>NW_027103074.1:600000-900000 GCF_040182565.1 Anser cygnoides | reverse complement strand
GATGCCTATGGTGAGCTTGAATAATGCTTTGGAACTACTTGCTCTTGCAGCTGTGGATGAGAAAGCACCACTTGATACTGGTGAAGATGATGAAGTTCCAGGTAAGAACAAACATGAAATGGAGGATAAGGAAGTGATTTTCTGAGAGAGAACATGTGTAGCATAAGGTTAGGCCAACGACAGAAGGAGTATTGACTATTCACTTGCTGTTACAGAATTTCTATGAACGGGTTACGTATCTGTTTTCAGACACAGTGTGAGACTAGGTGAACCATTGGTTTGAGGTAGCATTTGTCCTGTGTAAGAGTAATAACTATGGCTAAGTTAATTATTTAATCTTCAATAAGAAGGCTGGGAAGAAACTGCCTTTTTAGTATCACTTGGCTTAGTTGTGGGTATAGTAAAGTTAAATGATAGTAGGTGGTTCATTATAATGCATAATTCTAAAAGTTCTCGACAAGAAGAATGAACCCTGGAGCTCTTAAACGTTATTTGATCTGTATTTTATAAGATGACTTTTTTTAACGTTGTAAGTGCTTGATATGAAGTAGAACTTGAGAAAAAAATATGTTTGGCAAAGCAGAAGCAGATCAAACTTTGATATCAATGTTTATTTTTCTAGATCTTGTTGAAAACTTTGATGAAGCTTCAAAGAACGAGGCAAACTGAACCAAGTGTCACTTTGAATAAAGTTAAAACTCAAAAAAGCTACATGGAGCTGCTATTTTATATTGTGACTTTTATTTGAATTTATTTCCTGATGAGTTCTCAAAACTTGTAATTGAAAACTCCTTGAACCTGCAGCTCTTCTTAGTTACTGTTTGTATACAATATTATTTTTGTGGCCTGATTGAATAAACTTATGCTTTGAAATAAGTCAGATTGCTGATGAATCTCTGCCTAGACACAACTTTTGAGTAACTTGTATGCAGTCAAAACCCCATCTCTAATGAACTTTGGTATACAATTAAAAATACATTTAAAAAAAAAAACCACAAAACTTTTTGATGTGGCTTCTTGTCAGAAGTATGTGTGTGTGTGGGGAGAAATAGTCATAAATACTAAATCATAAAGGGTATTGCTTTTCTGCAGAAAAGCATCTTCCTCTTGTGGAATTAGAAAACTGGCTTCAATAAAAAATCTGTGTATAATTCAGCATTTTAGATTTAATTAGTGATCTTTCCATTGTTTACGGCACGTGGGAGCACATAATGATGAGTTTAAGTCACTTCGTAATTGTACTGGGTCGGGCTAGGGTATAATTAACTTTCCCTGCAACAGCCCATACAGTACCATGCTCTGCACTTGCAGCTAGAACAGCATTGGCATCACACCAGTGTTTTGTATATTGCTGAGCAATACCGGCAGAGCATCAGGACTAGCTCCAACCGCCACCCCAAGAGCCAGCAGGCTGGGGGGGGGGGGGTAAGAGGTGGGGAGGGGACATCACCAGGTCAGCTGACCTAAACTGACCAAAAGGATATTCAATACGATATGATGTCACATTCAGCAACAAAAGGCGGAAAAAGGGAAGGGGCAGGCAGGATCTCATTATGAAAACGTTTGTCCTGAACAACGGCTATGTGTATAGAGGCCCTGCTTCAGGTACATAGCCAAGCATCACTCGATGGGAAGTAGAGAGTAAGTCTGCTTCCACATGGCATTTTCTTGCCCCCCCCCCCACTTTCCTTTTCCCTTTATTTAAATGATTTTTACATTAATAACTTTACCTTAATAATTATTTTTCATTTAATTTAAGTTATCCTTATCTCAATCCATGACTTGTTTTGGTTTTTTTTCCTTCCTTCCCTCCTCTTCTGAGGAGAGGGAGTGAGAGCGGTTGTGGTGGAGTTCAGCTGCCTAGCAAAGTGAAACTACCACTCTAATCTCCTAAACTGAAGAAATAAAATGAATTTCTGGAATTACTGGATCCTGTTTGTGTTTGTAGGGAGAAAATTCGTGGGGTCAAAGCCCAACTAGAGTTGAAGCTGGCCATGTCTGTGAGAGACAATTAAAAATGTTTTTTTAGATATGTGAACAGAAAAAGGAGAACCAAAGAAAACATAGGTCCACTACTAGATGGGGAGGGTCTCCTGACAGACAATGACATAGGCAAAGCAGAGACGTTAAACATCGCCTTCACCTTTGTCTTCAACACTGATGATGGGCTTCGGGACCCAGGGTACACTGAGCTGGAGGACTATGACAGTGGGAATGACAAACTCCCTACCAACCCTGAACGTGTGCGGGATTTGCTGCTCCACCTGGATCCATACAAGTCCATGGGTCCGGATGGGATACATCCCAGGGTGCTTAAAGAGCTGGCTGATGTTATTGCGGGACCTCTCTCAATTATTTTTCAACAATCTTGGGAATCTGGAGAGGTCCCAGTGGACTGGAAGCTAGCAAATGTTGTCCCAATTTTCAAGAAGGGTAAGAAAGAAGACCCTAGCAATTACAGGCCTGTCAGTCTCACGTCAGTGCCTGGTAAAATTATGGAGAGGATGATTCTTGAAGTTATTGAAGCGCACCTGGGGGACAATGCAGTCATTGGTCCCAGCCAACATGGGTTCATGAGGGGTAGGTCCTGCCTAACAAATTAGATTTCCTTTTATGATAAGATCACCCATCTAGTAGATCAAGGGAAACCAGCTGATATGATCTTTTTGGACTTCAGCAAGGCTTTTGACATAGTTTCCCATAGGATCCTACTGGACAAAATGTCCAGCATACAGCTAAACAAAACCATCATACGATGGGTGAGCAATTGGCTGACGGGCAGGGCTCAAAGGGTTGTGGTAAATGGGGCCGCATCAGGCTGGTGGACGGTCACTAGTGGGGTCCCCCAAGGCTCCATTTTAGGGCCAGTCCTCTTCAATGTTTTTATAAATGATTTGGATGTAGGACTAGAAGGTGTTTTGAGCAAAGTTGCTGATGATATTAAACTTGGAGGAGTTGTGGACTCTGATGAGGGTGGAAAGGCGTTGCAGAGAGATCTGGACAGATTGGAGAGCAGGGCAATCACCAACCCACATGAAGTTTAACAAAAGCAAGTGCGGGGTCCTGCACCTGGGACAGGGCAACCCTGTCTATACGTACAGGCTGGGCGACGAGACGCTGGAGAGCAGCCCCAAAGAGAGGGATCTGGGGGTTGTGGTTGATAGCAAGTTGAATATGAGCCAGCAGTGTGCCCTGGTAGCCAGGAAGGCCAACCGTATCCTGGGATGCATCAAGTACGGCATTGCAAGTCGGTCGAGGGAAGTGATTGTCCTGTTCTACTCTGCGCTGGTGTGGCCTCACCTCGAGTACTGTGTGCAGTTCTGGGCACCACAGTACAAAAAGGACGTGAAACTGTTGGAGAGTGTCCAGAGGAGGGCAACGAAGATGGTGAAGGGCCTAGAGGGGAAGACATATGAGGAGCGGCTGAGGTCACTGGGCCTGTTCAGCCTGGAGAAGAGGAGACTGAGGGGGGACCTCATCGCAGTCTACAACTTGCTCGCGAAGGGGAGTGGAGAGGCAGGTGACCTATTCACTGTAAATACCAGTGACAGGACCCGCGGGAACGGTGTTAAGCTGAGGCGGGGGAAGTTTAGGCTGGACATCAGGAAGAGGTTCTTCACCGAGAGGGTGGTTGCACACTGGAACAGGCTCCCCAGTGAAGTAGTCATGGCACCAAGCCTGTCTGAATTTAAAAAGAGATTGGACTGTGCACTTAGTCATGTGGTCTAAACTTTTGGGCAGACCTGTGCGGTGCCAGGAGTTGGACTTATGGGTCCCTTCCAACTTATAAGTTATAAGTTATAACTTATAACTTATAAGTTATCCTTATGGGTCCCTTCCAACTTGGGATATTCTATGATTCTATGATTCTACTATATGATGTTGTAATATATTGTGGGTTCATAAAGGGAAAGTCCTGCCTCAGTAATTTGATCTCCTATGATAAGGTCACCTGCTTAGTGGATGAAGGGAAGGCAGCAGATGTAATCTATCTTGATTTTTTAGTATCTTTTTAGATGAATTATCCACCTGTGAGATAAACAGGTTCATGCTATGCTGTGTGATGAACTGGCTGGATGGTAGAGCTCAAAGGGTTGTAGTAGGTGGGGCTGCATCTAACTGGCAGCTGGTCACTAGTGGTGTTCACCAGGGATCAATTCTAGGGACAGTTCTGTTCAATATTTTTTATCAATGATCTGGATGTAGGAGCTGAATGCATCCACAGCAAGTTTGCTGATGATACTAAACTGGGAGGTGCTGTTGACTCCCTTGAGGGATGGGAGACCTTGTAGAGGGATCTAGATAGATTGGAGCACTGGACAATCATCAGTGGCATGAGGTTCAATAAAGGTAAATCCAGGGTTCTGAACCTGGGATGGAGTAATGCTGGGCATGAGTGCAGCCTGGGAGGGAGCCAAGTGGCTAGAGAGCAGCTCAGCAGAAGGGGATCTGGGGGTGCTGGTTGACAGTAGGCTAAACATGAGTTGGCAGTGTGCCCTAGCAGCGAAGAGGGCAAACCACATTTTGGGATGCATTAAACATAACATAGCCAGCTGGTGAGAAGAGGTGATTCTCCTGCCATATTTAGCATTAGTGCAGCCTCACCTTGAATATTGTGTACAGTTCTGGTCTCTACAATATAAAAAGGATGTTACAGTCTTTGAAAGTGTCCGGTGGAGGGCAGCAAAGCCGGTAAAAGTGTTGGAAGGCATGTCTTATGAGAGAGACTGAGGACACTTGGGTTGTCTAGTCGGGAGAAGAGAATGCTAAGAGGCAACGTCATTGTTCTCTACAACTTCCTGGGGAGGGGAAATGGAGAGGGAGATGCTGGTCTCTTTTCCCTGGTAACTAATGATATGACGCATGGGAATGGCACGCAGCTGTGCCAGGGGAGGTTTGGACTGGACATTAGGAAAAGTTTCTTTACTGTGGGGGGTGGCTGAACAATGGAATAGGCTTCCCAGCGAGATGGATGATGCCCCATGCCTGTCGGTTTTTAAGAGGCATTTGGACAATGCCCTCAAGAATATGCTTTCACTTTTGGTTAGCCCTGTAGAGGTCAGAAAGTTGGATTTGGTGATCTTTGTTAGGTCCTTTCCAGCTGAACTATTCTATTCTATAAAACATGCAGGTTGAGAGAGAACTTTGCTTGGCCTTGAAGAATAATTGCAGGCTGTTGACATCCTGGGATAACTCAATGCTAATGTTACATTTTTGTCTTCAGGGAGTGTTTAATAGATCTTTTCAGGGTGTACCTAATTAGAATCAAATAATACTGTCCCCGTATTTTATTTTTACTTATCTGAAAAAGTCAGTTATGTGCAGGAATAAAGTACATAGGAAGGGAGAGAAAAGACTAAATAGAATTGGTTATGGTTCTTAATGAAATGTTTAACATCTTCAGACATACTGATGTTTCAGGAATATGTTCTTTCTGTTGCTTTTACGTGTTCCAGAGAATGTTCTTGGGCACAAGAGTTCTTAAACTGTGCTCTGACCTTTGTGTAGCTGAAGCTCCCTGGGGGGTGATGGCTAAACTTTACATTTTGGAGCCTTTGCTGTTAATCATTTCCATAATGATTCTAGCTAAGCTAGAAGAGGGCTTGACAACCAGCCTTCTAAGGTTGTCTCTTCAGAGCAAATACTTCTGGAAGTGGAAACGTATCCTGTCTTGTGCAGGATAAAATTCGAGGTAGAACTTTGCTTAATAGATATAGCCATAACATAAAGTTTGCATTGTGCCTGGTACAGGGTGGGGCTCTTTCTGACTTATTATAGCAATGACTTGCCAAGAATGTTTGTCATTGTATTGGGAAAGAGTGGAGGAACTTGTTCAAGCCACGCAGCTCCTGTGGTATGAGGTAAGACAGCAGTTGGATGTGAGCATGACATGACTGAGGTCAGGTGCGAGAACAATTTGTTTACTTGTCTCAGTTCACAAGTACTTTATCATTAAATTACACTTTTTGTTTTGAATTAAATAAGTGCATTCATGGAATTGTGGCAATAAGGTGGAAAAGCTAAAATGCAAAATAAACTGAGGCTCAGGGGAGCCCATTGAGCCTATTTGTAGCTCGATGGATCTGTGACACCTCAAGCTGTAAGAATTAAAGTTGTGCTTTTGCAGTGGAAAATTCCACTAACCTTGCATATTCAAAAGTGATTGTGCAGGCATAACAGTGGGGGGTATGTTAAGCAGATAAAGGGACAATGGAAGGTCCCACTGTCCCAAAACAAGGAGGATGGCTAAGAAAAACAAGACAGTTGTGGAATCAGCAAAAACAAAAAATCACAGGCCTCTTCAATCACGAGAGAAGAAGAGGAGGAAAAAAAAAAAGGAAAAAGGGGGAAAAGGAGAAATTAAAGGTTGGTCAAATAAAACTGTACATATATGGTACAGTAACAAGTGCTGAGTAGGTTGTGAACCTGTAGTACTCAGCCAATGAGGAAACAGGAGGAATCAAGCATCGGGTAATAGGGGATATAAGGTTATGATACACTTCTGCTAGGTGTTCCTGCTTGCAGGATGCTTGCCATTGCAATCGCGAATAAAAATGTTACTTCACTCACTGAGATCCTCGTCTGAGCCTGTGTTATTGGCTGCAGCTTGTTTCTCACAAAGCCATCAAAGAAGAGATGCAACGTAGAGATGGCCTCATGATCAAGTGGTGGACCTGACCATGGACACGATTGCACAGGTTATCCATGATTGTGAAATATGTGCTGCAATCAAGCAAACCAAGCAGTTAAAGCCTCTCTGGTAAGGAGGAAGAGGTCTGAAATATCAATGGGGGGGGGAGGGGGGGGAGGCTGGCAGATTGATAACATCACACTCTTGCAAATCAGTCACAACAAGTGCCATGGGCTTACAATGGTGGAAGTAACCACTGGATGGCTGGAAACATATTCTGTGCCCCATGACGCTGCCCGGAACACTATCCAAGGCCTTCAAAAACAAGTCTTATGGTGATAAGGCACCCAAGAAAGAATTGAATCAGACAACAAACAAAACAACTTCATAGATGTGTGGGCCAAAGAGCATGGCATTGAATGGGTGTATCACATCTGCTTTTGTGCACCAGCCGCTGGGAAAATAGAATGATACAATGTACTGTTAAGGACTACACTGAGAGCCATGGGTGCTGGGATATTCAAACATTGGGCTATGCATTTAGATAGGGCCACCTGGTTAGTCGACACTAGGGGATCTACCACCTGAGCCCAATCAAAACTATTATGTGCTGTAGAAGGGGATAAAGTCCCTGCAGCGCACGTTAAAAAAACATGCTGGGGAAGACAGTCTGGGCTATTCCTGCCTTGGGCAAAGGCAAACACATGCGGGAGCTGGGAGGGGACAGACCCAGGACAGCTGACCCAAAGTGGCCAAAGGGGTATTCCATACCATCTGACGTCATGCTGAACAATATATAGGGGTGGCTGGCTGGGGTGGAGGGACCAGCTGCTCAGGGATAGGCTGGCCATCGGTCAGCGGGTGGTGAGCAATTGCACTGTGCATCACTTGTTTTGTACACATTATTATTAGTATTACTATTATCATCATCATTTTTTTTTCTTTTCTGTCCTAATAAACTGTCTTTATCTCAACCCACAGGCTTTCATTTCTTTCTAATTCTCTCCCCCATCCCAGAGAGGGAGAGGAGAGGGTGAGCGAATGGCTGTGTGGTGCTTAGCTGCTGACTGGGTTAAACCACAACAGCATGTCATCAGGAGTTATACCTGTTGAGTTTCATCAGGTGGTCTCAAACCTGCTCTTTGCTTACAGTGGGAGGGACTTTGCTCCCCCAGCCCTCACCTACAGGTTCAGGGAAATGAGAGACATGTGAAGCCTGACTGGCAGTGTGTGTTAGGTCTGTCAAGGATGGAGTCACCTTTCCCTGCAGCAGCCCACACAGTGCTGTGCTCTGCACTCGTAGCTGGAACAGCACTGTTATCATTCCAGTGTTGTGTCTATTGCTGCATAGCTGCTTCAAACCTTTTTTCAAACTTGGGGTATCTGACACATCACAGGCATTCCTCATTCCCCCATGGGCCAAGCCATTGTAAAGCGCACACATCGCACCTTGAAAACACTGCCAAATAAACAAAAAGGGGGAGACACCCAGGAAACACCACAGAACAGGTTGGGAAAGGCACTTCACGTAATGAATCACCTATCATTACCCTTTCCTCACGAAGAGGTACCGCCCATAATAAAACATTACAAAAATATGAATTCTGCACTGTCACAGGTGCCACAATCAGAGCAGGCCTTAGTAATGGTAAAAAATTTAAATACAGGTCTTTGGGAGGGACCCCAGCCTCTAATAACTTGGGGTCGAGGGTATGCTTGTGTCTCCACAGGTCACGGACCAAGATGGGTACCAGCAAGGGGATTAAGGCCATGGTTGGCCTCCTCCTCACAATCGCCACTGTCATTGGTTATTGCCAGCCCTGGGTCTCCATCCAACCACGCCGCAACATCTGGGTCACCCTCGCCAACGTGACAGGACAAGAAGCGATGTGCCTGTCCCTGGCTAGTGCTAGCGACCCGTTTACGACATGTCTGGTGGGGATCCCGGCAGATAACAAAGACTGGACTGTCTACTTATGGCAAGCGCCCCTAGAGCCACAGGAATTAGATATCCTGGGATGTGAAACAGCAACAGCATGTGTAAGGTTTAATTGCTCAGGCAAAAAATCCAATCATGAAACAAATGGTCAATGCCACTCTTGCTCCTTATTGCAATGCATCTCTTTGGTGTAATTATACAAAACTATAATAGCATCCTTCCTTGCGCCAGGAGCCACTCTGCTCGGCTGTGGGATCGACTGTGGAACGGACGCCCCTAGGTGCACCCCGAGCATTTTCCTCAGAGGGGTCTCCACTCTCAGCCGCTCACCACAGGAGTAGACAAGGACCTCCTGAAGCTGTGGACAAATTATTTTAAGTGATGTTTTCTTGTGGTATGAATGAGAAATGCAAGAGGCCTCTTTGCGTGATTGTGTGATTGTGCTGTGCGAGTGAGAAGCAGCATCGCTGCGAAGCAACATCCCTAGCGCTTAGTGGCTTGTTGACTGATGTAGATTCTAGTAGGCACGCTACTTTACAATCGTAATTCTGCATGTGATTTTCACCCTGTTGCTTATTGTACCGTGCTTATTGCAGTGTCTGCGGTGATAGATAGAAAAATCTATAGAAAGCGTTTGGTTGATTGAAAATAAAAAAGAGGGCATTGTGGGAAAGGAATTCACAGGGAGCTTTGTGCTGTTTCACACGTCCCTGAGTTAGAGATAATGAGGAAAACAGCGGTAGAACCAAAAACTTGAGCAAGGTCGAGATAAAGTAAATTGGCTACAGTGTTAAAGATGAGCTTTGGGCAGTGGCCAATTGCTGGCTGGCTCGAGGCACGTGTCTTAGGGTCTCTAACCAATTGTAAGACAGATTCGGGCGCATGGACAGCGTGTGGGGCTACAGGGAAAGTATATGTAGTAGTGAAAAAGGGCAATAAAAGTCCTCCTGTTCAAGAGCTATCAGGAGTCCATGTCTTGCATCCCTTTATGTAGGGAAGTGGATGGGGAAGGTGGTGTGGGTTGCTCCTGCCATGGGAAAAGGCAAACCCACTCGTGGGATTGTCTTTGCCCAAGGACCAGGGTATACCTGGTGGGTAATGCAGAAGGATGGGGATATCAGGTGTGTGCCTCAAGGAGATTTAACCTTGGGAGAAAATTAATCTGTAATCCAAGTTATGTGTTGTAGGAGGACACTGCAGAACCAACGACAGGTCAGCTTCGCAAGGAACCGGGCAAGTGCAACAGTGACGTGAGCTAAGCTGATGCTGGTGTCAAGAAAACCAACTTCGCCTGCCCTGAGTGACCACTTTGTCAGATGAAGCTGAAACCATCAACAGTTTTTATGAACATTTTGGGGAAAGACCTATGGAATGAAAAGAAGTACAGACTTATAAATACTTTAATGGACAGAGAACAATGGTGATGAGAATATCTATATATTAAACTATGTGGGACCTGAGTGTGACACAAATGTTATGGAATAAGGGGTGGAGGTTGTGTTGGGTCTGTCTAGGATGGAGTCACCTTTCCCTGCAGCAGCCCACACAGTGCTGTGCTCTGCACTCGTAGCTGGAACAGCACTGGTGTCACTCCAGTGTTGTGTCTATTGCTGCATAGTGCTGGCACCGCATCAGGACTCCCTCCAAGCCCCCAAGAGCCAGCAGGCTGGGGGTGAGCAAGTGATGGGGAGGGGACATTGCCAGGGCAGCTGACCTAAACCAACCAAAGGGATATTCCATAACACCTGATGTCACACCCAGCAATAAAAAGGGGGGGCTCTCGTGGGGGAGGGGGCTGTCCTGAACAACCGCTACGCGTTTTGAGGCCCTGCTTCCCAGTACGTGGCTGAACATTGCTCGTTGATGGGAAGTAGGGAATAATTTTTTTTTCTTTCTCTCTGTGCTTCCGCGCGGCCTTATTGTTTCTTTTGTTTCTTTTTCTCCCCATTCCCTTTCCCTTTAATTAAATCATTCTCATCTCAAACCTCGAGGTCTTTGTGTTGTATTTTCTTCCCCTTCCTCTTTGAGGAGGGGGGGGGAGTGAGAGAGCGGTTGCGGTGGAGCTCGGCTGCCCACCCGAGTAAAACCACCACACAGTGAAGAGTGAGACAAAGAAGTTGTTGAGTACCTCACCTTCTCCATGTCTGTCATTACCAGTTCTCCCTTCTCGTTTATCAGAGGGGGTACATTCTCCTTGGCCTTCTTTTTCTAAGCAATACACCTATAGAATCTCTTCCTGTTATTCTTTGCGATCCTTGCCAAGCTCAGTTCTATCTGTGCCTTGGTTTTCCTGATCCCATCCCTGCACATCCGGACCGCATTCCTGTACTCTTCCCAGGTGCCATGTCCCTGCTTCCACTGCCTGTGCATTTCCTTCGTGCACCTTGGTCTGACCAGCAGGTCCTTGCACAGCCATGCCAGTTTTCTGCCCTCCCTGCCCGCTTTCTTACGCAGGGGGATGGAGAGTTCTTGAGCTCTAAGGAAAACATCCTTGAAGAGTTGCCAGCTCTGATCAGCTCCTTTGTCCCTAAGGACAGTGTTTCAGGGGATCTCATCCACTTGGTCTTTAAATAGCTTGAACTAGAACAGAATAGCTTGAATAGAACTTGACTCTGCTCTTCGCCAGGCCCATATTCCTCAAGATCACAAATTCAACCAGGGCAAGGTAACTGCAGTCCAGACAGCCTCCAATCTTAACCTCTTTAATGAGCTCATTTAATGAGCATTGGTAAGCACCAGGTCCAGTAATGCTTCTCCTCTGGTTGGTTTGTGTAATACCTGAACCAGGAAGTTATCCTCAGCGCACTCTAGGAATCTCCTGGATTGCTTACAGCCTGCTGTGTAGATTTTCTAGCAGACATCCGGGTAAAGTCTCCCATCAGGATGGGAGTGTGCAACCATGATGCTTCTTGTAGTTGAAGCAAGGCCTTATCAACAGGCTTCTTGTGATCTATTGCAGGTGGCCTGTAGTAGACCCCAGCCACAGGGTGTCCTTTATTGGTGTGGTCCTTAACTTTTACCCACAAGCTCTCAGCTTGTCCGTGGCTGTTTCTCAAAGGCATCTCTTCACAATCAATCCATTCCCTAACATAGAGGGCAGCACCCCTGCCTGTCCTTCCCAGTTATGTGATCTGTCCCACCACATTTCTGTGATAGCAATCAGGTCATATTTTTCTAATTGCATCATCGTTTCCAACTCCTCCTGCTTGTTTCCCATGCTGCATGCACTGGTGTAGAGGCACTTCAGCTGGGCTACCAGTCACATTGCCTTTTCAGAGGAACCCTTCCTAATTGCTTTGGGACAGTTCACAAGTATTTCCCTGTAGTTTCCTAAAGTGACAGTGTTCCCAGGTTCGTTTCTATCATTCAGAGGTACATCCCCTACCCCCACCTCATCTAGTTTGAAGCCTTGCTAATAAGGCCAGCCAGCTTACCACCCAGAACACTCTTGCCCCACCTAGTCAGGTGCACCCCATCTGGTGTCAGCATGCCTGGTCTCTCAAAAGTATGTCTGAGATTGTAGAACCCAAAACCTTGAGCATGGCATTAGTCACTCAGCTTAATCATTCACTCGGTCTGTTCATCTCCTTGTGTCCCAGACACCAACTGGGATGATGGAGGAGAACACTACTTGCACTCCCGATTCCTTCAACATCTCTCCGAGGGACATGAAGTCCCTTTTGATATTTCAGAGTCTCTTTGTTGCAGCCTCATTTGATCCTCCATGAAAGAATCGGAATGGGTGGTAGTTTTCAGGCTCTACCAGGCTTGGTAGCCTCTTCATAATATCAGGAATGTGGGCCCAAGGCAGCCAGTAAACCTCTCTGGAGAGATTATTTGGATGGCAAATGGGTGCCTCAATGCCTCTCAGATAGGAGTTTCCAATTACTAACACCCTTCGTGCCTTTTTTGTGGCACTGGTTCTGATACAGGTGGTTGACGGAGACAACTTTATATGGTTGCCCTTTTCGAGGTCTTTGCCATTACTCACACAGTCTTTTCTTTCCAGACATATAGCATCATAGCTGTTGCGTAGGGATACTTCAGTGGCAAGGGGGAGACTCCTCCCCCTGCTCCTAGCAGAGATGAGGATCCAATCTCCCTTGTCTTGAGTTGTTGAAGTTTGTTGGTTTAGGCCTGGAAGCTTGTTTGCCTTCCCCTTGCCAGGACTTAAAGCAGGGCTGTTGCTCGGCCTGTGTCAGCACATAATACCATTTATCAATCTCCCACTCAGATTCCTGGATGCTATGTTGCCTGGTGAGCTCCTCTTGTAACAGAGCCACCCGTTTAAAAAGTTCATCCATCTGGGCACACCTGCACCCATGACACCCACCTCTGCCTTCAGGACCTAGGGGGACTTCCAGATTCTGGAGTGGCCTGAAATTGAGGGTCTGGGCAGCTCTTTGGGTCCTCGAGAGGTCTGTTTGGGTGTAGGCACCTGCCTGGGAAGATTGCAGCCCCTCCATCTGGGTTTTCATCCTCAGCCCGGCAGGCGTGGCGGGTAGACACCATTTTTGTTTCAGTAGAAGGCTCCCTTCTCTGTTGCTCCCAGAATAGAAAGTGACCCACCTTCCGCCCTCCCTGTGCACTCTCCCGTGTAAACTGCTGTGCCGCTCCCTGGCTGATGCGCCACACACTGTTTGCCCGCCCTGGTCACTCACGCTCCCTAGGGGCAGCTTTTGTACATGGGAGTGGCTGCTGCTGCCGGCCCCACCCAAGCCTCATCAACCGCTCTTGCAAGGTGTCCTGGTTTCAGTTAGGACAGAGTTAATTTTCCTTCTAGTAGCTGGTAGGGTGCTATGTTTTGGATTAGGATGAGAAGAGCATATCTTAGAATATCTTGGCATATCTTAGAAGAGGATATTTCAAGGACCCAAAAGGGTTCCGCTGGGCTTTTGGCATAGCTGCCTTAGAGACAGAGGACATTAAGCAGTTGTCTACCTTGCCCGGTCTCTCAGAGGACCCTTCTGTTGTGGGGTTGCTGAGGGTTGAAGAACAGCAAGTGCCGATCGCTACCACAACTGTGCACCGGCAGCAATATCGCACCAACCGAGACGCCCTGATTCCCATCCATAAGCTAATTCGTCAACTGGAGAGCCAAGGAGTGATCAGCAAGACTCATTCACCTTTTAATAGTCCCATATGGCCAGTGCGAAAGTCTAATGGTGAGTGGAGACTAACAGTGGACTATCGTGGCCTGAACGAAGTCACGCCACCACTGAGTGCTGCAGTGCCGGACATGCTAGAACTCCAGTATGAACTGGAATCAAAGGCAGCCAAGTGGTATGCCACAATTGATATCGCTAATGCATTTTTCTCCATCCCTCTAGCAGCACAGTACAGGCCACAGTTTGCTTTCACTTGGAGGGGAGTCCAATATACTTGGAATCGGCTGCCCCAGGGGTGGAAACACAGCCCTACCATTTGCCATGGACTGATCCAGTCTGCGCTGGAGCAGGGGGAAGCTCCTGAACACCTGCAGTACATCGATGACATCATTGTGTGGGGTGACACTGCAGAAGAACTTTTCGAGAAAGGGAAGAAAATAGTCCAAATCTTTCTGAAGGCCGGTTTTGCCATAAAACAGAATAAAGTTAAAGGACCTGCACGAGAGATCCAGTTTTTAGGAATAAAATGGCAAGATGGACGTCGCCAAATCCCAATGGATGTGATCAACAAAATAACAGCTATGTCTCCACCAACTAGCAAAAAAGAAACACAAACTTTCCTAGGTGTCGTGGGGTTTTGGAGAATGCATATTCCAAATTACAGTCTGATTGTAAATCCGCTCTACCAAGTAACCCGTAAGAAGAATGCTTTTGAATGGGGCCCTGAGCAACGACAAGCCTTTGAACAAATTAAACAGGAAATAGTTCATGCAGTAGCCCTCGGGCCAGTCCGAACAGGACCAGATGTAAAGAATGTGCTCTACACCGCAGCCGGGGAGAATGGTCCCACCTGGAGCCTCTGGAAGAAGGAACCTGGGGAAACTCGAGGTCGACCCCTGGGGTTTTGGAGTCGGGGATACAGAGGATCTGAGGCCCGCTATACTCCAACTGAAAAGGAGATATTGGCAGCATATGAAGGAGTTTGATCTGCTTCGGAAGTGGTCGGCACTGAAGCGCAGCTCCTCCTGGCACCCCGACTGCCGGTACTAGGCTGGATGTTCAAAGGAAGGGTCCCGTCCACACATCATGCAACTGATGCTACATGGAGCAAGTGGGTTGCACTGATTACTCAGCGGGCTCGAATAGGAAACCCCAGTCGCCCAGGAATCTTGGAGGTGATTATGGACTGGCCAGAAGGCAAATACTTTGGGATATCATCAGAGGAGGAGGTGGTCCGTGCTGAAGAAGCCCCACTGTACAACAAGCTACCAGAAAATGAGAAGAAATATGCCCTGTTCACTGATGGGTCCTGTCGTATTGTGGGAAAGCATCGGAGATGGAAAGCTGCTGTATGGAGTCCTACACGACGAGTTGCAGAAGCTGCTGAGGGAGAAGGTGAATCGAGTCAGTTTGCAGAAGTGAAAGCCATTCAGCTGGCTTTAGATATTGCTGAACGAGAAAAGTGAATGAGAGATTCACTGTTGTGATGAAGATCGAGGGGTGGACCTGACCATGGACACTATAGCACAGGTTATTCATGATTGTGAAACGTGCTGCAATCAAGCAAGCCAAACGGTCAAAGCCTCTTTGGTATGGAGGACGATGGCTGAAATATAAATATGGGGAGGCCTGGCAGATTGATTACATCACACTCCCTCAAACCCGCAACGGCAAGCGCCACGTACTTACAATGATGGAAGCAACCACCGGATGGCTGGAAACATATCCTGTGCCCCATGCCACCGACCGGAACACTATCCTGGGCCTTGAAAAGCAAGTCCTGTGATGACATGGCACCCCAGAAAGAATTGAGTCAGACAATGGGACTCATTTCCGAAACAACCTTATAGACACTTGGGCCAAAGAACATGGTACTGAGTGGGTGTATCACATCCCCTATCATGCACCAGCCTCCGGGAAAGTTGAATGATACAAAGGACTGTTAAAGACTACACTGAAAGCAATGGGTGCTGGGACATTCAAAAACTGGGATGCACATTTGGCAAAGGCCACCTGGTTAGTCAATACCAGGGGATCTGCCAACCGAGCTGGACCTGCCCAATCAAACCTGTTACGCACTGTAGAAGGGGATAAAGTTCCTGTAGTGCACGTAAGAAACATGCTGGGTAAAACAGTCTGGGCTACTCCTGCCTCAGGAAAAGGCAAACCCATTCGTGGAATTGCTTTTGCTCAGGGACCTGGATGCACTTGGTGGGTAATGCAAAAGAATGGGGAGGTCCGGTGTGTACCTCAAGGAGATTTGATACTGGGTGAGAATAGCCCATGAGTTGAATTGTAGTATGTTAATTATTATATAATACTGTATGTCATCACTACCATGATTGCTATAAATCATAGATGAAAATGGTGATTAATTAGAATGTATTGGAAAGAGTGTAACCTGAGCATGACATAAATGGTATGGAATAAGGGGTGGATATCTGTCCTGGTTCCATTTAGGACAGAGTTAATTTTCCTCCTAGTAGCTGGTAGGGTGCTATGTTTTGGATTAGGATGAGAAGAGCGCTGATAACATGCTGATGTTTTAATTGTTGCAGAGCAGTGCTTACACCAAGCCAAGGACTTTTCAGCTTCTCGCTCTGTCCTGCCAGCGGGCAGGCTGAGGGTGCAGCAGGAGCTGGGAGGGGACAGACCCAGGACAGCTGACCCCAACTGGCCAAAGGGGTATTCCATACCATCTGACGTCATGCTGAACAATATATAGGAGTGGCTAGCTGGGGTGGGGGGGCCGGTTGCTTGGGGATAGGCTTTGCATCGGTCAACAGGTGGTGAGCAATTGCATTGTGCATCACTTGTTTCAGACACATTATTATTATTATTGTTATTATTATTTTCCTGTCTTAATAAACTGTCTTTATCTCAACTCACCGGCTTCACTTTCCCGGTTCTCTCCCCCATCCCAGAGAGGGAGGGGGGAGGGTGAGCGAACAGCTGTGTGGTGTTTAGCTGCCAGCCGGGCTAAACCACTGCACAAGGGCTGCTGGATGCTGGTGGCTCCCTCCACTCCCTGGGGTTGCCTTGATGCAGGAACCCCCCTGCACACTGTGATCCCCTGCTCTGCTGCAGAACGCGCCTGCCCTGGAGCCGATCGCCTTGGCAATTCATCCACCATGAGTTCCTCTCCATCTTTCCAGGTCATTACTGCCAGCGAGCTGGCGTACGCTGGTGGTGTGCTCTGCACCAACTTCCACCATTTGGGCCACGTGCACTAGACTTCATCTTTGGATATCTGGTCATTGTCCAGGTCACTATAAACCACCTCCAGCATGACTAATTCCCTCAGGTACTGGATACCTCTCTCCACGGTGGTCCACTTGCCCAGGTGACATACAACATCTTCCCTTCAGGATACCTTTCCTTCACACCCAACAGGAGTTGCCTCCAGAGGCTGAGGACTTGTGCCCCTTTCCCAATCACTTTGTCAATGCCTCCTTCCCTAGAGAGGGATATCAGCTGCTGGGCTTCCTTGCCTTCTAATTCCTGGCTTCTGGCCCCCTTATCCCAAAATCAGAGCAGCCATTTGACAATGTGCTCACCTGGACGGTGGCTGAAATCTTTTTGCATATCTCATAGCTCACTCAGGGACAGGGATTGGGCAGCTACTGTCTCGTTTATGACTTTCTTCGTCTTTGTCCTCCTGTTCTCATGATGGCCCTAGTTTGGAGCTGCCTGCCTCTTCTGAGTCTTTCTCCTTCCCCCTCCTAGGATAAGTTCCTTCTCTTACTAAACATGTTAGTTTCTGCTTCCACTGTTTCTTCTTGAATATAGGGCCGACTGATACCGGCACGGGTTGGCTCTCTGGTTCAGCCACAGTGTCTGTTGCAATCTTTGCATTAGCCAGTGTGTGTCGCCAGAGCTGGATCTTTTCTCTACTTCCTAGTATATATACTTGGTTTTAAAAAAATAAGGTCCTTGCTGAAACAACACCTTTGCAATGCAAAATAATGTTAAACCCATGAAAAGCAACCATGGGACGTCTATGGAAGTCTACATGCTAAGAATACTCCCAGTCAGGAATACTCAGTCCTGGACTCAACATTGTCATGATTTCCTCTCAGTAAGGAGTTTGATTACAGTCCTAGTTTGTCATTAGCTGTCAGAAACTGAAAATAGTTGGGTTAGTGTTTCTCGGTAGCTTGAACTTCCATTTAACCATACTGTAATTATGCCATTAGGGACCCACAAAGGTCAAAGGATCCACTTGCTCAAAAAAAGTGGCTTCATATCTCTGTTCCAAATATATTGGACAATGGAGAACTGAAAACAAACACCTACATTTCTATTGAAACACAGGTCTGTTTGAATTTTTATTTTGAAAAAGCTAAGGGAACATTCTGGTTCTGTCACATTAAGCTTCGTAACATCTTGATTCCAATGCAGTAGTGGGCACTAATGAATTTTTTCATCAATTTTGCAACAGATTTTTAGAAATATCTTTATAATTGTTAAGCTTATGCTTTAAGGGATCTGCTCTTGTTTAAAATTACTTTCTTCTAATAGAAAAGCAATTAAAATAATTGGTGAAACTATATATTTTATTATGTGTGTGCATATACTTAAGGCAATGTATTGCTGCCTGGATAGAGAATCTGGTTGTAAAAGTACATCACGTAGATGCTCAGGTACCCAGGAGTGGTGCCAATGAAGAACATCAAAACAACCAGCAGGTGGATTGGGCTGCTAGAATTGAAGTGACTGAGGTGGATCTGGACCGGCAACATAAGGGTGAGTTATTCATAGCTTGGTGGGCCCATGACACCTCAAGCCATCAAAGAAGAGATGGAACATATAGATGGCCTTGTGATCAAGGGGTGGACCTGACCGTGGACAGCATTGCACAGGTTATCCGTGATTGTGAAACGTGCTGCAATCAAACAATCAAGTGGTTAAAGCCTCTCTGGTATGGAGGACTGTCTCTAATGAAATTATATACTTCACTCATAAGAGGGAAGCAGCAATATATTTATTGATATCATGTAGTGATCCAACAGAGCTTAGTTGTAAATCAGACAGTGACTTACGAAGATTTGAGATGGCAAGGTACACTTGATTACTTACTTCATAGAGGACGGGGTAAGTCAGATGGGTCAGGGAGACCCTCCTATTGAGTCATGAGGTTCAGAGTGGACCCCTTGCTTTCTAAACTACCTGAACCAAGGAGGTAAGGAGCCTAGGTACAGCAGAATCCACTCCTAGTCGCAGACTTGGTCAATGGTTTATGTCTGAGGATTATATGTTGTAGTGGTTTTCCTCAACTGGGCAGCCAAGCTCCACCACAACCGTTCTCTCACTCCCCCTCCTCAAAGTGAAAGAAGAAAATATGATGAAGAGGGCTCAAGGGTTGAGATAAGGACAGGGAGATCACTCAACAATTGTCATGGGAAAAACAGACTCAGCACAGGGAGATTAATATAATTTGTTGCCTATTACTAACAAACTAGAGCAGTCAGAAAGAAAGAAAAACAAACTAAAAACACCTAAAACAAACTAAAAACACGAACCAGGATGAGGAGACGGATGAGGAGTTTTATAGGCAACTGACAGAAGTTGCAAAATCGTCGGCGCTTGTCCTCGTGGGGGACTTCAACTTCCCGGACATATCCTGGAAGCACAACACGGCACAGAGAAAGCAGTCTAGGAGGTTTCTGGAGAGCGTGGGAGATAGCTTCCTGACGCAGCTGGTCAGTGAACCTACCAGGGGTGGTGCCCCGCTAGACCTTCTCTTCACAAACAGAGAAGGACTGGTGGGAGATGTGGTGGTCGGAAACTGTCTTGGGCAGAGTGACCACGAAATGGTAGAGTTCTCTATTCTTGGTGAGGCCAGGAAGGGGACCAGTAAAACTGCTGTATTGGACTTCCGGAGGGCTGACTTTGAGCTGCTCAGGATGCTGGTTGGCCGAGTCCCTTGGGAGGCGGTTCTGAAGGGCAGAGGAGTCCAGGAAGGCTGGGCGCTCCTCAAGAAGGAAATCGTGATGGCACAGGAGCGGTCCGTCCCCACGTGCCCAAAGACGAGCCGGCGTGAAAGAAGACCGGCCTGGCTCAACAGAGAGTTGCGGCTTGTGCTTAGCAGAAAAAAGAGGGTTTATAATCTTAGGAAAAAAGGTCCAGCCACTGAGGAGGACTACAAGGATGTAGCGAGGCTGTGCAGGGAGAAAATTAGAAAGGCCAAAGCTCATCTGGAGCTCAACCTGGCTACTGCCGTTAAAGACAACAAAAAAATCCTTTTACAAATATATCAACGCGAAACGGAGGACTAAGGAGAATCTCCATCCTTTACTGGATGCGAGGGGAAACCTAGTTACTAAGGATGAGGAAAAGGCTGAGGTGCTTAATGCCGCCTTTGCCTCAGTCTTTAGCGGCAATACCGGTTGTTCTCTGGATACCCAGTGCCTTGAGCTGGTGGAAGGGGATGGGGAGCAGGATGTGGCCTTCGCTATCCATGAGGAAATGGTTGGCGACCTGCTACGGAGCTTGGATGTGCGCAAGTCGATGGGGCCGGATGGGATGCACCCGAGGGTACTGAAAGAACTGGCGGAGGAGCTGGCCGAGCCGCTTTCCATCATTTATCGGCAGTCCTGGCTATCGGGGGGGTCCCAGTTGACTGGCGGCTAGCCAATGTGACGCCCATCTATAAGAAGGGCCGCAGGGCAGACCCGGGGAACTATAGGCCTGTCAGTTTGACCTCAGTGCCAGGAAAGCTCATGGAGCAGATTATCTTGAGGGTCATCACGCGGCACTTGCAGGGCAAGCAGGCGATCAGGCCCAGTCAGCATGGGTTTATGAAAGGCAGGTCCTGCTTGACGAACCTGATCTCCTTCTATGACCAAGTGACGCGCTTGGTGGATGAGGGAAAGGCTGTGGATGTGGTCTACCTTGACCTCAGTAAGGCTTTTGACACCATTCCCCACAACATTCTCCTCAAGAAACTGGCTGCTCGGGGCTTGGACTGGCGTACGCTTCGCTGGGTTAGAAACTGGCTGGATAGCCGGGCCCAGAGAGTTGTGGTGAATGGAGTCAAATCTGGTTGGAGGCCAGTTACTAGTGGAGTCCCCCAGGGCTCAGTACTGGGGCCGGTCCTCTTTAATATCTTTATCGATGATCTGGATGAGGGCGTCCAGTGCACCCTCAGTAAGTTTGCAGATGACACCAAGTTAAGTGCGTGTGTCGATCTGCTCGAGGGCAGGAAGGCTCTGCAGGAGGATCTGGATAGGCTGGACCGATGGGCTGAGGTCAACTGTATGAAGTTCAACAAGGCCAAGTGCCGGGTCCTGCACCTGGGGCACAACAACCCCAAGCAGAGCTACAGGCTGGGAGATGAGTGGCTGGAAAGCTGCCTGGCAGAGAAGGACCTGGGAGTATTGGTTGATAGTCGGCTGAATATGAGCCAGCAGTGTGCCCAGGTGGCCAAGAAGGCCAACAGCATCCTGGCCTGTATAAGAAGCAGTGTGGCCAGCAGGTCTAGGGAAGTGATTGTGCCCCTGTACTCGGCTCTGGTGAGGCCGCACCTTGAGTACTGTGTTCAGTTTTGGGCCCCTCGCTACAGGAAGGACATGGACGTGCTCGAGCGAGTCCAGAGAAGGGCGACCAAGCTGGTGAGGGGTCTGGAGAACAAGTCTTATGAGGAGCGGCTGAGGGAGCTGGGCTTGTTCAGCCTGGAGAAGAGGAGGCTCAGGGGCGACCTTATCGCTCTCTACAGTTACCTTAAAGGAGGCTGTAGAGAGGTGGGGGTTGGTCTGTTCTCCTACGTGCCTGGTGACAGGACGAGGGGGAATGGGCGAAAGTTGCGACAGGGGAGTTTTAGGTTGGATGTTAGGAAGTACTTCTTTACCGAAAGGGTTATTAAGCATTGGAACGGGCTGCCCAGGGAGGTGGTGGAGTCACCATCCCTGGAGGTCTTTAAAAGACGTTTAGATGTAGAGCTTAGCGATATGGTTTAGTGGAGTACTTAGTGTTAGTTCGGAGGTTGGACTCGATGATCTTGAGGTCTCTTCCAACCCAGAAATCTGTGATACTGTGATACCTTCCCCTCATCTGCCCTCTTCTACCTCCTCCCCCCGAGTGGCACAGGAGAACGAGGAAGGGGGGGCTGCGGTCAGTCTGCAATGCTTCATCTCCGCCACTCCTTCATGGTCACTCTCTTCCCCTGCTCCAACATGGGGTCCCTCCCATGGGATACAGTCCTTCCCAAACTGATCTTGCGTGGACTTCCCACAGGCAGCAGCTCCTCAAGAACTGCTCCAAATATGGGTCTGTACCATGGGGTCCATCCACCAGGAGCAAACTGCTCCAATATGGGTTCCCCCACAGGCAGCAGCTCCTGCCAGGTCACCTGCTCCTGCATGGGCTCCTCTCCACTGGCTACAGGTCTGGCCCAGAATCTGCTCCGGCAGGTGTTCTCCACAGGCCACAGCCTACTTCAGGCTAGATCCACCTGCTCCACCATGGGCTCCTCCACAGGCTGCAGTGTGGAAACCTGCTCCACTGTGGTACACCATGGGCTGCAGGGGAACAACCTGGTCCACCATGGGCCTCTCCATAGGCCGCAGTGGAACTTCTGCTCCGGCGCCTGGAGCACCTCTCCCCTCCTTCACTGACCTTGGTGTCTGCTGGGCTGTTTCTCACTCCTCACTCTCCCAGCTGCTGTTGTGCAGCAGTTTTGTTTGTTTTTTTCCCCTTTTTTAAATATGTTCTCACAGAGGTGGAAACAACATTGTTTATTGGCTTGGCTCTGGCCACCGGCAGGTCCCTTTGGAGCTGTCTGAAACTGGCCCTTATCTAACATGGGGCAGCTTCTGAACTCCTCTCACAGAGGCCACCCCTGCAGCCCCTGCTACCAAAACCTTGCCACAGAAATCCAGCAGAGGTGTGTGGCCCACAAGGGGGGCAACCACGTTCCCCTGGCGGCTGAGCCCCAGAGGGGTATGGAGGTCAGGGCATTTTTGGCCTTTGAGGGAGCCAGTCTCAGAAAGAAGTCTGAAAGCTGCTTCCCCTGGAGGGGGTTTTCTCAAGTCCTCCCAAAATGCTGCTGTTCCTTAGGGTCTTGCCGGTCCCCAGGCGAGGAGGGGATCCTGCCCTGCCCTTCCCGGAGTCTTCTTTGGGTCGGCGCTCTCTGCCCGGCGCTCTCTGACGGTAGGTGGCATCCCCGTCCGCGGAGAGCACCGCCTTCAGCGCAGAAGAGCGGTGCCGCGGTACGGGGACCGCTGCGCTCCCACGCGTCCTGGGGACAGGGAAACCCCATAGTTGGGGTCCCGGGGTCAGCGGACATCGAGCGCCGGTGCCCTGCGTGGGGAAATGCGTTTACCTCCGCCCCTCGCTGTGACGCCGCTGTTCGCCTTTCTTCTCTCCTTCCTTTCCTTTTTAAGAAGGCGTATGCAAGGTTGGGAAGGGAACAAGTGGGAGAAGCTATCCTGGCAGAATGACAAGTCGTGATCTCCAGGGACATGCAGGGACTGCAATAACACCAGGTCTTAATTGTCCGCCCTGAGGGCTGACTCAGCTGTCCTCTAGACGGCAAGTCCCTCGTCTTCCTCCTCTGCGACGGGCGATGGCTGAAAGTATTGTCCAAATCTACAAGGGGGGTCCCCAACCCCCCGCCCCCCCCCCCCCCGCGAGGGACCCGCCACCCACCCCTGCCGGCCACATCCAGGAGGAGCCGAGGCCCTGCCGGCACGGCGGGCTCGTTTGTGCTGCCAGGTAACCGGTGCTCTCAAAGAGCTGCCTGTGTCACATGCTCAGTGACACCGGTGCGCAATGTGAAGGTTATAGCAAGAGATCACAGGCAGATCCGACTCTTTTGCTTCTGCTGTCTTACTACAGCGGTCCTTCCCTATACATTTTAAACTCAATTCTTCCTATTTAGAGCCTGGTGGTTTTGTTTTGGTTGTGGTTTTGTTTTGGTTTGGTTTGTTGTTGGTGGTTTTTTTTTTGTGTTGTGTGTGTGTGTGCACATGCATGTAGTTTTTTGTTTGTCTGTTTGTTTGCTTAAGATGGTTTTAAACATCCAGAAGCATCAGCAAGTACCAGGAGAAAAGCAAGAATAAAAGGAACAAAATGAGAGCAAAAGGGAAAATGCTAAGTTTTTGTAAAGAGGAAAAACCTCTCAGAGATGAAAATTTTCTTTCTGCATTCTTTTTACTAACCCCAAAAACTAATTAAAATGTCAATTTACTTCTTATTATCTGCAAATATCAAATAACGTTATCAATCTTTCCACAGTAGAAATAGTAGTCAATACTTCATTACTGGTATTGGGTGTTGTTTGCTTGTTTGTTTGTTTCTCTTATGTAACTTTTTGTGGTATTCTCCTGCATGCGTCTTAGTATTGAACAAAATGTACATAGGAATATTTGGAAATAGTAGAAAGGATTGTGTTGTAAATCCATGAAACTGGGTTTGAAACAGGATGCCTTGAAACTTTGAATGAAGACAACCTATATTTCAATAAAATAGTGTGCTTCAGTTTTTTGAAAACTGAGATTTGAGAAGTGAGGATGCTAGACACCAGTCCGACGATTTCTTTTTGAGCACAAAAAAAATGTGCTGCTCCAGCTCTAATTGGATTCCAGTTGTGGGACTGGTGAATTTTCAAGACGTTTCTTTTTAAGACCCCAGTGATTGCATTTATGTCCAATGTATTTTTTTTTTCCCGCTGTGAGCCCCCGCATAAAGGTGGTCTCTGCTCTTTTGCTATCCTCACATCAAGTATCACCTGAAACGGAGGACCAGTGGGGACTTACTTACGAATCAGTCCTTTGTGTTGCTTTCTTTGGGTTGTTGCTCCTGCAATCAAAACAGAATTGGCATTTTAACGGCCAGTGGATTGTTTAACATTGCATAAGAAAGAGTTAAAAACTCATTTCCTGTTAGTCTTTTCCATGATGGAGTGTGCTACTTCTCTTCAGTTAAAAACAATAGCCTTACAACTACACTGTGAGATTAGTGGTGTGCTTTAGAAGCAGTTCTTCAAGAGCTTGCAAGGTCGACTCTTAGAGATATTTGATTTCCTTCTTAAATTAATTAAACTCAGGAAGGGGAAGAGGAAGGAGGGGGTAAAGATATTTCGAAAGCCATCCTGCAGACAGAAGTCTTCATCTGAAGTTTGTTAGCTCACCACCTCCCTCTCTGGTCTGATCAACATCTCTCCTTCTATGACCATGTGACCCACCTAGTCGATGAGGGAAAGGCTGTTCACGTAGTCTACCTAGACTTCAGCAAGGCCTTTGACATGGTCTCCCACAGTATTCTCCTGGAAAAGCTGGAGGCCCATGGCTTGAACAGGTACACTCTTTGCTGGGTTAAAAACTGGATGGACGGCTGGGCCCAGAGAGTGGTGGTGAATGGAATTAAATCCAGCTAGCGACCAGTCACGAGTGGTGTTCCCCCGGGATCAGTTTCGGGGCCCATCCTCTTTAATACCTTTATTGATGATTTGGACGAGGGAATTGAGTGCACCCTCAGGAAGTTTGCAGATGACACCAAGTTGGGGGGAAGTGTCGATCTGCCGGAGGGTAGGAAGGCCCTGCAGAAGGACCTGGACAAGTTGGATCAATGAACAGAGGCCAATGGGATGAGGTTCAACATGGCTAAGTGCCGTGTCCTGCACTTTGGTCACAACTCCATGCAGCGCTACAAGCTTGGGGCAGAGTGGCTGGAAAGCTGTGCAGAGGAAAAGGACCTGGGGATACTGATTGATGCTCACCTGAACATGAGCTGGCAGTGTGCCCAGGTGGCCAGGAAGGCCAGCGGCATCCTGGCTAGTATCAGGAATAGTGTAGCCAGCAGGACCAGGGAGGGGATTGTTCCCTTGTATTCTGCTCTGTTGAGACCACACCTCCAGTACTGTGTTCATTTTTGGGCCCCTCACTACAAGAAGGACATGGAGGCCCTGGAATGCGTCCAGAGAAGGGCTACGAAGCTGGTGAAGGGTCTGGAACACAAGTCCTATGAGGAGCGTCTGAGGGAACTGGGGCTGTTTTGTCTGGTGAAGAGGAGGCTCAGGGGAGACCTTATTGCTCTCTACAACTACCTGAAAGAAAGTCGTGGGGAGCTGGGGGTCAGCCTCTCCTTGCAGATAACTAGCGATAGGAGTAGAGGGAATGGCCTCAAGTTGCGCCAGGGGAGGTTTAGGTTAAAAATTAGGAGACCTTTCTTCTCAGAAAGAGTGTTTGGGCATTGGAATGGGTTGCCCAGGGAGGTGGTGGAGTCACCATCCCTGAGGGTGTTTAAGGAAAGGTTGGATGTGGTGCTTAGAGACACAGTCTAGTGGGTGATATTGGTGGTAGTTGTATGGCTGGACCAGATGATCTTGAATGCCTTTTCCAACCTTAATGATTCTATGATTCTATGAAAAGTCCACCGGTGCCATTTTGGGTCCTTGAAGTACCCTCTCCTGAAGTAGTCTATGCCAAGGATGCACAGAGCCTCTGTGCCAGTCACAGTGGGGCGCTTTTACCGCTCATTCCCAGAGAGGCTCACTTCAGCCTCCAATACAGTTAACTGTTGGGATCCCCCGTCCATCCATAAATACAGATGGGTTCTGCCCCTCCGTAGCCTGATGGTATTAGGGTACACTGCATGCTGGTGTCCACTATAGCCTTGTACACCTGCAGGTCCAATGTGCCAGGCCATCGGATCCACACTGTCCAGTAAATCTGGTTGTCTCCTTAATCTGCCTGACCAGAGGCAGGGACCCTCCAGTCCTGCTTTCAGTAAACATCACTTAATAACTGAAAATGCGAAGAATAGGTCTCTTCATCAGGTTCAGGAGTACCCCGATGTTGTGGTTTAACCCGGCCGGCAGATAAGCACTACACAGCCATTCGCTCACCCTCCCCCCTCCCTCTCTGGGATGAGGGAGAGAATCAGGAAATTGAAGGCTGTGGGTTGAGATAGAGACAGTTTATTAGGACAGAAAAGAAAGCGAAATAATAATAATAATAGTACTACTACTAATAATATGTACAAAACAAGTGATGCACAATGCAATTGCTCACCACCCACTGACCGATGCCCAGGCTATCCCTGAGCAGCCTGTCCCCCGACCCTGGCCAGCCCCCCCATATTAATTGTTCAGCATGACGTCAGATGGTATGGAATACCCCTTTGGCCAGTTTGGGTCAGCTGTCCTGGGTCTGTCCCCTCCCAGCTCCTGCTGCACCCCTAGCCTGCTCGCTGGCAGGACAGAGCGAGAAGCCGAAAAGTCCTTGGCCTGGTGTAAACACTGCTCTGCAACAATTAAAACATCAGCATGTTATCAGCGCTCTTCTCATCCTAATCCAAAACATAGCACCCTACCAGCTACTAGGAGGAAAATTAACTCTGTCCTAGCTGAAACCAGGACATATATCCACCCCTTATTCCACACCATTTATGTCATGCTCAGGTTACACCTTTTCCAATACATTCCAATTAGTCACCACCTTCATTTATGGTATACAGAATGTCCACTGAGTTTGCATAGTCCGTGACTGACTTCGGGCTCCATCTGTCACAGCAGTCTTTCAGGGCAGAAGAGATGTTGTGTGATGTTGGATTGTCACACGTTGAAGCCCGTTCTCCTTCCATCACCTCTCTGTGCTTGCCCATTTCTATCAAAATTCATTCATTATTATCTGCGTGGCTGTTACTGTGATACCATTAATAGGACATTGACATATAGCAAACATGGTAGTGATGACATACAGTATTATATAATAATTAATATAATTCAACTCATGGGCTATTCTCATGCAATATTAAATCCCCTTGAGGTACACACCGGACCTCCCCATTCTTTTGCATTACCCACCAAGTGCATCCAATTCCCTGAGCAAAAGCAATTCCACGAATGGGTTTGCCTTTTCCTGAGGCAGGAGTAGCCCAGACTGTCTTACCCAGCATGTTTCTTACGTGCACTACAGGAACTTTATCCCCTTCTACAGTGCGTAACAGTTTTGATTGGGCAGGTCCAGCTCGGTTGGCAGATCCCCTGGTGTTGACTAACCAGGTGGCCTTTGCCAAATGTGCATCCCAGTTTTTGAATGTCCCAGCACCCATTGCTTTCAGTGTAGTCTTTAACAGTCCTTTGTATTGTTCAACTTTCCCGGAGGCTGGTGCATGATAGGGGATGTGATACACCCACTCAGTACCATGCTCTTTGGCCCAAGTGTCTATAAGGTTGTTTCGGAAATGAGTCCCATTGTCTGACTCAATTCTTTCTGGGGTGCCATGTCGTCACAGGACTTGCTTTTCAAGGCCCAGGAGAGTGTTCCGGGCGGTGGCATGGGGCACAGGATATGTTTCCAGCCATCCGGTGGTTGCTTCCACCATTGTAAGTACATGGCGCTTGCCGCTGCGGGTTTGAGGGAGTGTGATGTAATCAATCTGCCAGGCCTCTCCATATTTATATTTCAGCCATCGTCCTCCATACCAAAGAGGCTTTGACCATTTGGCTTGCTTGATTGCAGCACATGTTTCACAATCATGAATAACCTGTGCTATAGTGTCCATGGCCAGGTCCACCCCTCGATCACGAGCCCACCTGTATGTTGCATCTCTGCCTTGATCGCCTGAGGTGTCATGGACCCATCGGGCTATAAATAATTCACCTTTATGTTGCCAGTCCAGGTCCACCTGAGCCACTTCAATCTTAGCAGCCTGATCCACCTGCTGGTTGTTTTGATGTTCTTCAGTAGCCCGATTCTTGGGCACATGAGCATCTACATGGCGTACCTTTACAACCAGGTTCTCTACCCGGGCAGCAATATCTTGCCACAATGCAGCAGCCCAGATGGGTTTTCCTCTGCGCTGCCAGTTGTTCTGCTTCCATTGCTGCAACCACCCCCACAGGGCATTTGCTACCATCCATGAATCAGTATAGAGATAGAGAACTGGCCACTTTTCTCGTTCAGCAATATCTAAAGCCAGCTGAATGGCTTTCACTTCTGCAAACTGACTCGATTCACCTTCTCCCTCAGCAGCTTCTGCAACTCGTCGTGTAGGACTCCATACAGCTGCCTTCCACCTCCGATGCTTTCCCACAATTCGACAGGACCCGTCAGTGAACAAGGCATATTTCTTCTCATTTTCCGGTAGCTTGTTGTACAGTGGGGCTTCTTCAGCACGGACCACCTCCTCCTCTGATGATATCCCAAAGTATTTGCCTTCTGGCCAGTCCATAATCACTTCCAGGATTCCTGGGCGACTGGGGTTTCCTATCTGAGCCCGCTGAGTAATCAGTGCAACCCACTTGCTCCATGTAGCATCAGTTGCATGATGTGTAGAGGGGGCCCTTCCTTTGAACATCCAGCCTAGTACCGGCAGTCGGGGTGCCAGGAGGAGCTGTGCTTCAGTACCGACCACTTCCGAAGCAGATCGAACTCCCTCATATGCTGCCAATATCTCCTTTCGGTTGGAGTGTAGTGGGCCTCAGATCCTCTGTATCCCCGACTCCAAAACCCTAGGGGTTGACTTCGAGTTTCCCCAGGCTCTTTCTGCCAGAGGCTCCAGGTGGGGCCATTCTCCCCGGCTGCGGTGTAGAGCACATTCTTTACATCTGGTCCCGTTCAGACTGGCCCAAGGGCTACTGCATGAACTATTTCCTGCTTAATTTGTTCAAAGGCTTGTTGTTGCTCAGGGCCCCATTCAAAAGCATTCTTCTTACGGGTTACTTGGTAGAGCGGGCTTACAATCAGACTGTAATTTGGAATGTGTAATTCTCCAAAACCCCACGACACCTAGGAAAATTTGTGTTTCTTTTTTGCTAGTTGGTAGAGACATAACTGTTATTTTGTTGATCACATCCATTGGGATTTGATGACGTCCATCTTGCCATTTTATTCCTAAAAACTGGATCTCTTGTACAGGTCCTTTGATTTTATTTTGTTTTATGGCAAAACCAGCTGATCAGCCCTTCTACTCCCTCTGGGGGACTGCCCAACAGGAACCAGAGCAGTAATTTTCCTTGGAGACACCATTTTGGCTGCTGTATTTCCTTGCATTTCACGTACCCGAGCTACTAGTGTCAAGGTAGGTTCCTCATGTCTTCCCCGTGATCATGGAGATAAAACCATAGCGTGCCATGTGCTGTGTGTCC
Source organism: Anser cygnoides (assembly GCF_040182565.1). Lineage (NCBI taxonomy): Eukaryota > Metazoa > Chordata > Aves > Anseriformes > Anatidae > Anser > Anser cygnoides. The sequence continues at coordinate 870,229 of NW_027103074.1, read as the reverse complement.
ATGGTGCTCTCTCCCTCGAGCAGGAAAATGCCGACACTTAATGGCTGAGATACTGCTTCATCTGGGTGAGTAGGAAGATATATGTTCTTCAAGGTGGTGAACCTGTTGGGACAATTTCTCCACAGCCAAAATGCAGGCCCGTAGTGAGACAGAGAGTTTTTCTTCATATTGCTGAAGCTGGCTGGACATGACATCCACTGTTGGTCCCATCCTATCTCTCCAATTCATCTCTGCCAGCATGCTATCGTGTGATGATGGTGCACTCTGTATAAACTTCTGCCACATGGACAGTGTGCACTGGACTTCATCAGAATCTTTGGGTGTCTGGTCACTGTCCAAATCAGTATAAACCATCTCCAGCACGACTAATTCCCTAAGGTGCTGGAAACATTTCTCCGTGGTGGTCCACTTGCCTAGTTGATATACAATGTCTTCCTTGAAGGGATACCTTTCCTTCACACCTGACAGGAGTCGCCTCCAGAGGCTGAGAACCTGCGCCTCTGTCCCAATCTCTCTGTCAATGACCCTTTCCCTAGAGAGGGATTCCAGCTGCTTGGCTTCCTTGCCTTCTAATTCCTGGCTATTGGCCCCAGTGTCCCAGCATCGAAGCAGCCAGGTGAGGATGTGCTCGCCTGGGTGAAGAGTGAAGAGTGAAATCCCTTTGTATATCTCACAACTCACTCAGGGATAGGGATTGGGTGGTTTCTGACTCGTTTATGATTTCTGACTCTTCCTGCTGTTTTTGTGATGGCTCTGCTTTAGAGTTGCCTGCCTCTTCCACTTTTCCCTCCTTGCACTTTTTAGAAGGAGCTTCTTCCCTTACTGAACGAGCTCACTTCCCCTTCCATTGTTTTGTCTTGACTATGGGGGCGAATGTTACCATTGACAGTTGGCCCTCTGGGTTAGCCAAAGTGTGTGTTATCTGGTCATCGGATTCAGAGACCTCCTCCTCCATTTGAGGGTGCTGGGTAGTGTTAACTGCCGTTTGATAGGTGCAGGCCAGGTCCCAGCACAGTGCAGCAAGCTGGAATTCTCCAGCATTGTGAGGGTCAGGGCATACATCTTTCAATCATTCTATCATTTTTTTAGGATTTCGCACTTGTTCAGGGGTGAAGTTCAAAACCATCGGAGGAGACAACTGTGACAGGTACCTGCCCATATCCTCCCACCCACCTTGCCACCCACCACCATGCTGCCTCGGGGTAGAATCCTGGGTGGTATTCTTCACTAATTGTTCACTCCATCCACTACTGCTCTCTGGGGCCATCTGTCCATACAGTTTTTAACCCAGCAAAGGGTGTACCTGTCTCTTAATATGCTTTAAATTTTGGTTAGCCCTGAAGTGGTCAGGCAGTTGGACTAGATGATCTTTGGACGTCTCTTCCAACTGAACTATTCTATTCTATTGCATGAACCACATAAAACAGGATCACATAGTACAATCACAGAATCACAGAATGGCCGAGGTTGGAAGGGACCTCTAAAGATCATAGAATCATAGAATGGCCTGAGTTGGAAAGGACCACAAAGATCATCTAGTTCCAACCACCCTGCCATAGGCAGGGACACCATCCACTAGATCAGGTTGCTCAGGGCCTCATCTAACCTGGTCTTGAACACCTCGAGGGATGGGGCATCCACAACCTCTCTGTGCAACCTGTTCCAGTGCCTCACCACCCTCTGAGCGAAGAACTTCCTCCCAGCCTCTAATCTAAATCTCCCCTCTTTTAGTTTAAAACCATTCCCCCTTGTCCTGTCATTATCTGATTGAACAAAGAGTCACTCTCCATCTTTTTTATAAGTCCCCTTGAAGTACTGAAAGGTTGCAGTGAGGTCACCCCAGAGCCTTCTCTTTTGTAGGCTGAACAGCCCCAGCTCTCTCAGCCTTTCTTCATAGGAGAGGTGCTCCAGCCCCTTGATCATCTTTGTGGCCCTCCTCTGGATCTGCTCTAACAGCTCCACATCCTTCTTGTGCTGGGAGCTCCAGACTTGGACGCAGTACTCCAAGTGGGGCCTCACAAGGGCTGAGTAGAAGGGGACAATCACCTCCCTCGACCTGCTGGCCACTCCTCTTTTAATGCAGCCCAGGATGCAGTTGGCCTTCTGGGCTGCAAGCACGCACTGCCAACTCACATCGAGCTTTTCATCCGTCAGAAAAAATCACAGAATCACAGAACGGATGAGGTTGGAAGGGACCTCTGAAGACCATCTAGTCCAACCCCCCTGCCGAGCAGGATCACCTAGAGCACGTTGCACAGGATGGCATCCAGGTGGATTTTGAATATCTCCAAAGAAGGAGACTCCACAACCTCTCTGGGCAACCTGTTCCAGTGCTCTTTCACCCTCACAGTAAAGAAGTGCCCTCTCATATTCAGCCAGAACTTCCTGTGATTCAGTTTGTGCCTGTCACCTCTCGTCCTGTCGCTGGGCACAACTGAAAAGAGACTGCCTCCACCCTCTTGACACCCTCCTCTCAGATATTTATACACATTGATGAGGTCTCCCCTCAGTCTTCTCTTTTCCAGGATAAACAGGCCCAGCTCTCAGCCTGTCCTCGTACAACAGGTGCTCCAGTCCCCTAACCATCTTCGTAGCCCTCTTCTGGACTCGCTTCAGTAGTTCCACGTCCCTCTTGTACTGGGGAGCCCAGAACTGGACACAATACTCTAGGTGAGGCCTCACCAGGGCTGAGTAGAGGGACAGGATCACCTCCCTTGACCTACTGGCAACACTCTTCCTAATGCACCCCGGGATACCGTTGGCCTTCTGGGCCACAAGGGCGCATTGCTGACTCGTGGTCAGCCTGCTGTCCACCAGGACTCCCAGGCTCCTCTGCAGAGCTGCTCTCCAGCAGGTCAGCCCTCAGCCTGTACTAGTGCTTGGGGTTATTCCTCCCTAGGTGCAGGACCCTGCACTTGCCCTTGTTGAACTTCATGAGGTTCCTCTCGGCCCAACCCTCCAGCCTGTCAAGGTCCCTCTGAATGGCAGCACAGCCCTCTGGAGTATCAGCCACTCTTCCGACCTTTGTGTTGTCAGCAAACTTGCTGAGGGTGCACTCCCGTTCCATCATCCATGTCGTTGTTGAATAAGTTGAACAAGACTGGACCCAGTACTGACCCCTGGGGGACACCGCTAGCTACAGGCCTCCAACTAGACTCAGCACCACTGAGCACAACCCTCTGAGCTCTGCCATCCAGCCAATTATCCATCCACCTCACTGTCCACTCATCCATCCCACACTTCCTGAGCTTGTCTATGAGGATGTTATGGGAGACAGTGTCAAAAGCCTTGCTGAAGTCAAGGTAGACCACATCCACTTCTCTCCCCTCATCTACCCAGCTAGTCATCTCATCATAGAAAGCTATCAAATTGGTTAAGCATGATTTCCCCTTGGTGACTCCATGCTGACTACTCCTGATCACCTTATCCTCCACATGCTTGGAGATGATCTCCAGGATGAGCATCGCCTTTCCAGGGATGGACGTGAGGCTGACTGGCCTGTAGTTGCCTGGGTCCTCCTTCTTGCCCTTTTTGAAGACTGGCGTGATATTGACTCTCTTCCAGTCCTCAGGCACCTCCCCTGTTCTCCATGACCTTTCAAAGATGATGGAGAGTGGCCTAGCAATAACATTGGCCAGCTCCCTCAGCACCCATGGGTGCGTTCCATTGGGGCCTGTGGATTTGCGGATGTCAAGTTTGCTTAGATGATCCTCTTCGACCGAGGGAAATCCTCCTTTCTCTGGACTTCCTCTCTTGTCTCCAGAGTCTGAGATTCCTGAGGGCTTATCTTAGCAGTAAAGACTGACGCAAAAAAGCCATTCAGCAACTCTGCCTTCTCTATATCCTTTGTCACCAGGGCACCCGCCCCATTCAGCAGCAGGCCAACATTTTCCCCAGTCTTCCTTTTTCTACTGATGTATTTAAAGAAGCCCTTCTTGTTGTCCTTGACATCCCTTGCTAGATTTAATTCCAAATGGGCCTTAGCCTTCCTTGTCGCATCTCTGCATACGCTGACAGTGTCCCTATATTCCTCCCAAGTGGTCTGTCCCTTTTTCCACATGCTGTAAACTTCCTTCTTCTGTCTGAGCTTCACCAGGAGCTCCCTGTTCATCCATGCAGGTCTCCTGCAGTGCAGCAAGCTGGAATTCTCCAGCACTGTGAAGGTCAGGGCATACGTCTTCCAAACATTCTATCAGTTTTTTAGGATTTTGCACTTGTTCAGGGGTGAAGTTCAAAACCATCGGAGGAGACAACTGTGACAGGTACCTGCCCATATCCTCCCACATACCTTGCCACCCACAACCACACTGTCTTGGGGCAGATTCCTGGGTGGTATTCTTAACTAATTGCTTAACCTTAGGGAGAAAGAGAAACACATTGTGCAGACCTAGCAATAGGAGTATGTTGGTTACCCATGGGTATTCAAAGTACTCAAAAGCTGCTGCAAGTAGTCCATGGGGAAAGAAGGAGGAGGTACCATTCCTGATATTATTCATAAACTGACTTCCAGATCAGGAAAGGAAGACAGTGTAATTTTGAATATTCCCAAAAAGATAATTTCCAGGAGACCAAAATGATAACAATGCAGGGCCTGAATACCAGATTATACTCAAGGCCAGTGCTTTACAACACAGCAAATTAAAAAAGAAAACAAACAAAAACGAACACAGATTTTAGCACATTCTCCGAACGGATATAGAGGAGAAGGGAGAACATGGCACAGATTATATAAGACAGGATCACATTAAAATAATAACAGCAAGCTGAACATGGTGACTAGTAAGTAAGTGTGTTAGTCGTAAGCGTTTTAATCAGTTCTACTGTTATCTCAACTCTTTGCGCCCCACATTGGGTGCCAAAAATGACTGTGGTGGTTTTATTCAGATGGGCAGCAGAGCTCCACCACAACTGCTCTCTCACTCCCCCTCCTCAGAGGGAAAGGGGGAGAAAATACGATGAAGAGGGCTCAAGGGTTGAGATAAGGACAGGGAGATCACTTAACAATTATCGTCATGGGAAAAACAGACTCAGCATAGGGAGATTCATGTCATTTATTGCCTATTACTAACAAACTAGAGCAGTCAGAAAGAAAGAAAAACAAACTAAACACATCTTCCCCCCATCCGCCCTCTTCTACCTCCTCCCCCCAAGTGGCGCAGTGGAATTGGGGAATGGGGGTTGCAGTCAGCCTATAGCACGTTGTCTCTGCCGCTCCTTCACAGTCACTCTCTTCCCCCGCTCCAATGTGGGGTCCCTCCCATGGGATACAGTCCTTCCCAAACTGATCCTACATGGGCTTCCCACAGGCAGCAGCTCCTCAAGAACTGCTCCAAATATGGGTCCGTATCACGGGGTCCATCCATCAGGAGCAAACTGCTCCAATATGGGTCCCCCACGGGCAGCAGCTCCTTTCAGGTCACCTGCTCTTGCATGCGCTCCTCTCCACAGGCTACAGATCTGGCCCAGAGTCTGCTCCGGCAGGTGTTCTCCACAGGCCACAGCCTCCTTTAGGTCAGATCCACCTGCTCCACTGTGGGTTCCTCCACGGGTTGCAGCGTGGAAATCTGCTCTGCCATGGTACACCATGGGCTGCAGGGGGACAACCTGGTCCACCACGGTCCTTTCCACAGGCCGCAGGGGAACTTCAGGTCCAGCGCCTGGAGCACCTCCTCCCCCTCCTTCTTCACTGACCTTGGTGTCTGCTGGGCTGTTCCTCACACCTCACCCAGCTGCTGTTGCGCAGCAATGTTTTTCCCTTTCTTAAATATGCTCTCATAGAGGCACAAACATCGCTTATTGGCTCGGCTCTGGGCAGCGGCAGGTCCCTTTGGATTTGGCTGAAACTGGCCTTTATCTAACATGGGGCAGCTTCTGGAGTCTTCTCGCAGAGGCCACCCCCTGCAGTCCCCCACTACCAAAACCTTGCCACATAAATCCACTACAAGATGACACCAAGCTGAGTGATGCAGCTGATACTTCAGAGGGAAGAGATGACATCCAGAAGGACCTGGACAGTCTTGAGAAGTGGGCTCATGTGAACCTCGTGAAATTCAGCAAGGCCAAGGGCAAGGTCTTAAATCTGGGCTGGGGCAATCCCAAACATCAGTACAGACTGGGGGATGAATGGATTGAGAGCAGCCCTGAAGAGAAGGAAATTAGAAAAGTCATTAGCTCACTCTTTTTTTACAATGAACAAAATTTTCCGTGTCAGGCAATCCGCTTACAAATTAGCAATCAGCTCTGCTGTAGAGATATCAGAGCAAATCAAGTATACACACATATTCTCTCTCTCTCTCAGCACAGCCTTGACAAAGCCTTGGCTCTGGGAATTACTACATTAATCAATACAGAAGGATAAATTAAGTATGAGCATAGTCTTATAGATATAGGAACGAAAGGAATCGTTTATTGAGGATATTCCAGACAAAAAATGATTTAAAAGGCATTAACATACAGGTTGAGATGACAAGGTCAGTAATATTTCTAATGATGCCAGAAGGCCCATCAGATTCGGTTGTGGTGATGATGGGGGCAAGATTGCAGAGCAACACAGCTTCTCTCTCATGTCACATGGTGAGCATGTGCAGCACTGATGGGATCACCAGCCTGCCTCCTCCATAAATCTCCTGCACCCTTTTATGCAACACAGGCCCAAAGCCCACAAAGACTGCTCAGCTTTCTGCATGGTGATAATCGTCACTGGAGCCTGATATATGAGTTCCCGATAATTGTGAGATTAGACCCAACAGACTCCTCAGAGTGGGCAAAATGAAACACAGTAGTAAACCTCTGAAGAACTGAAATTTCAGACTATGAATGATGAGGAACACAGGCCAAGGAAATGGGTTTACAAATGTTCAAATGTAGCAGCAACTGCTTGAGTTAGAGCCTTGGAGGTGTGCACTTAATTCTCAGAACAGGATTCAGATAATACAGAAAAATATTCATATATATATTCAGATGGTATAGAAAAAGAGCATGTTCAGACCTCAGTGATGCAAAACATCACTACAGAAGAAAAGTTCTGAGAACCAAAGAGAGTGCAAACAGCGTGTTCAACAAGAAGAGAACAGTTGCATATGGGTGTGTTATAAATGACTGAGTCCCAAATAGGTTTACAATCAAAGTTTACAATTTATTAAACGAATAGAGGCAAGCAAACAGCGCTGGGTGCGCCAGGAGTCTCTGCTCCACCAGGACGCACACCTGTTACGTAAGGCGGCTGGTTTTTATGCTCCTAGGCTAATACATATTCATTACTACTTCTAGAAGAGGCAGGGTTATTATAATTGGTTTCCCGAATCCAAAGTCCTCCCAGGTGCGCCTGCTTATCAGTCTCTGTTAGTCTCTCGGGGGCCGCTCGGACAGGGAGGCTCATATTCTTCTTCCTTATCTAGTGGTCTCTTGGTCGGCTGTCAGAAGTTACTGCACGTCCGTGCAGAGTCAGCAGTTTTTCTCTGAAGAAATCCCTTTGTTCTCTTCTCACCTAAACCCAGGCCTCAATGTTAACCCTTCAAATCCCCTAGTGGCACGAATTGCTGGAGCATTCCTTACAGGTGATTGATAACATAAAAGAGGATGCAGAGTCAAAGCAAAAGAACTAGGATGGAAGAATTGTAAAAGGAAATGAATCACCATATAGGCTGTGGTTACACACAGCCTTGAAAAAAAGTCTACGTGGTTTGATTTTGGTGATGAAGGACTGGCTTTGTGCCTGGAAGGCCACATTGCAGCAGCTGTTTAGTGCAGCATTGCCCCAGATGGATCACTGAAAGAAAAAAAAAAGGGGGGGGAGGCAGGGTCGAAAGAAGAAAAAACATGGATACAGGAACATAAACATGACGAAAGTACTACATCTAAATGTGTTTTTTTTTGTTTGTTTTGTTTTTTTTTTTTCTTTTCGTTTTTTTGGAAGTGAAGGGGAAGGTCTCCTGCCCCTTTGCTTGCCTTCTTGCTCATAGGGATGCACCAATCTTGAGCTTGGAGGAAGGGCAACAACCAACACAACTCCAAACCTTGTGACGGACCCTGCAGCCACTCCAACCCCTGCGATGGGCCCTGTGGCCACTCCAACCCCTGTGACAGTCCCTGCAGCAACCCCAACCCCTGCGATGGGCCCCATGGCTCCGCCAGAGAACCAACCTGTGCCGGTATCAGTCGCCCCTATATGCAAGACAAAACAGTGCATGTGAAAGTCAGTTCAGGAGGCCTGTGCACCTGAAAGCTGAGATTGTCTTTGCAGGAGAGGGAAGGAACCTGAACTGAGAAGTGTTTGTTCCATCTTTCCTTCCATAGGAGTGCTGACAGAGTTGCTTATAAATAGCGGCAATCTAGGGTCAATCTAGAAAAAAGTTAATTAAAAGGTAACTGAATCAGATTTGAATGTGAACTCGATTTCAGAAGTTACTTGGGATATGAGGTATGAAAGTCACATGAAAAGAGGTACCGTGGTGTTAGGGGCAGAAAGATGCATTTGTCTGTTTTGCTTTCACTTCCTAGGAGGAGGGAACTGCAATAGCTTGTCTTTCCTAGCGTATCTGCTACACTTAAATTGGGTAAAGCCCCAGCCCATGAGAAAATAAAATACAAGCTTTACCTAGTCAGATCAAAGTCTATATAGTTTCATATCTTTTAACAGGTGTCAAGGATAGGAGAACAAGGCAATACTTCTGTGTGAAACACCTGCCATTGGATATTTGTGGAGGACCTAATGGGAGCCAAACTGCTCTGTGAGACACTCAGCTAGGTAGCTCACCTGCCAGACTACATTCAGGTATGACCACAGCTCACCCTATGTTCAAAGGAGCCTGTCTCTACGGTCTTTACAATTAGTCACAAGTTTTGTAGTTGCTTTAGACCTTTCCTTTCTCCACTGCTGTGGGTCCCTTGGTCACTGGGAGCCTCAGCCATGCTGTTCAGGAGCCTCTGCATGGTCCCTGAGCTGCCTGGCCTCTTCAGGTTGCCCATATTAATGTGAGCCCAAACTCCCAGTATTCTAAGGACCACCGGTTGGGTTTCACACACTACTATTTCCAGTTTCAATCATGTTTTAATTCGTTTAATGAATGCGGTTCAGTGAAAAAGTTAATAAGCAATCAGGCAGTTAAGGGCTTTATCATAATACATTCAAGGGGCAGTGTTAAGGTTGTGTGCACATTTTGCAATTGGGAGTCCTAGGGTTAGAAACATGACTACATTCTAGCATGACTACGCTATTCATTAACACTGGGTCCTTTCTCTTATTTACTGTATGAGACACCATGGAATCCATTGTCTGTAATACTAAGAAAGTTGGAAAAAGGAGGCTTCATCATAATATTTTCCCCTTCCTTTTTCTGAACTGCTTTCCCAAAACTATGATTTTAAGAGTGGAAGTTGTTTCTTGTGGGATTCTAATAGCAAGCATGTGCACAGTAAGAAAGGCATGGAAAAAAATAACCTGCCTCCAGCACAACCATCTTCAGCTGTTCAGTATTTTACTCAGTATGGTTTCCACAGCGTCAGAAGAGCTGACAGAAATGAGAAACCCCCTGCACAAGATCTAATAATTTTACATATGACTTTTGACTGAACTTGCCTGACTAATGTGCTTTAAAATAAAACCACATGCTTAACAAATCCAACTTGGAATATTTTCTTTGGCTTCCAGTTCCCTGGCATTCAAGCACTGCTGCTTAATCATCACACTAAAAAAAAATGATTAATTCTAACTTGCAGCAGTTCCAGGCTTCCAGTGACAACATTGTTTTGCATTGTTTATATTTCTGAAAGACTGTTTCTCTAGGACATATTGAGGCCAAACACTTCTATGGATTCAGTCAGTACAGCATCACTGAATCCAGTGAATGCAGAGCTAGTTTTCCTCAGATGTTAATCTGGCATATTTATATTCCTGTCTATTTGTTATGGGATTAAAGCAGCTCTAGCTGCGCAGGTTATTTTTGAATGCCTGTAGTTGCCAAGCCAATTGACCACAACACTCTAGGTCCTAAGGAACTAATTTGGGTATCTTCAGAGTTGCTGTGCAGAGATGAGGAGACAGGACCTGGGCACAGGTGTCAAGGCACATTTTGTTGAGTGGAGATAGCTCATTGAGATGAGGCCCTGTGCAAGACCAAGGGAGACACAGGTACTAGCACCAGAAATATGCAGTGGAGTGAAAACTGCCGAGGTCAAAGCTGAGCCCATGCAAAGGAAGTGGAAGTGGAGGCAAGAAGGAGACCAAGGAAAAAAAAAAAAAAGAAGGCCATGTACTGCTGAAGAGAAAGGGTAACTGCCAAATAGTCTGAATGTGGTCTGAAAAGCTAATAATTTTCTTCCTCTTCCATAAAATTGTTTTTGTGGGGAAAACAATTTTACTAAACATTACTAAACAAGGGAAATAAGAGTGATCATAGAATCATAGAATGGCCTGAGTTGGAAAGGACCTCAAAGATCATCTAGTTCCAACCCCCCCTGCCATAGGCAAGGGCACCACTCACTAGATCAGGTTGCTCAGGGCCTCATCTAACCTGGTCTTGAACACCTCGAGGGATGGGGCATCCACAACCTCTCTGGGCAACCTAACCTGTTCCAGTGCCTCACCACCCTCTGAGCGAAGAACTTCCTCCTAGCCTCTAATCTAAATCTCCCTAGTCACTACTGGGTGGCTGGAAACATACCCCGTAAACCATGCCACAGCCTGAAACACCATCTTGGGCCTGGAAAGGCAAGTGTTGTGGCATCATGGTACACCAGAAGCAATCGAGTCCGACAATGGGAGTCACTTCTGAAACAATCTTGGAGCTAAAGTGGGAGGAGCTAAAGTCCTTGTAGTGCATGTAGGGAAGTGGATGGTGAAGGTGGTGTGGGTTGCTCCTGCCTCGGGAAAAGGCAAACCCACTTGTGGGATTTTCGCCCAAGGACCGGGGTATACCTGATGGATCATGCAAAAGAATGGGGATATCAGGTGTGTGATAAAAGGAGATTTAACCTTGGGAGAAAACTAATCTGTAATCTAAGTTATGTGTTGTAGGAAGTCACTGCAGGATCAATGACAGGTCAACTTTGCAAGGAAGCGGGCAAGTGCATCAATGACTCAAGCTAAGCCGGTGCTGGCATCCAGAAATCCAACTCTGCTTGTCCTGAGTGACTACTTTGTCAGATGAAGACTAAATCATCAACAATTCTTATGAACATTTTGGGGATAGGTCTATAGAATGAAAAGAAGTACCTATCTATCAAGCTGTGAAAAGACAGGGAACAGTGGTGATGAGAATACCTATATACTAAAGTATGTGGGATCTGAGTGTGACACAAATGTTATGGAATAAGTGGTGGAGGTTGTACTGGGTCTGTCTGGGAGGGAGTTAATCTTCCCTGCAAGAGCCCAAACAGTGTTGTGCTTTTCACTTGTAGGTAGAACAGCATTGATATCACACCAGTGTTTTGTCTAGTGCTCACTGAGCACGCGCTCTGAATTTCTCGGAGCCTATACCTTTAAACGAAGGCAAGAAAACTTTTCACCAATCATAACTAAGATATGCTTGACTAGAGTCACTCAAGTTCCACCTAAAAGATAGAAAATAATATAAATTGGCTTAAGAGAGAGGGGATGTTAGGGAAGATACCATCGTCAGGGGAGATACCATCATGAGGGAATATACCATCACGAGGATCTCCTGACTTCTGGGATCAGTCGACAGGCTCAGCATCTCTTCCCCCCCACACTGGGCCTCCTTTGGGTCAGATTTGAACACTTGGTTATACTGGGTGCCTCCGCAGAAACTTAGAAATCTCTAGAGTCTTTGTGCCTTTTAACACGTTAATAGCCAGGCTGTGCACCTGTGTATTTCATGCATGCTAGCTTGCTTTTGCAGACAGTAAATTATCGCCGGCAATCCAAAGAACCTGTGTACCTGTTGCTGTAATAAATTGCACTTAATTGCATTGTTCCTAGCCATGATAGTTCTCATTGAACGCGACTAGAGTGAGGGCGTGTTACGTTGTTGATGAATCCGTGACTGTGATAGTTCAGTACCCTGAATCTGACCGGACCCATACTGGTTAATCGGCTACACTCCTTAGCGTGACACAATCCTTGTTGCCCTTCTCTGGACACTCTCCAATAGTTTCACATCCTTTTTGTACTGTGGTGCCCAGAACTGCACACAGTACTTGAGGTAAGGCCGCACCAGCGCAGAGTAGAGTGGGACGATCACTTCCCTCGACCGACTAGCAATGCTGTACTTGATGCACCCCAGGATACAGTTGGCCCTCTTGGCTGCCAGGGCACACTGATGGCTCATATTCAGCTTGCTATCAACCAAAACCCCTAGAACCGTCTCTGCAGGGCTGCTCTCCAGCGTCTCATCCCCCAGTCTGTACATATAGCCAGGGTTGCCCCGTCCCAGGTGCAGGACCTGGCACTTGCTCTTGTTAAACTTCATGCGGTTGGTGACTGCCCAGCTCTCCAATCTGTCCAGATCTCTCTGCAAGGCCTTTCCACCCTCATCAGAGTCCACAACTCCTCCAAGTTTAATATCATAAGCAACTTTGCTCAAAACACCTTCTAGTCCTACATCCAAATCTTTTATAAAAACATTGAAGAGAACTGGCCCTAAAATGGAGCCTTGGGGGACCCCACTATTGGTCAGCCACCAGCCTGATGCAGACCCATTTACCACAACCCTTGGAGCCCTGCCTGTCATCCAACTATTCACCCATTGCATGATGTTTTTATCTAGCTGTATGCTGGAAATTTTGTCCAGTAGGATCCTATGGGAAACTATGTCAAAAGCTTTACTGAAATCCCAAAAGATCACATCAGCTGGTTTCCCTTGATCGACCAGGTGGGTGATCTTATCATAAAAGGAAATCAAGTTAGTCAAACAGGACCTACCCCTCGTGAACCTATGTTGTCTGGGACCAATGACTGCATTGTCCACCAAGGTGCACTTCAATAACTTCAAGGAAAATCTTCTCCATAATTTTACCAGTCACTGACATGAGACTGACAGGCCTGTAGTTTCCAGGGTTCTCTTTCCTGCCCTTCTTGAAAATTGGTACAACATTTGCCAGCTTCCAGTCTACTGGGACCTCTCCAGATTCCCAAGACCATTGAAAAATAATTGAGAGAGGTCCCACAGTGACATTAGCCAGCTCTTTAAGCACCCTGGGATGAATCCCATCCAGACCCATGGACTTGTATGGATCGAGGTGAAGCAGCAAATCCTGCACACATTCAGAGTCGGTTGGAAGTTTATAATTCCCGCCGTCATGGTCCTCCAGCTCAGGGCACCCGGGCATGCACCAGTCTCTGGGAAAATAGAACGATACAAGGGATTGTTAAGGACTACACTGAAAGCAATGGGTGCTAGGACATTCAAACTTTGGGATACACATTTAGTAAAGGCCACCTGGTTAGTCAACACTAGGGGATCTGCCAACTGAGCTGGACCTGCCCAATCAAACCTGTTACGTACTGTAGAAGGGGATAGAGTCCCCATAGTGCACATAAAAAACGTGATGGGGAAGACATTTTGGTTTATTCCTGCCCAGGGAAAAGGCAAACCCATCCATGGGATTGCTTTTGCTCAGGGACATGGGTAGACTTGGTGAGTATTGCAGAAGAATGGGGAGGTCCGATGTGTACCTCAAGGGGGTTTAATATTCCGTGGGAATAGCCCATGAGTTGAATTGTATTATGCTAGTTGCTATATAATACTGTATGTCACCATTACTATGGTTCCTGTATGTCCTACAGTATCACAGTGATAGTCACCCAGATAATTATGAATTAATCTTGATAGAACTGGACAAGCACAGTGGTGTGATGGAACCAGAATGGGCTTCAGCATGTGACGATCCAACACCACACACCATTTCTTCTGCCCTGAAAGGCAGTTGTGACAGATGGAGACCAAAGTCAGTCACACTCTAAACAAAATCAGTGGACATTTTATATAGATGTATGAAAAGCAGTGATTAATTGGAATGTATTGGAAAAGGTGGGACCTGAGCATGACATAAATAGCATGGAATAAGGGACATAAATGGTATGGAATAAGGGGTGGATATTGTCCTGGTTTCAGTTAGGATAGAGATAATTTTCCTCCTAGTACCTGGTATGGTGCTCTGTTTTGGATATAGGATGAGAATAATGTTGATAATACGCTGATGTTTTAATTGTTAGAGAGCAGTGCTTACACCTGCCAGTGAGGAGGCTGAGGGTGCACGAAAAGCTGGGAGGGAATAGAACCAGGACAGCTGACCCAAACTGGCCAAAGGGATATTCCATACCATCTGACGTCATGCTGAACAATTAATATGGGTTGGCTGGCTGGGGTAGGGGGACTGCTGCTCAGGGATGGGTTGGGCATCGGTCAGTGGGTGGTGAGCAATTGTGTTATGCATCAGTTGTTTTGTACACATTATTATTATTACTATTATAATAATTATTATTTTTCTTTCTTTCTTTTCTGTCCTAATTAACTGTCTTTTCTCAACACAAGAGCTTTTACTTTTTTTTCTGATTTTCTCCCCCATCCCACTGTGGGGGCAGGGTGAGCTGCCGGCTGGGTTAAATCACAACAAATGAATACTAGAAGGACTGAGCAGAGTTGTACCCTTTTACATCCCTAACCAATAACTGAGGGTCCTGGGTGAGTAGAAAGAAAATGGCTTGTGAGCTCTCCTTCCACCATCTGTTCTTCTGACACTGCTGAAGCTGAAGTTCTGGGATATATGGTCCATTTGGTTTGGCCATAGGGTACTTAGAATCATAGAATCATTTAGGTTGGAAAAGACCCATATAATCATCAAGTCCAAGCAACATCCTAACACTACGAAGTCAGCCACTAAAGCATGTCCCTAAGCACCACATCTACACGTCTCTTAAATACCTCCAGGGATGGCAACTCCACCCCCACCCCCCACCCCCCGCCCCAAGCAGCCCATTCCAATGCTTAACCACTGTCTCCATGAAGAAATTCTTCCTAATATCCAATCTAAACATCACCTGGCACAACTTGAGGCTTTTTGCATCCTATCATTTGTCACCTGAGAAAAGAGACCAACACCCACCTCGCTACAGCCTCTTTTCAGGTAGTTGTAGAGAGTGATGAGGTCTCCCCTCAGCTTCCTTTTCTCCAGATTAAACAGCCCCAGTTCCCTCAGCCGCTCCTCATATGTTTTCTTTTCTAGTCCCTTCACCAGCTTTATTTCTCTTCTCTGAACATGTTCCAGCAACTCAGTATCTTTCTTGTAGTGAGGGGTCCAAAACCGAACACAGTACTTGAGGTGCGGGCTCACCAAAGCCAAGTACAGAGGGACAATCACTTCCCTAGTCCTGTTGGCCCCACTATTTCTGATACAAGCCAGGATGGTATTGGCTTTCTTGGCCACCTAGGCACACTGCGGGCTCATGTTCAGCCAGCTGTTGACCAGCACCCTCAGGTCCTTTTCTGCTGGGCAACTTTCCAGATACTCTTCCCCAAGTCTATACCACTGCATTGGGTTGTTATGACCAAAGTGCAGCAGCATGTGGCACTTAGCCTTCTTGAATGCCATACAATTGGACATGGCCCATCATTCTAGACTATCTAGATCCTTCTGCAGAGACTTTCTACCCTCAAGGAGATCAACACTCCTGCCCAACTTACTGCAAACTTACTGAGGGTGCATTTGATCCCCTCATCAAGATTGCTGATAAAATTTTAAACAAAACTGGCCCCAATACTACATTCTTCATTCTACTTGCATTCTTCATTTCTGCCTTATAGCATAAGATAAGAATCAAACACTTGGACTTCTACTTTCCATCATGACAAGAATGGTACTTATTGAAAAGCTATCCATCCAGATGAGAAAGTCAATAAGTCATTACTTATTAAATTATAGAGACTGGAATTAGTGGAAAAGAAACAAATTCAAATATATTTGTTCAGCTTCAACTTTTGTTTCTATGCTAGCAGCTTGAAAGGACTGTTCTCAGACTGGAGAAGTAGTATTTAAATCACCTATTGTTTTGGACTGGTGGAACATAAAAAAAATCAGAAATAATTACTTTAATCTTTCCACTGTTTTTTTTTTCTTCCTGTGCATTCAACAAAATATATGCTTATTAAGGAAGTTAGGGGATGTATAGCATTTGATAGCACTGTTTAGGGAAAGCAGCTAAAAGTTGGTTCATGTCTACAACGGCAAGATTTTTCTGATAAATGTCACAGAATCACAGAATCACAGAATTGTAGGGGTTGGAAGGGACCTCGAAAGATCATCGGGTCCAACCCCCCTGGCAAAGCAGGTTCCTTAGAGCAGGCTGCCCAGGTAGGCATCCAGACGGGCCTTGAATATCTCCAGAGGAGGAAAGATATCTGCAGTTTTGCCTAATCTGATATTAGTTAAGCATACCAATTTAGTAAAGGCACAAGTAATTGTAAACACCTTCCCAAGCATTCCAGTTTAGTAAAGGTGCAGCTCTTTGCAGAAGCCATCTTTCTACCCACCTACTCTGTGGTGTCTTTTAAATATAGAAAAAAGTTCATAAATATTTCTACCACTTATCACATACAAATCAATTAAGATTTTAAAATATTTGATACAAGCATGGTTTTGTTCTATTATCACAGCTTGGAAGTGCTGTGGGAATAATTGCAAAAGTATCATCAATATAAAGCAGTATTTAAATTACATATTACATGTTTATTATGGGTGTATTTTTTTAAATTTTCATATTATGAAAAATCAGATGTATTTAAAATTTTTGTAAGATAAATTGTGTGCTCTAATTTACAGTTTGATGTAGTAATAATCCATAAAAGTTCAGGTCCTTTAGAGTTGTGTTTGCAAATTAATTTTCTTAGGAAGCAGCTACAAAGGATATTGCTGTTTACACAAACAAGAACCAGCTTGCTACATTTTTTTTTCATCAGATAGCTAAATGCACTTTTTATGTTGTTTCAGAGTTTTGTTTTTTTTAAAAAGTTTATATAGAAATTTATATGTGTTGTGGTTTAATCCTGCCGGCAGCTAAGCACCACACAGCTGTTCGCTCACCGTCCCCCCTCCCTCTCTGGGATGGGGGAGAGAATCAGGAAAATGAAGCCTGTGGGTTGAGATAGAGACAGTTTATTAGGACAGAAAAGAAAAGGAAAATAATAATAATAATGATAATAGTACTACTAATAATAATGTGTACAAACAAGTGATGCACAATGCAATTGGTCACCACCTGATGACCGATGCCCAGCCTATCCCCGAGCAGCCGGCCCCCCACCCCGGCCAGCCACCCCTATATATTGTTTAGCATGACGTCAGATGGTATGGAATACCCCTTTGGCCAGTTTGGGTCAGCTGTCCTGGGTCTGTCCCCTCCCAGCTCCTGCTGCACCCCTAGCCTGCCCGCTGGCAGGACAGAGCGAGAAGCCGAAAAGTCCTTGGCCTGGTGTAAACACTGCTCTGCAACAATTAAAACATCAGCATGTTATCAGCGCTCTTCTCACCCTAAATCCAAAACATAGCACCCTACCAGCTACTAGGAGGAAAATTAACTCTGTACTAGCTGAAACCAGGATAATATGGCTTCAAAATTGTAACCTGCACCCAATGCAAATGTACATATAATCACCTGAATGAAGGCTAGTTTAAAAGTGCTGAAACATAGCTACTTCATTTAGCTTAGAAACGAAAGTAGTGGCCGATTAAAAAATGTAATACAGTTTGGGGTTTTCATTAATAAAATATTGTAATGTTAAATAGTTTGGTTGCAAAGCAGATTACAATTAAGATTCCAGTAAAAAAGACTGTACCATTTCTTGAGTTAGAAATTCACCATTCAGTAAGATTAGCAAATTAAGAGCCAAATATAATCTTCTAATCAAATCTACAGTACAGGATGTACTTAGTGCTAATTAGTATTTATACAGTATCTACAAAGCTTAATTTATTATAAAGCTTTAGCAGTCAAATTCATTACTGATTTTACACAAATTAGTTCAAGCATGTTTTATCGTTTTAACAGAGAATTTGAACTATATATTGTTATTCATAATGGTCATATAAAATTCCCACCTGCATGTTACTAAATAATTTTGCTCTAACACTTTTGGTTGCTGCGTTGAAAAAACACTTGATAATGCAAACACATAAAAGATTTTCTAAATTATTGACTTACTTTGACACATTGTTACTAACGTGTTACTTCCCTGTGCTTAGGCTGTGGCAAACAGACTAGATGATGACTATTAAAAGTGGTGGTTATGGATAAAATTTAAACTAATAAAAATGGCAGTAATTGTCATCCTGCTCTTATAAAATGCCCTTCTAAAATTCTATTCCTCCCAAAGTACTATGTTTACATCCATATCACATAATTCCAGAAGACTTGCAGTCAAAGTGAAAGGAAATGCTCCTTGATTTAGAAGTTTGCTTTTACTGTCTTCAGTGATTTTTTTTTAGGATTTGCATCTTTGGTGACATTAAAGTTACCATATCAAAGTTTCAAAGTCCTGCATGATGCATCTCCCTTTACCATGGTTGCATTTATTGTAATTACCCCATGAAGAATTAATACGTTATTTTAAACCTCTTTTAAAACAATCTCTAGTTTTTGCAAATCTCCCTTCTAAATCTCAGTTAAAGGAATTTTTATAAAGTTGTATGTATTATACCAATGCCATGCTTTCTTTATGAAGAACAAAACACTGAAAAAGGAAGTGAGGCACTTCACTAACAAATTGGATAAGCACAGCTCTTTTTAAAGGCACAAATGTTATGCAATTCATATAAAAATAAATTAAATCTACAGCATTAATTCAAACAATCACAATGCCCATAAAATTTACTAACTGCAGAAGTAAACTCTTCTGTCTTTTGCAATTTTGTAACACATTGCACTTAGGAAAATAAAAAACTATATATAACAACTTACATGTTAATAATATATGATAAATGGGCATCAAATTACATTTTTTATGCATCTCTAACTCAACTGTTTTTATGGCATGAGTGGATGGAAGAACTACATGAGACTTTGCCTCTGTTTTCTTTACAAACTAGCAATTAAAGAAGCTGAAAAATGAATATTAATTACAGAAAGCTCAAATATTTCTTACTTGCTTTTCTACTTGTTCAGGTTTAATATAATGGTATAACATATAATTTCATATTTTCATTACTGATTACTATTTTGACTTTATCTATATAAATTTACTAAAATTTTAATACATTTTCCCAAATATTGCAGTTGATCATTTACAGACAGTGTTGAAGTTAACTTCAGTGCTACTGTGAAATAATAAAAAGTTTGCAAAATTACTTTTAAAAGTGCATTTTCTGTTCTGTAGTTCAGCCTCAAAGTAGGTTAACATTTAAAAAAAAAAGAAAGCATGTTAAAATAGTGTTTGAAAAGTAGAGAAGGCTGAGTGAGCTTCTTGCACTTCTTTGATCCAATGACTTTTATGGGTTCATCAGCAGTCTGCCATATACAGTCCTGAAAAATAAAGGTAGTTTTTGCAGTCAGTAGACAAAACAGATTCTGTCACTGTTTTCCTGGGAACAGTTTGACTAACTATGGAAAAACAAAAAAATGTGAAATATTTTAGCCATATTTTAAATAAAGGTAACTATTTATGCATCATTAATCATTTCATAATTTTATAATTTAGCACTACAGAATATATATCATATTAATTTGAATATGTAAGGATATCAGTGTCTTACCAGTGGCAAATTTCTTCTTAAGAAGGGAAAGACAATAACCAGTGCCTACTAGCTCTACATCTACACTTGAAAGGGTGCTTCCTTCACCAATGAATTGCACTGCAAGTATTGATGGTTTACTGGGTCCTTCTGAAAGTTCAAATTTTGCCGTGAGAGCTCCAGAACCTAAAAATAACAGAACTGAAAGGCTGGTTGTTTTGCAAGAACAAGACAATCTCCCAAATGTTTTAGTAGTAAGAAGTAAAAATAACATGACGCTCTTTAAGATCTATTCCTAGAGGCTGTCCTATATAAATTTTTATAAGAGATGAGAGTACAAATCTGTTTTTGCAATAATCTGTTTAAGAAGATGACTAGTGAATGATTTAGAGATAAGTAACATGCATTTGTATGAGATTATATTCAGAAGAATTTGTATACCTGTGGGGGTTTTATCCAGCTGGGCAGCTGAGCTCTGCCACAACCACTCTCTCACTCCCCCTCTTCAAAGGGAAAGGGGGAGAAAATACGTTGGAAAGGGTTCAGGGGTTGAGATAAGGACAGGGAGATCACTCAACAGTTATTGTCATGGGCAACACAGAGTCGGCCTAGGGAAATCAATGTAATTTACTAGCTATTACTAACAGACTAGAACAGTGAGAAACTAAAATCAAACTAAAAACACCTTCTCTCCTTCTTCTACCTCCTCCCCCTTGAGCAGCACATGGGAACAGGGAATGGGGGCTGCAGTCAGTCCATAACACTTTGTCTCCACTGCTCCTTCACGGTCACTCTCTTCCCCTGCTCTGACATGGGGTCCCTCCCACAGGATGCTGTCCTTCCCAAACTGATTCTACATGGACTTCCCACAGACAGCTCTTCAAGAACTGCTCTAATATGGGTCTGTACCACGGGGTCCATCCATCAGGAGCAAAATGCTCCAACATGGATCCCCCATGGATGGAAGGTCCTGCCAGCCCACCTGCTCTGGGGTGGGCTCCTCTCCACTGGCTAGAGGTCTGGCCCAGAGTCTGCTCCTGCTGGAGCTCTCCATGGGCTGCAGCCTTCTTCAAGTCAGATCCACCTGCTCCACCGTGGGCTCCTCCACGGGCTGCAGCGTGGAAATCTGCTCTGCCGTGGTACACGTGGCTTCAGGGGGACAACCTGCTCCACCATGATCCATGAAATTTGTGCTTTCATAATGGCCTTTCCATTACACCACAATTCTATTTCTCTACGGTGGCTTTGTGGATGAGATGCTTCCCTTTGGCCCCTGCTTTTCTACTTCAGAAAAAACATTGCATCTGTAAAAGCTGCAAGGGCTGTGACAACAAAAGGACCTCAGGGAAAGGCAGCTGGGCTGAGAATAACTATTGGCACCCTACCATATGCTATATAAATTAACACTCTGAGCAGATATGCAGAGATTCATTTTTTTTCCTGGAGTCACATATGGTCAAAACAAAGACCTTCAAAATGTTGGTTAAGTTAAATGTTATCTATAGTTGAGCCTATCTCAGTACAGGATTTTTTTTCCAGTTCTTCCACTTACCTCTTCCTACTTTATCTCAATTTTCAGTGTGTGGAAAAACAGAACACATATTAAATGTATTTTTATTTGAATAACTGCTCATTTTCAAATAGCATTGATGTAATAATTTCCTTACCGAGTCTAAGCTCCATTTTAGCGCTACTAATTGCTTTCAAAGGTTTTCACTATTTTTCCTTTTATAATTCATTAATAAATTTATATTTTGACATCTCACTGTTAACAGAATCTCTCAAGAGGAATTTCACTGAGAAGGTGAACTGGTAAACGATACAGCATGAGAAGAAATGTAAACAGGCATGAGGATGTAGAGGTCGAAATGATCACATTTTACTCTTACCATATTTATGTCAAAGAAAACAAAACAAAACAGTTCAACTTGCCTCCATTATCAGAGTTCTCTGAAATGCTAGATATTTTCCAATAAGCATTCATCTGTTCTGCATTCCTGTAAAAGAAAGGTAGTTTATAGTTACAAGCACCAATTTTTAGAGTATTATTTCCCTAAATTTACACTGGTACCTTACAGACCATGTATGTATAACCTACATCTCTAAATGGAAGTTTATAGAAAATCTTGGTCATTAAAATTATCATTAAAACTTAATTGTGTGGAAAACTATACAAAGCAAACAGGTTCAGTGCATCTGATCCTTCATCAGAGCTCAGAGGTACACACCGCCTTTTTATATAATTAACACTGTCCTATGCCCAGGTTATGGCTCCACTTCGAAAACCTTTGTGGTCTCAAAGGCAGCACTGGACAGGCAGCACTGGAAACAGTTTGAAAGCTGGGTCTTTATGCTTCGTGATGATGGTGTGAGGGGAAGCAATGCTGATTGCTCTCACCTATGTGAGACTCCTGGCTGTATGAATTTTATTCCATTTCCATTCTAGTAGAGCTAGTTGACATAAGTGACACACAGTTTAACTTCTGACTCTGCAAAGGAGCAGAAAATAAAAAGGCACCAAGAACCAGAAGCTCTGTGATAGGGCATTTTAACTCTTCGAGCACTTTGCAGCTGTTCCGTCAAAGGAAAGTGAGCAACTTAAAGCTGTTAGTGGCATGAAGTGCTGATAGGCCTGAAACTGTCTTTGGCATTGGTGTAGCAGGAGCGAAATGGTCACACAAGCAACACAGATGATAGTGGTCACTTGCATAAGGTAGAATTATAAAAAAAACAAATTCTTAAAACAAAAACCCACCACGCAACCCACTAGACCAAACATGTAGCACAGCACAAATACTAGAGCTGCCTGGGACACGACTGTATTTTTTTGGTCACCTTTAAGGCTCAAAATTCTAGCCTTTGGTGGTTGTCTAGGTGAAAGGCAGAATACCCAGGCTTGAATCCCTTACTCCAATGACTCCACAATGAAACTGTCACTAAGTTTTGAGTTTTCCTAGCTAACACTAGGTGTTCTTGAGAGGATGTTCCTGCTTTCACTCAGGTTTCATTACTGAAAGGTTTGTAGAAGAGGGAGAGGGGAGACTGGTTTCACCAAAAGTTCTGGTCATGTTGTATAGGTGGGATGGTGAATCTGCCCTTTCTGCAGTGGAATAAGATTAAGATGATCTGGTTAAATGTATTTCTTCCTTGAAATACCAGGTCAAGAAAGATTCAGTCTCTTGTCCACTTAAAAAGATACTGTATTACCACCTTGTCCAATGAACAATGAACATTTAAGTGGATTGCCTCCAGAAACATCAGAACCTACCTAATAAATGCATCAGGTTTATTTTTCTTCTGAACCTTGCTTTATAAGGTAAACTGATGTATAAATGAGAAGGTTAACAAAATCTGACTTCCCTTGGCTTGGTATTCTTGGCTCTCTTAACCTTCATGTCCTCCTCAGCTAAAAAGACCCTCCTGATCCACTTAGGAAAAAAAAAAAAAAGGTCCAGAAATTAAGTTACAGCTGGGTAAGCACATACATACCTCCAAACTATAGGTGGTGGAATTCTGCTCACCTTTTTCTCCAGGGATCGTAGAATGGCTTGGGTTGGAAGGGACCTCAAAGATCATCTAGTTCCAACCCCCCCTGCCATGGGCAGGGATGCCACCTACTAGAACAGGTTGCTCAGGGCCTCATCTAACCTGGTCTTGAACACCTCCAGGGATGGGGCATCCACAACCTCTCTGGGCAACCTCTTCCAGTGCCTCACCACCTTCTGAGTGAAGAATTTCCTCCTAACCTCTAATCTAACTCTCTGTTCTTTTAGTTTAAAACCGTTCCTTCTTGTCCTGTCATTATCTGACTGAACAAAGAGTCACTCTCCATCTGTTTTATAAGTCCCCTTGAAGTACTGAAAGGTTGCAATGAGGTCACCCCGGAGTCTTCTCTTTTGTAGGCTGAACAGCCTCAGCTCTCTCAGCCTTTCTTTGTAGGAGAGGAGCTCGAGCCCCTTGATCATATTTGTGGCTTTCCTCTAACATCTGCTCTAACAGCTCCTTCTTGTGCCTGGGGCCCAGACCTGGACGCAGTACTCCAAGTGGGGCCTCACGAGGGCAGAGTAGAGGGGGACAATCACCTCCCTCGACCTGCTGGCCACTCTTCTTTTGATGCAGCCTGGGATGCAGTTGGCCTTCTGGCCTTCTGGGCTGCAAGCGCGCACTGCCGGCTCATGTCAAGGATCTTTTGTAGCTCAACTTCAGTGAAGCTTGTCACGTGGTATTACATGAGAAATTATCAGTTTATGTGGAGAAGATACAGAAACTAGCATAAGATCAACAAGACAGCCAAAGGAGTTATAGTGAAAGGGGAAATGTCTGGCTGGAAGGAGGTTACCGAGAGAGCTCTTCAAGGGCTGATCTTGCACTACACTTCTTTAAGCATTTCATTAATGACAATAATAATGACTTGGTATGAAGCATGGGAATGTGCTAATGACACTTGTTATCAACACGGAAGAAGGGGGTATTCTCAAAATGGTGGAGAGCCAGAATATATGACAAGAAAAAAAGAATTAGTTTAGGATTGAAGCAATAGAAATAGGATAAGAGTCATTAGTAGAAATTGCAAGACCATGGTAAATAACAGGGATTTCATAATAAACTTTAAGCTTGTCAATTGAAAATAACAGGAACAGAGAAAAGATATAGCCATAATATAGTAAAGAATAATTAAAGTGTGATTATAGTATATATCAGAAGAGGCATTTACAGTAGATAAAAAGGGACTGATGCCGATCTCTCAGGTGCCGGTGAAGCCCCTGAAAAAAATGTACAGTTCTGTGCACCTGTGTTTCAGGAAGAATTCGAATGGGAACAGAGACAAAGAAGGGCTGCTTGGGAATGTATTTAGAGGAACAGAGAACTGATCTCACAAGAGAAAACTAGAATTGCTCAGCATGCTTAGCCCAGCAAAACAAAGGTTGAGAGACAATCTGCTTGCTGCTTATAAATCTACCACAAGGACTGACGTATTGTCCTGGTTTCGGCTAGGATAGAGTTAATTTTCCTCCTAGTAGCTGGTATGGTGTTCCGTTTTGGATATAGGATGAGAATAATGCTGATAACACACTGAAGTTTTAGTTGTTACTGAGCAGCGCTTACACTAAGACAAGGACTTTACAGCTTCTCATACTGCCCTGCCAGCAAGGAGGCTGGGAGTGCACAAGAAGCTGGGAGGGAACAGAACGAGGACAGCTGACCCAAACTGGCCAAAGGGGTATTCCGTACCATACAACGTCAGGATGAACAATTAATACACAGTACTCCAAGTGGGGCTTCACAAGGGCAGAGGAGAGGGGGACAATCACCTCCCTCGACCTGCTGGCCTCTCCTCTGTTGATGCAGCCCAGGACGCAGTTGGCCTTCTGGGCTGCAAGCGTGCACTGCTGGCTCATGTTGAGCCTTTTGTCCACCAGAACCCCCAAGTCCTTCTCTGCAGGGCTGCTCTCAATGTGTTCTTCCCAGTCTGTACTCCTGTCTGGGATTGCCCTGACCCAGGTGCAGCACCTTGCACTTAGACTTGTTGAACCTCATTAGGATCACATTGGCCCACTTCTCAAGCTTGTTCAGGTCCCTTTGGATGGCATCCTTTCCTTCTGTTGTATCAACCGCACCACTCAGCTTGGTGTCATCTGCAAACTTGCTGAGGGTGCACTCAATCCCACTGTCTATGTCGCTGATAAAGATATTAAACGGTACTGCTCCCAGGACAAACCCCTGAGGGCCACCACTTGTCACTGGCCTCCACCTGGACCCTTGACCACAACTTCATCAGTATATTATTTCTAGTGAATGTTTTAGTGCTGAACATCTGTAATGTTAATGCTCAAATATTTGTTAAGCAGCTTTTCGGTTCTGAAAACTATGAGATATATGGAAAATATGGTGGCAAAGGTGAAGTAATGCATTATAAAAGGTAGATGGTGTTGACTGTCAGATGTGTGTAGTAAGACAATCTCTGCAATTTAAATAGAGAAGGTAGATGGTGAGTAAGATGGGACACCAGAGCACAGAGAGGTGAACAGATCTCCCTAAGATCATGCAGCAGCTCAGTGCTGCCTTCCATTATGGGTTTTCCTTTATTTTCCCTCACAGTAAAACCCTGTTTTTTCACGTGAAAGCCATAAAGAACTGTTTAAGTGGTGCAGCACAAGAGATAGCAATGCATGACTTTTACAGCTGTCTTAATGGATGCAGGAGCAAAGGTAGCTCATTAGACAGCTGCAAATACCATCTACTGTGAGGGCATGCCAGTGCCTTGAACACTGTGTTTCATATATGTGACACCAATCTGTAGTGTAACTACGTTTATACAAAATATCTATGCACATTGATACTGTGATTTCTTGTATAGTATTTTGTTAGATGAAGGCTTTATCTATTTGTGTAAACAAATGCACATTCATAAATACATAATGGATTGGCAACTACATGGAAAGTGTGCTGCTGTAGTTCCCCCAAACTTCTCTGAGTTGTAACACTCAGAGAGATGTTTTGGGGAGGTGGAATTAAAGGATAAACAGTTGTTTCTGGGTATTTTCCATTAACCAGGTAAGAAATGAGTGGATTGTGAGAAAGACAATGGCAGTACCATGTTTGGAGGTGTTAGTGTCATTGAGATATTATTTGATTTTCCTAGGATGTAGCCAGGTAAAATCCTTATTGTGTAAGAAATACTCCGAATGCATTTTTTGTTTCCTTTTTTTGTATGCACCACAGTGGTATATTAACTGTCTTACACATAATCTGCGCTCCTATAATGCAACATCGGTATTCTGATCACGTTTTAAAAAATCCCTGAACTTTCAGAAAAGCACTGTCAGTACAGATGTGGATCTAGGTGGTCCAGAAATCTGGTAAGTAATTTCAACTGCTGTTTACAAGTTTTGATTTGCTTTATACTAGCAATTTTACAAAAATGGTGCTGATTTGAACCAGCATTTTGTGGTATATCTCACTGGTGTTTTCCTATCGGTGCTAGAATGCTAAGTGCTTATCGGTGCTAAGAGTTCAGGCTCTGCACTGTTATCATTTGGCTCTCATGGAAACTATCTTTTAGAGAATATTCAGAATTACACTGCCTTCCTTTCCTCATCTGGAAGTCAGTTTGTGAATAATATCAGGAATGGTACCTCCTCCTTCTTTCACAGTGGGATAATTACAACAGTTTTTGAGTACTTTGAATATCCATGTGTAACCAATATACTCCTATTGCTAAGTCTGCATAATGTGTTTCCTCTTCTCTCTAAGGTTAATCAATCAGTTAGAAATCTCACCCAGGAATTTGCCCCGAGACAGTGTGGTGGCGGGTGCCAAGATGTGTGGGAGGATATGGATCTGTCACAGTTGACTCCTACGATAGTTTTGAACTTCACCCCTGAACAAGTGCAAAATCCGAAAAACCTGATAGAATATTTGAGAGTCGTATGCCCTGACCCTGACAATGCCAGAGAACGACAGCTTGCTGCACTGTGCTGGGTCCTGGCTTACGCATATCAAACAGTAATTAACACTACCCAGCACCCTCAAGGGAGGGAGGAAGTCTCTGAATCTGATGACCAGATAACACATGCTGTGGCTGACCCAGAGGACCAACTGACTATGGTATCAGTCACCCCCACAGTCAATGGGCAAAACAATGGAAACAGAAGTCAGCTCGCTTAGTAAGGGAAGAAGCCTCTCCTAAGAAGAAGGGAGAAGGAGAAAAGGCAGACAGCTCTAAAGCAGAGCCATCACAGAAACATCAGGAAGAAGATATGGAAATCATAAACGAATCAGAAACCACCCGATCCCTATCCTTGAGTGAGTTGCGAGAAATATGAAAGGATTTCAGTCAACACCCAGGTGAACACATCCTCACCTGGCTGCTTTGATGCTGGAACACTGGGGCCAATACCCAACAATTAGAATGCAAGGAATCCAAGCAGCTGGGATCCCTCTCTAGAGAAAGGGTCATTGACAGAGTAATTGGGAGAGACACACAGGCTCTCAGCCTCAGGAGGCAACTCCTGGCAGCTGTGAAAGAAAGGCATCCCCACAAGGAAGATATTGTATATTGTATACCAGCTAGGCAAGTGGACCACCATGGATAAAGGTCTCCAGCACCTAAGGGAATTAACTGTGCTTGAGATTTTTTATAGTGATTTGGACAGTGACCAGACACCTAATGATCCCAATGAAGTCCATATGGTGTAAGTTTGTGTGGGGTGCACCATCATCACATGCCAGTATGCTGGTAGCAATTAATTGGGATGAAGGGATGGGACCAACAGTGGATGCTCTGTCCAGCCAGCGTCAAAAATATGAAGAAATCTCTCTGTTCCACTATGGGCCTGCATCTCGTCTGTGGAGAAACTGTCCCAAACGCTCCACCACCTCATAGAACGAGCATATCCCTCCTCACCCAGATGGAGTGATATTTCAGTCATTATGAATCAGTATTTTCCTGCTCGAGGGAGACAGTACCCGGGACGCACACCACGTGGCACCTTGTGGTTTTATCTGCGTGACTACAGGGAAGATATGAGGAAGTGGGATGGTGAACCTACCTCGACCCTAGCTGCTCGAGTATGTGAACTGCAAGGAAATACAGCAGCAAGAAGAGAGTCTCCTGGAAAAAAATGTTTCTCCGGTTTCTGTTGGGCAGTTCCCCAGAGGCAGTAGAAGGGCTGATGTTATTCTTGACCCTGATGAAGGGACATCTGCTTCTCATTTGCAAGAATTAAGTGACAGATATTCCAACCAGGACTAGAGGGGCCCTGCCTCTGGCCAGGTAGAGGAGAGGGATAACCGGATTTATAGGACTGTGTGGATCCGATGGCCTGGCACATTGGAACCACAGGAATACAAAGCTCTAGAGGACACTGGTGCACAGTGTACCTTAATGCCATCAGGCTACCAAGGGACAGAACTCATCTGTATCTCTGGAGTGACAGGGGGATCCCAACAGCTAACTGCTGTTAGCTGTTCCACCCAGGGGTGGAAACACAGCCCTACCATTTGCCATGGACTGATCCAGACTGCACTGGAACAGGGGGGAGCTCCTGAACACTTGCAGTACATGGATGATATTGTGTGGGCAACACAAGAGAAGACAGAAAGCAGTATGTGTTGTTCACTGGTGGATTCTATTGCATGGTAGGGAGCTGTCAGAAATGGAAAGCTGCTGTGTGGAGTTCCACACAACGTGCTGTGGCTGCCATGAAAGGGGAGGGTGAGTTGAGTCAGTATGCAGAAGTGAAAGCCATCCAACTGGCCCTAGAGATTGCCGAAAGAGAAAAATGGCCAGTACTGTATCTCTACACTGATTCATGGATGGTGGCAAATCTTCTGTGGGGGTGGTTAGAGCAAGGGAAACAGAGCAACTGGTAGCGCAGATGTAAACCTGTCTGGGCTCCTATACGGTGGCAGGATATTGCTGCCTGGGTAGAAAACCTGGATGTAAAAGTACGTTACATAGATGCTCACATGACCAAGAGTCGCGCCACCGAAGAAAATCAGAATAACGCAGAGGTGGACCAAGATTTGAAAACTGAAGTGGATCAGGTGGACCTGGACTGGGGATGTATGGGTGACCTGTCTGTAGCTCAATGGGCCCATGAAACATCAGGACATCAGGGGAGGGATACCACATACAGATGGGCTCGTGATCGAGGGATGGACCTGACCATTGAGACCATCACACAGGTTACCCATGAGTGTGCGACCTGTGCTGCAATTAAGAGAGCCATGAAAGTAAAATCTCCCTGGAACAGGGGGAGGTGGCTAGGGTTTCAATATGGTGAGGCCTGGCAAATTGACTATATCGGACCACTCCCACAAACCCGCTAAGGCAAACGGTACATACTCACCATGGTAGAAGCAACTACTGGGTGGCTGGAAACATACCCCGTAAACCATGCCACGGCCCGAAACACTAGCTTCAGCCTGCAAAAGGCAAGTGCTATGGCATCATGGTATACCAGAAAGAATTGACTCCGACAATGGGTGTCATTTCTGAAAAAATCTTGTCACCTCCTGGGCCAAGAGGCATGGCATTGAGTGGCTGTATCACATCCCCTATCACCCACAATCCTCTGGAAAGGTTGAGAGGTAGAAAGGACTGTTAAAGACCATGTTATGTGCATTGGGTGCTGTGAAGTGGAAACACTGGGACATAAATCTACCAGAAGCCACTTGGCTAGTTAACAACAGGGAGTCCGACAACCATTCCTGTCGAAACAAAACCCCTACACACGGTGAAAGGAGCTAAAGTCCCCGTAGTGCATGTAGGGAAGTGGATGGTGAAGGCAGTGTGGGTTGCTCCTGCCTCGGGAAAAGGCAAACCCACTCCTGGGATTGTCTTCGCCCAAGGACCGGGGTATACCTGGTGGGTAATGCAAAAGAATGGGGATATCAAGTGCATGCCTCAAGGAGATTTAACCTTGAGCGAAAACTAATCTGTAATCTAAGTTATATGTTGTAGGAAGACGCTGCAGGATCAACGACAGGTCAGCTTTCCAAGGAACCGGGCAAGTGCAGCAACTACTCGAGCTAAGCTGGTGCTGATGCCCAGAAATCCAACTCCGCCTGTCCTGAGTGACCACGTTAGAAGATGAAGCTTAAATCATAACCACTTCTTATGAACATTTTTTGAGAAAGGCCTATAAAATGATTAGAAGTACCTACCTATCAATCTGTTAAAGGATAATGAACAATGGTGATGAGAATACTTATATACTGAAGACTATGGAACCTGAGTATGACACAAATGTTATGGAATAAGGGGTGGAGGTTGTAATGGGTCTGTCTGGGAGGGAGTTAACTTTGCCTGCAGCAGCCCATTCAGTGCCGTGCTCTGCACTTGTAGCTAGAACAGCACTCATATCACACCAGTGCTGTGTCTATTGCTGAGCAATACTGGCACAGCATCAGGACTCCCTCCAACCCCCGAAGAGCCAGCAGGATGGGGGTGGGCAAGAGGTGAGGAAGGAACATCACTAGGGCAGCTGACCTAAACCAACCAAAGGGATATTCCATAACACCTGATGTCACACTCAGCAATAAAAGCTGGAAAAAGGAAGGAGAGGGGAGAGGTAGGCTCTCGTTAAGGAAATGTCTGTCTTCACAGAATCACAGAATCACAGAATCGTCTAGGTTGGAAGAGACCTCCAAGATCATCTAGTCCAACCTCAGCCCTAACACTAACAAGTCCTACACTAAACCATATCACTAAGGGCTACATCTAAACGTCTTTTAAAGACCTCCAGGGATGGTGACTCAACCACTTCCCTGGGCAGCCCATTCCAATGCCTAACAACCCTTTTGGTAAAGAAGTTTTTCCTAATATCCAACCTAAACCTCCCCTGGCGCAACTTTAGCCCATTCCCCCTCATCCTGTCACCAGGCACGTGGGAGAATAGACCAATCCCCACCTCGCTACAGCCTCCTTTAAGGTAACTGTAGAGAGCGATAAGGTCGCCCCCGAGCCTCTCCTCTTCTCCAGGCTAAACAACCCCAGCTCCCTCAGCCGATCCTCGTAAGACTTATCCTCACCAGCTCCAACTTGTTCTCCCTCACCAGCCTCATTGCCCTTCTCTGGACTTGCTCGAGCACCTCGATGTCCTTCCTGTAGTGAGGGGCCCAAAAGTGAACACAGTACTCGAGGTGCGGCCTCACCAGAGCCAAGTATAGGGGGACAATCTCTTCCCTAGTCCTGCTGGCCACACTGTTTCTGATACAAGCCAGGATGCTATTGGCCTTCTTGGCCACCTGGGCACACTGCTGGCTCATATTCAGCCGACTATCAACCAATACTCCCAGGTCCTTCTCTGCCAGGCAGCTTTCCAGCCACTCATCTCCCAGCCTGTAGCTCTGCTTGGGGTTGTTGTGCCCCAGGTGCAGGACCCGGCACTTGGCCTTGTTGAACTTCATGCAGTTGACCTCAGCCCATCGGTCCAGCCTATCCAGATCCTCCTGCAGAGCCTTCCTACCCTCGAGCAGATCGACACACACACCTAACTTGGTGTCGTCTGCAAACTTACTGAGGGTGCACTCAGTCCCCTCATCCAGATCATCGATAAAGATATTAAAGAGAACTGGCCCTAGTACTGAGCCCTGGGGGACTCCACTAGTGACCGGCCTCCAACTGGACTTAACTCCATTCACCAGGACTCTTTGGGTTCGGCCATCCAGACAGTTTTTAACCCAACAAAGCGTACGCCAGTCCAAGCCATGAGCAGCCAGTTTCTTCAGGAGAATGCTGAGGGAAAAGGTGTCAAAAGCCGTACTGAAATCAAGGTAGACCACATCCACAGACTTTTCTTTGTCCACTAAGCGTGTCACTTTGTCATAGAAGGAGATCAGGTGAGTCAAGCAGGACCTGCCTTTCATAAACCCATGCTGACTGGACCTGATCGCCTGCTTGCCCTGCAAGTGCCGCATGATGACAGTCAAGATAATCTGCTCCATGAGCTTCCCTGGCACCTAGGTCAGACTGACAGGCCTATAGTTTCCTGGATCCTCCTTCCAGCCCTTCTTGTAGATGGGCGTCACGTTTGCTAGCCACCAGTTGACTGGGACCTCCCCTGATAGCCAGGACTGCTGATAAATGATGGAAAGCGGCTTGGTCGGCTCCTCCACCAGTTCTCTCAGTCCCTTTAGGTGGATCCCGTCCGGCCCCATCAACTTGCGTACATCCAAGCTCCGTAGCAGGTCGCCAACCACTTCCTCGTGGATTATGAGGGCCACATGCTGCTCCCCATCCCCTTCCACCAGCTCAAGGCACTGGGTATCCAGAGAACAACCGGTATTGCCGCTAAAGACTGAGGCAAAGGCGGCATTAAGCACCTCAGCCTTTTCCTCATCCTTAGTAACTAGGTTTCCCCTCGCATCCAGTAAAGGATGGAGATTCTCCTTAGTCTTCCTTTTCGTGTTTATGTATTTATAAAACCATTTTCTTTTATCTTTAACAGAAGTAGCCAGATTGAGCTCCAGATGAGCTTTGGCCTTTCTAATTTTGTCCCTGCAAACCCTTACAACATCTTTATAGTCCTCCTGAGTGGCCCACCCTCTTTTCCAAAGATCATAAACCCTCTTTTTTTTCCTATGCTCTAGCCACAGCTCTCTGTTGAGCCAGGTCGGTCTTCTTCTGCGTCAGCTCATCTTTGGGCACGTGGGGGGGGACAGACCGCTTCTGAGCCTTTAAGATTTCCTCCTTGAAGAGTGCCCAGCCTTCCTGGACTCCTCTGCCTTTCAGAACTACCTCCCAAGGGACTCTGCCAACCAGTGTCCTGAACAGCTCAAAGTCTGCCCTCTGCAAGTCCAAGACAGCAGTTTTAATGTTCCCCTTCTTGACTTCGCCAAGAATAGAGAACTTCCCGAACAACGGCTACGTGCGTTGAGGCCCTGCTTCAAGGACGTAGTCAAGCATCACTAGGTGAGAAGCAGAGAGTAATTTGTTTCCTCTGAGCTTCCACGTGGTCTTTGCTTTTTTGTTTGTTTGTATTTTCCCTTTTCCCCTTTCCCTTTTGCCTTTAGTTAAATTATTTAATTAATAATAATATTCCCTTAATAATTATTTTTCCTTTAATTAAATTATCCTTATCTCATCCCGTGAGTTTCTTCCCTTTTCTTCTTTCCCTCCTCTTCTGAGGAGGGGGAGTGAGAGAGAGAGCAGTTGTGGTGGAGTTCAGCTGCCTAGCATGGTAAAACCACCACAAACCTCATGAAGTTCAACAAGGCCAAGTGGAAGGTCCTGCACCTGGCTCGGGGCAATCCCAAGCACAAATACAGATTGGGTGGAGAATGAATTGAGAGCAGCCCCCAGAAGAAATAGACTTGGGGGTGTTGGTTGACGAGAAGCCTGTGTGCTTGCAGCCCAGAAAGCCAACCAACTGTATTCTGAGCTGCATCAAAAGAAGTGTGGGTGACCAGCAGGTCAAGGGAGGCAATTCTCCTTTTACTCTGCTCTTGTGAGACCCCACCCAGAGTACTACATTCAGCTCTGGGGCCCCCAGTACAAGAAGGACATGGAAGTATTAGAAGGGCCACGAGGACGATCGAAGGGCTGGAACAGCTCTCCTATTAGAACAGGCTGAGGGAGTTGGGGTTGTTCAGCCTGAAGAAGAGAAGCCTCCGGGGAGACCTTATAGTTGCCTTCCAGTACCTGAAGGGGGTTTATAAGAAAGTTGGAGAGGGACTCTTTATCAGGAACTTTAGAGATAGGATAAGGGTAATGTTTTTAAGCTGAAAGAGGGTATATTTAGATTAGATATTCAGAAGAAATTTTTTACTGTGAGGGTGGTAAGGCACTGGAGCAGGTTGCCTGGAGAACTTGTGGATACCCCATCCCTGGAAGTGTTTAAGGCCAGGTTGGTTGGGGCTTTGAGCAACCTGATCTAGTGGGAGGTGTCCCTGACCATGGCAGGGGGATTGCAACTTCATGATTCCATTGCAGCGCTCCAGTCATGCAAGCCATCCCACCGGTTTTTTGTGATGGCATCTATGTCAGTCTTCCTGCTGCACAGTGGCTTCCAGCTAACCTCTTTAGATTCACGTGGGCTTACTTTTCTAGGTTGTCCAAGTCCCTTTGGATGGCATCCCTTCCTTCTCTTGTATCAGCTGCACCACTCAGCTTGGTGTCATCTGCAAACTTGATGAGGGTGCACTTGATCCCATTGTCTATGTCACTGATAAAGATTAATAACAGTACCGGTCCCAGGACAGACCCCTGAGGTGCACCAATCGTCACCTGCCTCCGCCTGAACATAGAGCCCTTGACCACCACTCTCTGGATGCCAAGTCCTTATCCACTGAATGGTCCACCCTTCAAATTCCATCTCTCTCCAATTTGGAGATCGGGATGTCAGGTGGGACCATGTCAAAGGCCTTGCAGAAGTCCTGGTAGATGACATCGGTCAGTCTTTGTTGACTGATGCAGTCACTCCATCATAGAAGGCCACCAGATTGGTCAGGCACGATTTGCCCTTGGTGAAGTCATGTTGTCTGTCTTGGATCACCTCTTTGTCTTGCATGTGCCTCAGTATTGCTTCCAGGAGGATCTTTTCTATGACCTTGCCAGGCACAGATGTGAGGCTCACCGGTCTGTAGTTCTGTAGGTCCTCCTTTCTACCTTTTTTAAAATGGGAGTTATGTTTCCCTTTTTCCAGTCACCAGGCGCTTTGCCTGACTGCCAGGACTTTTCAAATATGATGGAGAGAGGCTTGGCCAGTTCATCAGCCAGTTCCCTCAGGACCCTGGGATGCATTTCATCAAGCCCCATAGACTTGTACCTGTTCACTTTAATCAGGTGGTCTCAAACCTGCTCTTTGCTTACACTGGGAGGGACTTTGCTCCCCCAGCCCTCATGTACAGGGTCAGGGAAATGAGAGATGTGGGAAACCTGACAGGCAGTGAAGACTGATGCAAAGAAGTTGTTGAGTACCTCAGCCTTTTCCATGTCTGCTGTTACCAGTTCTCCCTTCTCGTTTATCGGAGGGGGTACACTCTCCTTGGCCTTAGTCATATGGTCTGAATTTTTGGGTAGACTTGTGTGGTGCCAGGAGTTGGACTCGATGATCCTTATGGATCCCTTCCAACTCAGGATATTCTATGATTCTATGATTCTATGATTCTACTCTTCCCAGGCCACATGTCCCTGCTTCTACTGCCTGTGTATTTCCTTCTTGCACCTCAATTTGACCAACAGGTCCTTGCTAAGCCATGCCAGTTTTCTGCCCTCCCTGCCCTCTTTCTTACACAGGGGGATGGAGAGTTCTTGTGGTCTAAGGAAAACATCCTTAAAGAGTTGCCAGCTCTGTTCAGCTCCTTTGTTCCTGAGGACAGTGTTCCAGGTGATCCCATCCGCTAGGTCTTTAAAAAGCTGGAAGAATAGGCACTGCTCTGCCTATTCCCAGTACTTTCTGCTTGTTTTCACAAACTTGTACAAACATAGTTATCTGAGAATCACTTCCAAGTACTGCTGTAAATGGCCTGAAGGCCAAGGTAGTGGCAGGTAGTTGCAAGTCACATAATAACCAGCACAATGCTTGAATTGCAGGATAGTGCTACCCGGCTTATAAAGAGCTCCTCATCTACTGAGTTTTTTTTAAAAGAATTTCAATTAGAATCTAATTTTTAAGTTAGAATAATCATCTTTTTAAGAACTGCATTTATCCTGCTCTCTTCTCAAAGCTCATCTGGAGCTCAATCTGGCTACTGCCGTTAAAGATAACAAAAAACGTTTTTACAAATACATCAACACAAAAAGGAGGACTAAGGAGAATCTCCATCCTTTACTGGATGCGGGTGGAAACTTAGTTACAAAAGATGAGGAAAAGGCTGAGGTGCTCAATGCTTTCTTTGCCTCAGGCTTTAGCGGCAAGACCGGTTGTTCTCTGGATACCTGGTACCCTGAGCTGGTGGAAGGGGATGGGAAGCAGGATGTGGCCCTCGCTATCCATGAGGAAATGGTTGGCGACCTGCTACAACACTTGGATGTACGCAAGTCGATGGGGCCGGATGGGATCCACCCGAGGGTACTGAGAGAACTGGCGGAGGAGCCGGCCAAGCCGCTTTCCATTATTTATCGGCAGTCCTGGCTATCAGGGGAGGTCCCAGTCGACTGGCAGCTAGCAAACGTGACGCCCATCTACAAGAAGGGCTGGAAGGAGGATCCAGGAAACTATAGGCCTGTCAGTCTGACCTCAGTGCCAGGGAAGCTCATGGAGCAGATTATCTTGAGGGTCATCACGCGGCACTTGCAGGGCAAGCAGGCGATCAGGCCCAGTCAGCATGGGTTTATGAAAGGCAGGTCCTGCTTGACTCACCTGATCTCCTTCTATGACAAAGTGACACGCTTAGTGGACAAAGAAAAGTCTGTGGATGTGGTCTACCTTGACTTCAGTAAGGCTTTTGACACCATTCCCCACAACATTCTCCTCAAGAAACTGGCTGCTCATGGCTTGGACTGGCGTATGCTTTGTTGGGTTAAAAACTGTCTGGATGGCCGAACCCAAAGAGTCCTGGTGAATGGAGTTAAGTCCAGTTGGAGGCCGGTCACTAGTGGAGTCCCCCAGGGCTCAGTACTAGGGCCGGTCCTCTTTAATATCTTTATTGATGATCTGGATGAGGGGATCGAGTGCACCCTCAGTAAGTTTGCAGATGACACCAAGTTAGGTGCATGTGTCGATCTGCTCGAGGGAAGGAAGGCTCTGCAGGAGGATCTGGATAGGCTGGACCGATGGGCTGAGGTCAACTGCATCAAGTTCAACAAGGCCAAGTGCCGGGTCCTGCACCTGGGGCACAACAACCCCAAGCAGAGCTACAGGCTGGGAGATGAGTGGCTGGAAAGCTGCCTGGCAGAGAAGGACCTGGGAGGACTGGTTGATAGTTGGCTGAATATGAGCCAGCAGTGTGCTCAGGTGGCCAAGAAGGCCAACAGCATCCTGGCTTGTATCAGAAGCAGTGTGGCCAGCAGGTCTAAGGAGCTGATTGTCCCCCTGTACTCGGCTCTGGTGAGGCCGCACCTCGAGTACTGTGTTCAGTTTTGGGCCCCTCGCTACAGGAAGGACATGGACGTGCTCGAGCGAGTCCAGAGAAGGGCGACCAAGCTTGTGAGGGGTCTGGAGAACAAGTCTTACGAGGAGCGGCTGAGGGAGCTGGGCTTGTTTAGCCTCGAGAATAGGAGGCTCAGGGGAGACCTCATCGCTCTCTATAGGTACCTTAAAGGAGGCTGTAGAGAGGTGGGGGTTGGTCTATTCTCCCACGTGCCTGGTGACAGGACAAGGGGGAATGGGCTAAAGTTGCGACAGGGGAGGTTTAGGTTGGATGTTAGGAAGAAATTCTTTACTGAAAGGGTTGTTAGGCATTGGAATGGACTGCCCAGGGAGGTGGTTGAGTCACCATCCCTGGAGGTCGTTAAAAGATGTTTAGATGTAGCCCTTAGTGATATGGTTTAGCGTAGGACTTGTTAGTGTTAGGGCTGAGGTTGGACTAGATGATCTTGGAGGTCTCTTCCAACCTAGACGATTCTGTGATTCTGTGATTCTGTGATTCTCTTTATATAATCCATATGTATTTATACACACATACACGTTTTTTAACCGTTAAGAGATTTTGGTTTCAAATCACATTATTAAAAATTTATTAAAAATTATTTAAAATTTCTATACTGTCTATTGTCTAAAAGAAAGCAAAAGTAAATTTCATAAAGGCTTGTATTATTATACAGTTGGAATAGGTGAATGTAGTCTGTACTGGGTCGGACTGGGATGTTAACTTTCCCTGCAGCAGCCCATACAGTGCTGTGCTCTGCACTTGTAGCTAGAACAGCACTCATATCACACCAGTGTTGTGTCTGCTGCTGAGCAGTGCTGGCACAGCATCAGGACTCTCTCTAACCCTCCTAGGGGTAGGCAAAAATGTGAGAAAAGAAACATCACCAGGGCAGCTGACCTAAACCAACCAAAGGGATATTCCATACCATATGATGTCACACTCAGCAATAAAAGGTGGAAAAAGGAGGAAGAGAGGAGGGGTGGGCTCTCGTTGTGAAAACGTCTGTCCTCCTCCCGAACACCGGCTACGTGCGTTGAGGCCCTGCTTCAAGAACGTGGTCAAGCATCGCTCATTTGTGGGAAGTAGAGAGTAATTTCTTTCCTCTGCACTTCCACATAGCCTTTACTTGTTTTGTTTAGTTTTCCCTTTTCCCCCTCCCTTTTCCCCTTTCCTTTTTTTCCCCTTTAGTTAAATTGTTAATTGTTTAGTTAAATTGTTTAATTAATAATAATCTTTCCTTAATAATTCTTTTTTTTTCCTTTAATTAAATCATCCTTATCTCAACCTGTGAGTTGTTCTTTCCTTTACTTCTTCCCCTCCTCATCTAAGGAGGGGGAGTGAGAGAGAGGTTGTGCTGTTCAGCTGCCTAGCATGGTAAAAACCACCACAAAGGCCCACCAAAAGGGTGATCATGATATAATAATAGGGAACAGGAAAGCTGATTTAGCAGACAAAGAAGCAGCTAGAAGGGCACCAGAAGACCTACAAGGCATGTTAGTCCCCTGTGCAAAGACTTTACTTAATCCGCCACAACACTCTGCTAAATAGATGCAGTTAGCAGAAAAGCTACAATACATGAAGCGAAAGGATGGGTGGTGGGAGACCCCACCACCAAGTGATGTTAGTGAAACAAGATATAGATAATATACAGTATTTCTTCAGATAATATACAGTATTTCTTCAAATTCATAGAAATGGACAAGAACTATGCAGTGAGAACTATGAAGCCTAAAAGTGAGGTTCATAGTCTTAAAGGGGGGAAACTGTAGTCCCAAAGCTGGGAAAAAACAAGAAGACCTTGAAGAAAATAGGGAGGCCTGTAGCTTGTGTAGTCTTTCTATAGCTCGTGTAGCCTTTTAGCTGAGAAAATAAGGGAAGAAAGAGACAGGATCGACTGTGGAGCAGACGCCCCTAGGTGCACCCCGAGCATTTTCCTCGGAGGGGTCTCCACTCTCAGCCGCTCACCGCGGGAGTAGACAAGGACCTCCTGAAGCCGCGGACAAATTATTTTAAGTGATATTTTCTTGTGGTATGAATGAGAAGTGCAAGAGGCCTCTTTGCATGATTGTGTGATTGTGCTGTGCGAGTGAGAAGCAGCATCGCTGCGAAGCAACATCCCTAGCGCTTAGTGGCTTGTTGACTGATGTAGATTCTAGTAGGCATGCTACTTTACAATCGTAATTCTGCTTGTGATTTTCTCCCTGTTGCTTATTGTACCTTGCTTATTGCAATGTCTGCGGTGATTGATAGAAAAATCTATAGAAA
Organism: Anser cygnoides; assembly: GCF_040182565.1. Classification (NCBI taxonomy): domain Eukaryota; kingdom Metazoa; phylum Chordata; class Aves; order Anseriformes; family Anatidae; genus Anser; species Anser cygnoides. The sequence continues at coordinate 830,743 of NW_027103074.1, read as the reverse complement.
GCGTTTGGTTGGTTGAAAATAAAAAAGGGGGAATTGTGGGAAAGGAATTTGCAGGTGGCTTCGCGCTGTTTCACACATCCCTGAATTAAAGATAATGAGGAAACAAGTGGTAGAACCAAAAACTTGAGCAAGGTCGAGATAAAGTAAATTGGCTACAGTGTTAAAGATGAGCTTTGGGTAGTGGCCAATTGCTGGCTGGCTTGAGGCGCATGTCTGAGGGTCTCTAACCAGTTGTATGACAGATTCGGGTGCATGGACAGTGTGTGGGGCTACAGGGAAAGTATATGTAGTAGTGAAAAATTTCAATAAAGGTCTCCTGTTCAAGAGCCATCAGGAGTCCGTGTCTTGCATCCCTTCAGGAAGGGACCTCTGAAGATCATCTAGTCCAACTCCCTTGCCGAGCAGGATCACCTAGAGCACATTGTGCAGGATGGCATCCAGGTGGGTTTTGAATATCTCCAGAGAAGGAGTTTCCACAACCTCTCTGGGCAACCTGTTCCAGTGCTCTGTTACTCGCACAGTAAAGAAGTGCCCTCTCATATTCAGCCAGAACTCACTGTGCTTCAGTTTGTGCCTGTTGCCTCTTGTCCTGTTGCCAAAAGAGTCTCGCCCCATCCTCTTGACACACCCTCCCTTCAGATATTTGTATATGTTGATAAGATCCCCTCTCAGTCTTCTCTTCTCTAAGCTAAACAGGCCCAGCTCTCTCAGCCTCTTCTCGTATGAGAGATGCTCCACTCCCCTTATCATTTTCGTAGCCCTCCGCTGCACTCACTCCAAGAGCTCCATGCCCCTCTTGTACTGGGGAACCCAGAACTGGACATAGTACTCCAGGTGAGGCCTCACCAGGGCTGAGTAGAGGGGAAGGATCACCTCCCTCAACCTGCTGGCAACACTCTTCCGAATGCACCCAGGATACCATTGGCATTCTTAGACACAAGGGCACATTGTTGGCTCATGGTTAACCTGCTGTCCACCAGGACTCCCAGGTCCTTCTCTGCAGAGCTGCTTTCCAGCAGATGAGCCCCCAGCCTGTACTGGTACATGGGGTTATTCCTCCCCAGGTGCAGGACCCTGCACTTGCCTTTGTTGAACTTCATGAGGTTCCTCACCACCCAGTGCTCCAGCACATCCAGGTGTCTCTGAATGGCAGCACAGCCCTCTGGTGTACATCCACCAATCAGTTCCTCTGTGTTTTGTTAACAGCACCAGGTATGGTCTTTTCCACTTTTCAGCTAGGGGTCTTCCCTCCAGGTTTGCCAGTAAACTTGATCTCCAGGAGGAATCACCCTTAATAGTACATATCTGTGGATAAGACTCAAAGTTTTTGCTAAAGAGAAAAAATAACATGTAAGGGCTTGATTCCCAGTTACATTCGTCTGACTGGATTTTCCAGTTAAATTTACTGCATATGATTTTCCATATAGTATTTCAAACGGGCTTACTTTTTCCCAAGCCCTTGGAGTTATCCAAATTCTTAGCAATGCTATTGGAAATACCTTGGTCCATATTAACTGCGTTTCTTGGCACAATTTTCTTGTAGTCCCAAAGCTGGGAAAAAACAAGAAAACCTTGAAGAAAATAGGGAGGCCTGTAGCTTGTGTAGTCTTTCTATAGCTCGTGTAGCCTTTTAGCTGAGAAAATAAGGGAAGAAAGAGACAGGTAGCCTTGAGCTAGCAGAAGCAAGGAAGATAAGGGATAAAAGGTAAAAAACAAGAAGGAGAAAAACAGCTCCAGGCTGACCTGTAGTAACCTTTTGCTCATTAATGGCCATTAACATATTAAAAATCACACCTATCAAAACGCTAATGTATGCAAATGTGGGATTTGGTCATGTGTCATCCATCCCCCCTGCACACACACTGTTCCTCTGTAATGCGCAAACTCGGTAGAGATAAGTTAGGTGAGCTGTAATAGCCAATCAAAAGTAGCCAAAGAGATAGTTTTCACAAGTTTGCTGTGTATAAGTTATGGTGATTCAAGTCAGAGGTGTGCTTGCTTTGCGAAAGATCGCCAAGCACCTGACTCTGCAGAGTTATATAACTAATTATTTAATTAAAAGACCTTCGTGTGGATTCCAACTCTGTGCGCTTATTGGCGCGGCGCACCGGGCACAAACCTACAGACAACATCCTTATTTGTCCCTTCAGCATTTGGTTCATTCTATCTACGTGGCCACTAGATTGTGGCCTCCATGGGGTGGTATTTAAGTGCCATTTTGTATTCAATATTCTAGCCATTTCTTTAATAACCATTGTCACAAAATGTGGTCCCCTATCAGAAGACATTCCCTCCGGCACTCCAAATCTCTGTGTTGTGGTTTAACCTGGCCGGCAGCCAAACACCACACAGCCGTTCGCTTACCCTCCCCCCTCCCTCTCTGGGATGGGGAAGAGAATCAAGAAAATGAAGCCTGTGGGTTGAGATAAAGACAGTTTATTAGGGCAGAAAAGAAAGGAAAACAATAATAATAATGATAATAGTACTACTAATAGTAATGTGTACAAAACAAGTGATGCACAATGCAATTGCTCACCACCCGCTGACCGATGCCCAGCCTATCCCCGAGCAGCCGGCCCCCCCACCCCGGCTAGCCCCCCCATATTAATTGTTCAGCATGACGTCAGATGGTATGGAATACCCCTTTGGCCACTTTGGGTCAGCTGTCCTGGGTCTGTCCCCTCCCAGCTCCTGCTGCACCCCTAGCCTGCCCGCTGGCAGGACAGAGCGAGAAGCTGAAAAGTCCTTGTCTTGGTGTAAGCACTGCTCTGCAACAATTAAAACATCAGTGTGTCATCAACATTATTCTCATCCTAAATCCCAAACACAGCACCCTACCAGCTACTAGCAGAAAAATTAACTCTATTCTAGCTGAAACTAGGATGCGACACTTGGGATTATTTCTTTCAACAGACATTTCTCTACTTCCCTAGCCTGATTGCTTCAACACAGGGAACCTTCTGACCAACCAGAAAAGGGATCCACAAACACAAGTAAATACTTATATTGATTACACCTAGGTAATTCAGAAAAATTGACTTGCCAGCACTTACGTGGATTGATTCCATTTTTTTTACCTCTCCAGGAGGAGGTTTTACCTTTATTTTAGGATTGTTTTTAAGGCACAGCTCACACTTTTGAGTTATACTTTTTACAGTCAATACCATCTTAGCTCCAATAGAATATCTTTTGACACTCTTTACCAGAGCCTCAGCTCCCATATGGGTTTCTCGATGGACCTGGGTCATCAGTTGTCTTATCATTAATGGTGTAACAATGCATTGTCCATGGGCAGTTATCCACCATCCATTTGAGTCTTTCACACATTTTAATAGCTCAGCCAGCTTTACTTCTTTTCTCTATAGTCAGGAATTGTTATCAGTATTTCTCTAGTTGGTAATAGGAGATTTATAGTTCGCCTGATGTCTGCTTGTTTGGCAACTTCATCTGCCTTTTGGTTTCCCTTAATAATAGCGGAGTTGCCACTTTGATAAGCTTTGTAGTGTATTACCGCCACCTCTTTAGTTTTCTGAACTGTCTCGAGTAGTTTCAGGATTTCACTTCCATGTTTAATTGGAGTACCTTTTGATGGCAGTAGTCCCCTTTCCTTCCATATAGCGCCATGAGCATGTATGTACATCCAAATGCATATTTTGAATGTGTATTCAAACATTATAAACATGTATACATATTAACTCACTTTCCTTCAGCTAGCTCCAGGGCTCTTGTTAGTGCTATTAATTCCGCTTTCTGTGCTGAGGCGTTAGATGGTAATACTCCTACCTGCTTTTCTTTGTTTAATGTCATCTGGGTTTTCAGGAAGCATGTCCTTTAGATCTGGTCGGCTGGCATACACTTGCTCAATAGCCTGTGTGCAGTTATGGTTAATTTCTTCTCCTTGATCAAGGCACTACTCATTTTTAACTGAACATCATCTTGTTCCATTAGCAAGGCATGGTATTGTACCAGGCGGCAGGGTGATAACCAGTGGTGTCCTTTTTGTTCTAATACTGCCGCTGCCACATGCGGTATATATACTGTTATTTTTGTCTCATTGTCAACTTCCAAGATTCCTGTATCAACAAAACCGTTGCAGCTACTGCTCTTAAACATCCAGGCCACCCCGAGCTCACTTTATCCAGCTGTTTTGAGAAATAAGCTACAAGTCTTCTCCAGTCTCCTAAATATTGTGTTAGTACTCCCAATGCTACATGCGCCTTTTCAAGGATAAACAGTTCAAATGGTTTGGTTAGGTTAGGAATTCCCAAGGCAGGGGCTTCCATTAAAGCTCTTTTGATGATATCAAATCCTTGTCTGCATTCCGAGGTCCATTCTAACAGTTCCTCTAGAGCTTTAACAGCTTCATATAGGGGTCTAGCCATCAACCCATAATTCGGAATCCACAACCCAGAATTCCCCCAAACCCCCTTAGTGTCTTGAAAATTGGGATATTATATTCAGACTGGCATTCTTTTAATAATCCATATTGTAAGAAGTTATCGATCACTGGCTCCAATCTTTTTTCCTTCTTACGGGTCTTGTTCCCATTTGGAGTTGTACCTTCACCGGTTCTGCTGATCTCACTTGCCCAGGTTTCTCCGTTGCCCACACAAACAGCACTACCACATACTTGATTTCAGATGGTACTTGACTCAATCCTTCTCCCGGAGCATGTTCGAAATTCCCCTATAACAAATATACTTGTGCCTGACAGGCATTATTTTCAGGAATATGTACTTGGATTTTTCCTTTATGAAGGTTATCTGAGCACAGTTTATTTAATAGGTCTCATTCTAACGGAGGCAAAGGACATTCCGGCAAGTATAAAAATTCATGAGTCGATACTCATTTCCCAATTTCACATTTAATTAGTTGCAAAAAGGGTTCAGTCTCTTGCTTTCCTGTGGCCCCAATCAATGGATAATACATAATGCTAATTCTACATTCTTACAATCCAGATTATGGAACAGTGACTAGACCTAATGATAGTTGCCCTAGTCCCATTTGTGGATTTGTTAGTGCAGCCGCTAGCATCTTAAACTTCTGAGATTACACGGGATGAAGGGCCCTAAAGAAATTTGAATTAAACAAAAAAAGTTAGGATTAAAAAAAAATGCTTTAGAATTTTAAATGTTTCACATAATTTGTTGTAAGATAATGCTGTTTTCATGACTGGTGTTTCCCTTTATTGCAGTAAAGCAAGGGGGGGAGACAGCATGTGGGGAGAAGGGACTTCTATATTAACTGCCCATTTTGGGAAAGCGTAAAATAATCTAGTAGGTGTGATTAAGAAGAAAATATATTTAAAATCTCCAAGTTAACTTCATAGATCTCAGTGAAAAGTGGGACCTGCTTGCTGAAATTTGCTGCACAACTTCCATCTCTTTATTGGCTTGAAGGTCACACTCAAAGAGTGGTGGTCAATGGCTCTATGTCCAGGTGGAGGCTAGTGATGAGTGGTGACCCTCAAGGGTCTGTCCTGGGACTGGTACTGTTTAATATCTTTATCAGCGATATAGACAGTGGGATCAACTGTACCCTCAGCATGTTGGCAGATGACACCAAGCTGAGTGGTTCAGTTAATAGAACAGAAGGATGGGATGCCATCCAAAAGGACCTGGACAAGCTTGAGAAGTGGGCCCACATGAACCTAATGAGGTTCAACAAGTCCAAGTGCAAGGTGCTGCACCTGGGCCGGGGCAACTCCGGACAAGAGTACAGACATGGAGAAGAACTCATTGAGAGCAGCCCTGCAGAGAAGGACTTGGGGGTTCTGGTGGACGAAAAGCTTGACATGAGCCAGCAGTGCATGCTTGCAGCCCAGAAGGCCAACTGCATCTTGGGCTGCATTAAAAGAGGAATGGCCAGCAGGTCGAGGGAGGTGATTGTCCCCCCTCTACTCTGCCCTCGTGAGGCCCCACTTGGGAGTACTGCATCCAGGTCTGGGGCCCCCAGTACAAGAAGGCTGTTGATCTGTTAGAGCGGGTCCAGAGGAGGGCCACAAAGTTGATCAGAGGGCTGGAGCACCTCTCCTATGAAGAAAGGCCGAGAGAGAGGGGGATGTTCAGCCTGAAGAAGGGAAGGCTCTGGGGTGACCTTACTGCAGCCTTTCAAAACTTAAAGGGGTCTTATAAAAAGGATGGATGTAAGAAATGGTCCAGCAATTCGTGCCACTAAGGGGTTTTGAAGGGTTAACATTGAGGCCTGGGTTTGGGCGAGAAAAGAACAAAGGGATTTCTTCGGAGAAAAACTGCTGACTTTGCACGGATGTGCAGTAACTTCTGATAGCCGGCCAAGAGACCACTAGATAAGGAGGAAGAATAAGAGCCTTCCTGTCTCCCTGTCTCCCTGGACCACTAGATAAGGAGGAAAATATGAGCCTCCCTGTCTCCCTGTTCGAGCGGCCCCTGAGAAAGTAACAGAGACTGATAAGCAGGCGACATCGGATTTGGGAAACCAATTATAATAACCCTGCCTCTTCTAGAAGTAGTAATGAATATGTATTAGCCTAGGAGTATAAAAACCAGCTGCCTTACGTAACAGGTGTGCGTCCCGGTGGAGCAGAGACTCCCGGCGCACCCAGCGCTGTTTGCTTGCCTCTATTCGTTTAATAAATTGTAAACTCTGATTGTAATCCTATTTGGGACTCAGTCATTTATAACAATTGGGGGCTCGTCCGGGATGGTCTTGGTTCCTGAATTCTGACTTGATCTAGGAGGGGCGCCCCCACCATTTGGTGGCTCCTGTTCGAGTCAGGTCGGGGCTAACACCATCCTGAACCTGAATAAGGGCAAGCAAAGATTTAGATTTTTTTATGAGCTCCCTTTGCCGGCTGCAGCACTATATTTTGCCCGTAATTCTGCGCGCGAAGATCCGAACGAAGACGACGGAGTCGTAAGTATTTAATGTGTATACCGTTCGGTTGGGTGGGATTCGGTTGCCTGTGTGTGTGAGAGTGTGATTGAGACGGAACGTAGTTCCGAAGCGATTGTGGAGGTCTTCTAACCGCGGTTCCAATCTCCCGCGAGGGACTTGGCCGGTGAAGGACCGAAGCGATTCCTATAGGATTCGTGGGTGGGTGATAGGTCCTAAACCCCCTGCAAGACACTCTCACTAAGGCAACCAAGGGCTGTAGGAATTGCCACAGTAAAATTCCTAGATGGGTCAGACAAAATTGAAGACCCGGGACCAGAGAAAAGGGAGCAAATTACCAGACATACCACCAGAAAGTCCATTAGGGATAATGATTAGAAATTGGAACGATAGGGGCCCCAGAAAAGGGAAAAAGTAAATTAAAAATGGTTCAGTATTGTATGACAGAATGGCCAAAGGAGCCTTTAAGACCACATGTCTTTTGGCCCGTTTTCGGATCCTTTGAAGACTGGGTTTGCCAGGCCTTAAATATACATGTTAATTCAAAGGAACCTTTTAGCCAGGAGGAAAGTGATTATGCAGGATTATGGATCAGGATCTCACGTCCTTTTCCAGCCTCAATATTTACACTAAAAGCAGACGAGAAGTTTGACGACGAAGAGAACAAAAAAATAAAAAAAGAAAAAAAAAAGGAAAAAGAAAAAGATGATGAATGGGAGTCATTGGATAACCTACCACCTCTATATCCTAACAATCCACCCCCGGTGGTGCATCTTGTAATCCTGTTTTGTTCTTAAATGTTTTGACTGTGTCAAGGAGGAAGGTGGGAGCATTATCTAAGTAACAGTTTAGAAGTTTGTGTATATTCGCGGTGGTGTTCGGTCAGTTTCCCAAGTATCGGGGGAGCGGGGCTGACTGATTATCAAAGTGGTAGAACGGAGAGTCACTTCTTTGGTGGTTCGGGCCTGAGCTCTGGGAATTTGGTAAGAAGGGGGAGAGCGAATTTATTTAGGCCTCAATACCTTTTTAAACCCCCATCTTGACGGATACACAGGAGTGATTCCTTGTTTTGTGTAGGCTTACTAACAAAGTGCATGAGAAAAATTAGCATTTGGCTTGAAATTCGGTCTTATTGAAATGTAAATTTTGTGGAAAAGGTGTTATTGTTTGTCTAGAAGACAGAAGGCTGAGTGCTTCAGGTGTTTTTCCGAAGTCCTGCGGATTTATGATTGGAATGGGGCTCATTAATAATCTGAAATAGTAAAGTTTGTATGTGGAAAGAAGAGTTTAATCCCAGAGAATTGGGACATTTGGGAAGAAGATTAGGAAAAGATAGTAAAAACCTGCAATAAAAAGGTTTGCGTGGAAATTGAAACAAGGGACAGTAACTAATATAAATAAATAAAAGGGAATGGGAAATCAAGGAAAAGGGGAAAATCCAAAAAAAAAGGCGTCCTAAAAAAAAAAAAAAAAAGAAAAGCCTCCTTGGGTGCATAGTGGCACATTGGAAGGATATTGTTAGAAATGGGGGCACAGAAAGCAAGAGGACTTTCACTAAGTATTGCAATCAATGGTGGCCACTATATAAACTAAATGGCCACTTTATGGGTCAATCGACTATAACAGTGTCTTGCAATTAATGTTTTTGAGGAGAGAAGGAAAATAGGATGAAATGTTGTATAGTGATATGTTGTTTCAGCATGTTGGAGGGAAAAGGTTTGGAATTAAGTTGGCCCCTGACTGAGCCTTTGGTGTTGGCATTAGAAAAGTACGGGCTGGAGAAAGATAAAGGAAGTGTTAAAAGGGTTGTTGAAGGTGTTAAAGGCTGTGTGGCATGTAGTATTTAACAGAGCTGTTTGATGCTGAATGAGCAGGGAAAGAGGATGTAGGAATGTTAATAGTTCCGCCTCAACCCGAGGCTGAGATCTCTAAATCGCGGGTGTGAACCCTCTGGGGCAGGGGGACCGTGATCGGTCCGAGAGAGTTGTCGTGGAAACAGAAAAGCAGCTAACTCTTGAAACAACCTGAGTTCATGTGTGAGCTCAGGTTGCCAATGGGACCGCTCAGGGAACTTTCAACGATTGCATTCCCCTGACCGACCCCCTCACTGAGACCCTAATCACCCCGGAAATTATGTAAATACTAAAATCTGGTTAAATTGGCTATTGGGAATTGAGAATCTGTTCCAACAAGGTCCAAAAGAAACCCCTATGGAATTTATGGAATTTTTGAATTTCTGGACCAACTTTGAAATGCAATGAAAAAAAAAAAAATGGACCTGGCTTAAAAAAAAAAAAAAAAAAAAAAAAAGAGAGAGAGAGAGGCAACTGGCTAGCCTCTTTCCAGGGCAATCAGCCCCTGATATCAGAAAGAAATTGTCTTAGGCTGCAGGACAAACTTACAACAGTCAGGAATGATGGGGACCTGGGGCATCTACCCTAGCAGGTCCACTAGTTGAAATAAAGCTAGGAAACGAAGACAGAGGCTTGAATTTTTTGTTGGTTATGGGAGCTTCTTTCTCTGTGTTAATTAGGCTGTAAATGTAATAGGAGCAACATATTCAGTGTTAAATAGTTTAAAAGGACGATTAGGAACTAAGACAACTACAATAATTGGAGCCACAGGGAAAGAGGAGGAATGGTCATTCTTACAACCCCTTGATTTGCGTTTTGGGGGTAAGGAACTAACCCATGAATTTTAGTATGTACCAGAATGCCCGATGCCACTCTTGGGACGGGATCTATTAGCCAAATTAGATGCAACAATAACCTTTGAGGATGGAGAATTAATAATGAAGGTACCTGAGTCCAAAGTAGGCCAAATCCTAATGATCAAAGATAAACCCTTTGTTAATATTCCAAGAGAAGTAGAAAATGCAGTTATAGCAACAGTACGGGAAACAGATGTACCAGGGAAGTCGAAACTGGCACAACTGGTAAAGGTGGAATTAAAGGAAGGAGCCAAACCTGTTTGAATCAAACAATATCCACTTAAGATAGAAGCTAGGCACAGGAATGGTGAAAATTATTGACAAATTTCTCAAATATCAGATTCTGGAAGAATGTAAATCGGAATACAATACTCCAATTTTTCCAGTAAAGAAGCCGAATGGCGAGTATAGATTTGTACAAGATCTTAGAGCAATAAATGAAATAACAAAGGATATTCACCCGGTAGTAGCTAATCCTTACACATTGTTAACATCTGTGAAAGGGAAATATAAATGGTTTACCGTGATAGATTTAAAGGATGCCTTCTTTTGCATACCTCTTGATAAAGATAGTAGAAAATTTTTTTGCCTTCAAATGGGAAAACATATTGAAGTTTTTGGACCACATATGGTAACAACCGTTTTGGAACAAAGGGGGGGGGGGCACTGGTTATCACCCAGCTGGATGATGAAATATCAGGCAATCCTAATTGAACAAGATGACACAACCTTGAAAACGACTAACCTGTTATATCCAGCAGTATTTCTAGGAACTGTTCCAGAAGAAGGACCGTTGGAACACAGTTGTGTGCAAATAATCGAACATACGCCAGCCACAAAGATTTGAAGGATGTACCCCTTGAAAGGTATTCAGTGGGAATACCACACTCCGTGGCACCCACAAAGCTCAGGGAAAGTAGAAAGGATGAATCAAACAATAAAACAACAATTGGCTAAGTTAATGATCGAGACACAGCTGCCCTGGACGAAAATGCTTACCATTGGCACTTTTAAACATAAGAACTAAACCACACAGTGAGACTGGATTATCATCATATGAAATGTTATATGGTATGCCTTATTCTCAAGGGATGCCCCTAGGGAACAATGTAGTTGAGGATCATAGTATCCAGAAATACATAATTACCATTGGAAGGAGATTACAGGAGATAAGAGAAATTGGGATGATGACTCAGACACCACCTTTAGGATTTGCTATTCATAAAATACAACCAGGAGACAAGGTCTTAATAAAAACCTGGAGAGAAGAATCATTGAACCCCCGATGGGAGGGACTGTACCTTGTTTTACTAACTACTGAAACAGCTGTGAGAACAGCAGAAAGGGGTTGGACCCACGCATCCAGAATAAAAGGACCAATAACTACCGAAGCCTGGAGGGTTGAGTCCACTCCTGGGGAACTGAAACTGAGACTAAAGAGGAACTGATATCCCAGCAATGAGGTTCTGCATGAATTAAGGGCACTGGATAAAGAGGACAAGGCTGAAGGGAGGAAAGGGAGAAGGCAAGACCGGGGTAGGACCCTCCACTGCGGCGTGTATGGTCTACCGAGGGAGGCAACCCCTATGGGTATTGACCGCCGAGTGAGAGTGCCTCGACCGGACTTCTCCCACACCAAGATCAGTTTGTCCTGAGAAAAATAACATGAGAACCTTTTAAACCCATAATAAAATTGTGATTAGTTTTTCCAGGAGCTGGATCACCCTGAAGGGCTGAATGGTAACACAAGCTCTGAAAGCGGGCCCAACCCCATGATTGAAGGCGCTTCCCACACTCTCAAGATTGGACGGCGAAAAAGGCTTATAATATGACAGGTCGCCAAAGAGAACTGAATTGTGACTGTAAGTGGAAACCCAACGTGGGAGCTTGGAAGCGTGCATATACGAGTACAAACGGGGCAGACATTGTAACAGGACCACTCGGTAACAAGGACACTCTGTATTATCACGCCCAAAAGGGTAAAGATGGATGGGATGGTCATTTTCCAAACGGGACGTGGGCCCTAAAGAGACATTATTGGGTGTGTGGCAAACATGCTTACAAGAGGCTACCTGGAAACTGGTCGGGAATATGCTATGGGGGGTACATAAGACCCTTGTTCTTTTTATTGTCACAAACACAAGGAAATCATTTAGGAATAAGATTATATGATGACCTGAACAGAGTAAAACGATCTATTGATACTTCCTTAGCCGGGGATAGTGCCCAAAAATGGGGAAAGGATGAATGGCCTCCTGAAAGAATCATACAGCATTATGGGCCAGCTACCTGGAACCCGAATGAGTTGGTATCAGGAGCCCGAGAACCTATTTATAATTTGAACCGAATAATTAGGTTGCAAGCTATCCTCGAAGTTGTAACAAATCAAACAGCGACAGCCTTGGATCTTTTGGCTGACCAATCCACTCAAATGAGAAATGCTATATTCCAACATAGAATGGTCTTAGACTATTTACTAGCAGAAGAAGGGGGAGTATGTGGAAAACTGAACGATTCTAATTGTTGTCTACAGATTGATGATAATGGAAAAGTGGTTAAGCAGATAACAAAAGAAATTAAAAAGCTAGCCCACGTCCCAGTACAAACTTGGAAGGGTATGGATTGGGATTTCTTTTCATGGTTGCCCGGTGGACCATGGGTTAAAAGGATGCTGTTTTTATTTTTATGTGGTGTAATGACATTATTGTTTATACCTTGTATGATACCTTGCTTTACGTTGTTGATACGGCGAGTAATAAATAGCACCCAATTTGTGATGACTTCAGTGGAGAGAAAAGGTGACGTGTCGATAATGATGCTTAAGAAGTGGACACCCCGAGAACTGACTGATGAAATCCAATTGTTACTGACAAAGGTTGAAGGAGAGACACGAATTGATGATTAAAAAAAAAAAAAAAAGGGAGGAATTGTAAGAAATGGTCCAGCAATTCGTGCCACTAAGGGGTTTTGAAGGGTTAACATTGAGGCCTGGGTTTGGGCGAGAAAAGAACAAAGGGATTTCTTCGGAGAAAAACTGCTGACTTTGCACGGATGTGCAGTAACTTCTGATAGCCGGCCAAGAGACCACTAGATAAGGAGGAAGAATAAGAGCCTTCCTGTCTCCCTGTCTCCCTGGACCACTAGATAAGGAGGAAAATATGAGCCTCCCTGTCTCCCTGTTCGAGCGGCCCCTGAGAAAGTAACAGAGACTGATAAGCAGGCGACATCGGATTTGGGAAACCAATTATAATAACCCTGCCTCTTCTAGAAGTAGTAATGAATATGTATTAGCCTAGGAGTATAAAAACCAGCTGCCTTACGTAACAGGTGTGCGTCCCGGTGGAGCAGAGACTCCCGGCGCACCCAGCGCTGTTTGCTTGCCTCTATTCGTTTAATAAATTGTAAACTCTGATTGTAATCCTATTTGGGACTCAGTCATTTATAACAATGGAGAAGGACTCTTTACTCAGGTAGAAAATGATAGGATAGGAGCGAATGGTTTTAAACTAAAAGAGGGGAGTTTTAGACTAGAGGTTAGGAGGAAATTCTTCACTCAGAGGGTGGTGAGGAACTGCAACAGGTTGCCCAGAGAAACTGGGGATGCCCCATCCCTGGAGGTGTTCAAGACCAGGTTGGACGAAGCCTTGGCCAACCTGGTATAGTGGGTGGCATCTCTGCCCATGGCAGGGGAGTTGGAACTGGATGATCTTTAAGGTCCCTTCCAACCCAAACTGTTCTATGATGATGATTCTCTCTGGCAATTCTTAAGTAACCTAGAGTTTATCAGACTGTGTTTTACAGTCTTCCCTATCAGAGAAGAACACATTGTTGAAACAGTGAGGTGAATTTTGGGGGCGGGGGGGTAGCTGGCCTCTGTTAAAATGAAAATGTTAATCTGATCTTCATATCGGTGTGCGTTTTGGTACTAAGCATGAGTGTCTCTTGAAATAAATTTCTTTTCCAAAAAAAAAACAAAAAAAAACTTCAAAGACAAATGTTAGGCAAGAGTAATGGACAAAATATAAATACTTTGATGTGTTGTTAAAGAAAAATCTTTGCTTTCTGCTTGTGTTAGAAGTGAAAGTTAAAGATATTGACCTGAAGTAAGTATGAGTTTTACCTGATCCTTGAATATTTATATATTTTAATCATTAATGTAAGTCTTAAAAATCTTTGGATCACTCTTAGTAGCTGGGAAGGATAAAGAAAAAAGATGGAATTCTGAAAAAGCTTTAGTATTGTTTTTCTCTAAAACTACGTTTGTCTGTTTTTTAAAAGTTTTCTTTCCTCTGTTTTTCTTTTGGCGATGAGTGTTTGTGGTTGGTTTGGCTTGTATTTTTTTCCTGGCCAAATGGCAATATGTATAGAAGGAAGAAACAGAAGTAGTTGCTTGAAACCTTAGCAAACTCATGAAAAATGTATTGTCATAAGTGTAGTGTTGAATAAGTAATAGATTTATTCTTCAGCTTCTATGTTTTATGGTATTTTTCTGAATTTCTTGCTCAATATATTTCAACAGTAGCATTTAAATACCTAAAATAAAATGTTAATGAAATCACTGTAGGGATGTGGACATTCTCTGACTCAGTTTTTCTGGGTTTTGGTGGTGGTGTTTTTTGTTCTGTGAGTGTGGTGGTTTAACAACTGATGGGTAGCTAAGCGCCACCATGCCACTCTCTCACTCCTCCCCCTCAGAAGGACGGGGGAGAAAATATGATTAAAAGAAGGAAAAGCTTGTGGGTTGAGATAAGGAGCAGTTTAATGAAAACAAACAAACAAAAAACGCAAAGGCCATGTAGAAGCAAAAGGAGGAAAATTATTCTCTATTTCCTATTAGCAAGTGGTGTTCATCCACTTCTTGCGAAACAGGACCTCAATATGCATAGCTGTTGCTTGGGAAGACAAACACTTTCATAGTGAGAGTCCCCCCCCCATTCTTCTATTGTTGAGCATGACGTCATATGGTATGGAATATCCCTTTGGTCAGTTTATGTCAGCTGATTTGTCCCCTCCCCACCTCTTGCCCACCCCCAACCTACTGGCCTTTGTGGGATGGGCAGGGGAGTTGGAGAGACAGCCTTGATGCTGTGCCAGCACTGCTCTGCAATACCCAAAACATCAGTGCCATATCAACTAGCTACAAGTGCAAAGCACAGCACTATATGGGCTGCTGTGGGGAAAGTTAACTCTATCCTAGTGTGGGAATAGAAATGTTGTTTTTGCAGTGTTACATTGTATAGAAGGAAGGAATGTGGTATTGAGATATGCTTACGGTGATAAGAAAGCTCAGCAGGTGACCTCCTAAAATGCAGACAACCAGACTCCTTAGAGCAATCAGGTGAAAATCACTATGTTAAGTCAAGCCAGATAAGGGGAGAAAACATTACCATCTCAAAAACAGGCCGGCAACTGAAGGCCAGGCATTGTCTGTGAAGCATCAGATAGATTGTGAACCTGGATTACCCACTCCAGTGGGGAAACAGGGGAGGGTCCTGTCATCAAAAAGTATATAAACTGTGTTTTGGAACTAGTAGGTGCGCTCTCCTGCTTGTGGGGCGCCCGCCATTGCAATCGCGAATAAATTACTACTTCACTGAGATCCTCGCCTGAGCCTAAGTTATTGGCTACGGAGTGTTTCTCACACTAGCCAGATCCAGTACAGTGAGATACCTGTATTTTCTGATTTGTGGAGCACACTGAAACAAAACCTGAAGCGCATTCAGGAGACATAACAACAAGAGCAGGCTGGTCTGAGTATCCCAAGGATATTCAACATCTCGGAGAACCACCGTAACTAGCTCGGGGGATAAGAGGGCGGTGAAGGAGAAAGGGAGAGTGAACAGGTAGGGAAACATGTCTTCCCCTGTCCCCTTCACAGATTGGCTCCCTAAAGAAAACAGGCAATAGGTGTAATTGCTAATAGTTTCCGAGATATGGTTTCCAAAGTACAGAGTCGACGTCAGTGCTGAGTACAAATACCAGGTTAGAGTCGTGACCAGATATTTCATCATTTCATAAGCCACTGTTACACCGCACAGTACCATAACAATCTTATACCAGGGCCCGGAAAGGATAAACAGTGCAACAGGGAGCACATACAGAAGGTAACGTGCTATAAAACTCGATTTGGAAAACAGGCACAGCAGACTGGAGATTAAGGCAATCAACATCGTGACTAGCAACTATTAAGCAGGTCCAATACTTATACCAATTTTAGTTGAACACACTCTGGTCAATTTTGTCGATATCTCAACCCTTCGAGCCCCACGTTGGGCGCCAAAAGGACCGTTGTGGTTTAACCCGGCTGGCAGCTAAACACCACACAGCCGTTCGCTCACCCTCCCCCCTCCCTCTCTGGGATGGGGGAGAGAAACGGGAAAGTGAAGCCGGTGAGTTGAGAGAAAGACAGTTTATTAAGACAGGAATATAATAATAACAATAATAATAATAATAGTGATAATGATAATAGTATTAATAATAATAATGTGTAAGAAAACAAGTGATGCACAATGCAATTGCTCACCACCCGCTGACCAATGCCCAGCCTATCCCCGAGCAGCCGGCCCCCCACCCCGGCCAGCCACCCCTATATATTGTTTAGCATGACGTCAGATGGTATGGAATACCCCTTTGGCCAGTTTGGGTCAGCTGTCCTGGGTCTGTCCCCTCCCAGCTCCTGCTGCACCCCCAGCCTGCTCACTGGCAGGACAGAGCGAGAAGCCGAAAAGTCCTTGGCCTGGTGTAAACACTGCTCTGCAACAATTAAAACATCAGCATGTTATCAGCGCTCTTCTCATCCTAATCCAAAACATAGCACCCTACCAGCTACTATGAGGAAAAATTAACTCTGTCCTAACTGGAACCAGGACACTTTGTTTTATTGCGAATTTAATGGAGAGCAAAGGAGAAGGGATTGAAGAGCAGCTTAAATTGTCCATGTATTTATAATATATTTCAGAATGAGAGTTGTTCAGAATTTGTATTTTGCCTTGTCATATTGAATAATTTGAAGTTATTTAATAATTTAAATTTAAAGGGCAGTTAAGACTGCCATTTGAAATTGGCCTTTTAATATTCTGTTCTGAAAAGCTTCACTTGGAAGCCAAATAATTACATTATGATAAATGGGATATTAATGGGTTCTAGACCTAGATTTTCATCCTGCTGTTGGTTTTACAAGCACCCGTTTTGTTTGTTTGTTTTATTTTACCAGAAGGGAAAATTTTGCAGATGTGGTCTTAATTACAATAAATACAAGTCATTATTTTGAGCAAATCTTTTTAAAAAAACAAAACATTAGAGGCCAGCAAGATTTAAAAAAAATATCTGGTAGATTTTATCTACTATGTCTAAAATAATTCAATTCGCTTGACATCAATTAGTATGGAGTTGCAACATCACTTTCTCAATTGCCTTATTGTTTGATGTAAGCATAACTTTTCATTTGCAGTTTTGAGAAATGCTATCAAAATGTAGTTTATACTGAGTTGAATGCCATTTTACACTGCAAGAGTTAAATATACATTGTAGAGGTTACATTGCACATATAACCATTTGAGGTACTTAACTGCATAAATCAATTACAAATTAATTCCATTTGGGTAATTCACAATGCTAATTCACAGCCGAATTATTTTTTACTTTCATTGTGGCATCTCTAATTGCAGCACAATGATTTGCTATGTTGTACTATATAAAAACAAACTGAAGCTTGTTGTCTCCATGTTTCTTGTATCTAAGTTCTGTTTGTATCAGATACTTACTTTAAGACTATGAGTATGACATTCATTTTGAAAAGAGTACAAGTGAAAACACTGGAAAATGCTTACTTGTACACTTTTTATTTGATGAAAAAACACCCTTGCACAGCTCTTGCTTTTATGGTGGATGTTCAAGAACAAACATAATTTCATAATAAAGATAAATCAGAGTATGTACTAGCACATGTTTTGGGGCAATAGTGGAAGTAGTTTCTGCATTTGAAGTTTCCACAGTCACTTTACTTCCAGTCGTTTAACTGAAATTTTCCAAGATTTCAATCTTTCACTTGAAGTAGTTGCATAACTCCAGTGAGAGGGGAGGGGTGAAAAAGTTTGGCTGTCTTACAGAATTGGGAACAGTTTTTTTTCCCCTCCCCCTATCTTATCTGTAATGTGTGCATGCATGAACTTGTGTGTATTCCCTCAAAATGATTACATAGAGATGAGTGACAGCGTGTGACAGCGTTAACATGCTAAACATGTTTACTTTTGTGGATACAGTTGCAAGCTACTGTTTTAAACATGGGTCAAGTGTTACCGTAAAAGCCGGTCGAAGAAACTCTCCAAGACTCAATTTGGAGTTTCATAAAGCAGGCAGTCTTTATTGCGGCACCGGGCACACAGGGGATCACTCCACCTAGTGTGTATGCCGAATTGGTCAAGCTACAAGGGTTATATGCAATCAAAATATACATATGAATCAGATTTTCAAGAAATAATTAACATATTCATACTATTTCCCGGAGCTCATTAAATATGTAAACGTCACTGACATTTAATGTGTAAATGTCCCTGACATTAAATATGCACATGTCCCTGCGCATTTGTTTCTACTGGTGGTCTTTCCGGGTCTTCTGGTGGTCGTAGATAGTCTTCCTCACTGTGCTTGCTGTTTGAACCCAGTTCTTCCACATGCTCAGACCATCTCATTCTTTCTTCTCTTATTATTTCAGTTTAGGCATGCATACTAAGCTTAGTCGTTTACACATCGAAAGACATGCATACCATGAGTTCCTCACCTAATATCCCCTCCCCCCTCAAACATCTTATCCTCGCTTTGAGATACAAGTCTGTATTTTCTTAAAAATAAGCTGGCTAATTATTAACCTAAGGTAACAAAGGGGCCAATTCTTAGTTGGGGCTGAAAGTAATGGCACCTTTCTGCGTGTTCTCTCTGCTTTCATGGAGTCATAGAATCAGAGAATGGCTTGGGTTGGAAGGGACATTAAAGATCATCTAACTCCAACCCCCCCCGCCATAGGCAGGGATGCCACCCACTAGATCAGGGTGCCCAGGGCCTCATCCAACCTGGTCTTTTACACCTCCAGGGATGGGGCATCCACAACTTCCCTGGGCAAAAGTCCTCACCTAATCTTTCTTTGCACTTGCACAAATGCTGGTGTGATTCTGCCATTTTTAACTCCCTGCACAAGATCTTATGGAAAACCACTGTTTTGGTTTTTTTGTGTTGTTTTTTTTTTTTCCCTGCAAGTTTAGCTCCCTAAAATGGATCATAGTGTGGGGTTAAACAAATTCTAGACCTAGCCAGATTGAAGGAATTAAAGTTAGGACTGCCCTTTGCAATGACAACTGACTGTTACCTTGTGTCAACTATAATAGGAAGCCATAATAATGAATTTATTTACATACTGCACTTAAACAATGCTGTTTGCTTTTTTTGTCTTGTTTAGTCTTAATGAGCTTTTTAAAGTTCTTTTATCTTCTTTGTTGTTCTATGTTCTGCATCTCACTTTTAACTGCCTAGGTTATTGGCTATGAAGAGAAAACAGAGGAACTAACAATACAGTTAGCGAAAGTGTGAAGCTATGCTTTTTTCATTTTAAATTTTTCTTTACATAGCTCTTTCAAGAAAATAAGATAAATCTAAATCTTTGCACTGATGTATGCAATTTTAAATGAGAAGAGGAAACAAAGTAGAAATGCTTCATGTAGTTGTAATGATTTGTGAAAATCAGACTCTATAACGTCGAGATAGTTATAAAGCAGGTATGTTTATTCGGCGCTGCGCACCCACGCCAGGCGCAAGGGGGATAGATCGACCTAACTTGCGCACCAAGGGTTACTGGCAGTGTGCTTATATTAGTGGGACAAATACATATTCATTTCATTTAATTTCCCGTAAGTCTCTTGTATATTCATCAGGTCTCCAAAGAATCATTAACGTAGGTTCCCGTCTCTATTCATATGCGTACTGGAGTCCTTGGGTGGTCACCCAGGGTGCTCTGTTGGTCTTTTGCTGAAGGCCAGAAGTCTTCCCTGCTGCTAATCTTCTGGCCTTTCCTGTCTTGGACAGACTTCAGCAGTCAAGCCAGTTCTTGCTGGTACCATTATCTATGCATAGTCTTTTATTCTCTTATCTTTGGGTCGTTAACAGACAACTGTGCTAGCTAAGACCTAGGAATCAACATCCTTTATCATGTTCCCTGTCTCAGTAATAACAGGCAATTAAATTGTATTTGGAGAGTGTGCACTAGTATTTTACGTTTTCAGTATGAAAGTGAAAATATTTAATGATTTGCTGTACACATGAGTTTGCAATCTGTTTGACCATTGACAGGGCAATCGTTTTCAGTTACCACCAACATTTTAAATTAGATTATCTAGTATTTTCAGGAAATATTAATAGTGGTTAAAATATCTTAGGGTTTGACCTTCATTTGAGATTAAATTTAACATAATATTTAACCTAATAACTTCACTGTCGTTTCTTTAAGGCTTTATTGAATTTGAAGAATGTAAAACATCCAGCGCACTTGAAGGTGAGTTGTTGTAGCATAGTTATTTACAGAACAGCATAGTGGATAGGACCTGAAACTGAGCAGTGAAGTGTATTCAGCATGTAAATTTGTAAAACTTGAAAGTATTCCAATAGACTAAAATGCAGTTGTTCTTTTGAGAAACAAACTTCTACAAAAATAAGACCTACAGTGATTTATAAGCCTAATGCACAACTGCCAGGGAATTTTAATGATTCTTATAATTATACTTTGGCTAAGCCTCTGAATTTGCGATGGTTTGGGTTTGGTTCACTAATGACTGTGTAACTTAAATGACAAATGTCAAAATATGGCTCAGGCTTTTCCCATTTTTGCCATACTACTTAAACCAATTCTAATGCAGTATTGCGGTCACAAAGGCTTCCTATGTTGTTGTAATTTATTTTGTTTAGGGGATTGTTTTAAGTGTTTTTTTTGTTGTTTGTTTGTTTTTGTGAGAAACACTCCGTAGCCAATAACTTAGGCTCAGGCGAGGATCTCAGTGAAGTAGTAATTTATTCGCGATTGCAATGGCGGGCGTCCCACAAGCAGGAGCGCACCTACTGGTTCCAAAACACAGTTTATATACTTTTTGATGACAGGACCCTCCCCTGTTTCCCCACTGAGTGGGTAATCCAGGTTCACAATCTATCTGATGCTTCACAGACAATGCATGGCCTTCAGTTGCCGGCCTGTTAAATTTCAGATTTCTTTTGACTTTTTTACTGTTTGAAGTGGTAATGTTTCTTCACTTATCTGACTTGACTTAACACCGTGATTTTCACCTAATTGTTCTAAGGAGTCTGGTTGTCTGCATTTTACAAGGTCACCTGCTAAGTTTTCTTATCGCTGCAAGCATATCTCAATACCCTATTCCTTACCTTTAAACAATGTAACTCTGCAAAAACATTTTTATTCCCACCATTCCCCCCTTTTCTTTTTTTTTGTTGTCCTGGTTCCAGTTAGGACAGAGTTAAGTAGCTCATAGTAGCTGGTAGGGTGCTATGTTTTGGATTAGGATGAGAAGAGCGCTGATAACATGCTGATGTTTTAATTGTTGCAGAGCAGTGTTTACACCAGGCCAAGGACTTTTCGGCTTCTTGCTCTGTCCTGCCAGCGAGCAGGCTGGGGGTGCAGCAGGAGCTGGGAGGGGACAGACCCAGGACAGCTGACCCAAACTGGCCAAAGGGGTATTCCATACCATCTGACGTCATGCTAAACAATATATAGGGGTGGCTGGCCGGGGTGGGGGGGCCGGCTGCTCGGGAATAGGCTGGGCATCGGTCAGCGGGTGGTGAGCAATTGCATTGTGCATCACTTGTTTTCTTACACATTATTATTGTTAATACTATTACCATTATCACTATTATTATTATTATTGTTATTATTATTTTCCTGTCTTAATAAACTGTCGTTATCTCAACTCACAGGCTTCACTTTCCCGTTTCTCTCCCCCATCCCAGAGAGGGAGGGGGGAGGGTGAGCGAACGGCTGTGTGGTGTTTAGCTGCCAGCCGGGTTAAACCACAACAGTCCTTTTGGCGCCCAACGTGGGGCCCGAAGGGTTGAGATATCGACAAATCTGACCAGAGTGTGTTAAACTAAAATTGGTATAAGTATTGGACCTGCTTAATAGTTGCTAGTCACGATGTTGATTGCCTTAATCTCCAGTCTGCTGTACCTGTATTCCAAATTGAGTTTTATGGTGCGTTACTTTCTGTATGTGCTCCCTGTTGGACTGTTTATCCTTTCCGGGCCCTGGTTTAAGATTGTTATGGTACTGTGCGGTGTAGCAATGGCTTATGAAATGATGAAATATCTGGTCACGACTTTAACCTGGTATTTGTACTCAGCACTGACGTCGACTCTATACTTTGGAACCCATATCTCGGAAACTATTAGCAATTACACCTATTGCCTGTTTTCGTTCGGGAGCCAATCTGTGAAGGGGACAGGGGAAGACATGTTTCCCTACCTGTTCACTCTCCCTTTCTCCTTCACCACCACCCTCTTATCCCCCGAGTTAGTTACGGTGGTTCTCCGAGATGTTGAATATCCTTGGGATACTCAGACCAGCCTGCTCTTGTTGTTATGTCTCCTGAATGCGCTTCAGATTTTGTGGAGGGTTAAACAACTACTTAGGAATCTCATCCGGAGATCTGTCTTGAGGCGGGATAGTTGCGAGTGGCAGGGAGTGTGGGAGGATATGGGCAGGTTTCTAGAGCAGTGGTCACCTCCAGTGTTTTGGACATTCACCCCTGAACAACTGCAAAATCCTAAAAAGCTGGCAGAATGCTTGAAAAAAAGGTGTCATGACTCTGGCAGTTCCAAAGTGACACAAATCACTGTAGCGTGCTGGGGTCTGGCTTGTGCCTATCGAGCTGCAATTGATGCTACTAGCAACCTAGCTCCAGCTCCTGCAGCCGTTCCAGCTCCAGCTCCTGCAGCCACTCCAGCTGCAGCTCCTGCAGCCGCTCCAGCTGCAGCTCCTGCAGCCGCTCCAGCTCCTGCAGCCGCTCCAGCTCCAGCTCCTGCAGCCGCTCCAGCTCCAGCTCCTGCAGCCGTTCCAGTTCCAGCTCCTGCAGCCGCTCCAGCTCCTGCAGCCGCTCCAGTTCCAGCTCCTGCAGCTACTCCAGCTCCAGCTCCTGCAGCCGCTCCAGCTCCTGCAGCCGTTCCGGCTCCTGCAGCCGCTCCAGCTCCAGCCCCTGCAGCCACTCCAGCTCCAGCTCCTGCAGCCGCTCCAGCTCCTGCAGCTACTCCAGCTCCAGCTCCTGCAGCCGTTCCGGCTCCTGCAGCCGTTCCGGCTCCAGCTCCTGCAGCCGCTCCAGCTCCAGCTCCTGCAGCCGTTCCGACTCCTGCAGCCGCTCCAGCTCCAGCTCCTGCAGCCGCTCCAGCTCCAGCCCCTGCAGCTGCTCCAGCTCCTGCAGCTGCCCCAGCTCGTGCAGCTGCTCCCACTCCTGTGGCTGGGTCAGAGAAACGAGCTGTAGCAGTGCAAGTTGACCCCGCAGAGGGTATTCCAACCCCTGTGGCAGACCCTGTGTCTGGGTTAGAGAAACGAGCTGTAGCAGTGCAAGTTGCCCCTGTAGACAAGGTGAAAAAATGGTATAGAGACTCAGGTCGTTTAGAACGCAGACAGTCTTCTGCTAGGTCTGGGTATAGAGAAGATGAGGCTGGGCCATCAAAGGTGCAGGAGGATGAAGATGAGGATGAGGATGTCGAAAAATCAACAGTAACTACCCGAACCCTATACCAGCGTGAGCTACGAGATTTGCGAAAAGATTTTGGTCGCTGCATAGGTGAGCAGCTTGTCACCTGGCTGCTTTGGTGCTGGGACACCGGAGCCAATTGTGTGGAATTAGAGGGCAGGGAAGCCAGGCAGCTGGGATCCCTTGCTAGGGACGCATGTATTGACAAAGCAATTGGAGATGGAGCACGATCTCGCAGCCTCTGGAGGTGTCTCCTATCAGCTGTGCAGGAAAGGTATCCCTTCAAGGAAGAACTTGTATGTCTACCAGGCAAATGGACCACCATGGAGAAGGGAATTCAGTACCTGAGGGAATTAGCAGTACGAGAAGTAATTGATAAGGACCTAGACGACGCACAAACATCCACTTGTTTCATACACATTATTATTATTAATACTATTATCATTATCACTATTATTATTATTGTTATTATTATATTCCTGTCTTAATAAACTGTCTTTATCTCAACTCACAGGCTTCACTTTCCTGTTTCTCTCCCCCATCCCAGAGAGGGAGGGGGGAGGGTGAGCGAACGGCTGTGTGGTGTTTAGTTGCCAGCCGGGTTAAACCACAACAAATTGTAAACTTTTATCCCGCTCAGCGTCCACTATGAGATTTTTCTCTTCGATTTCAGTTTCCAACAAGTCTTCTGTAGGAACAGCTTCCTAGGTACTAGGGTCGACGGATGCCTTCACTCGAGTATAGTGAGTCCAACCTTTTTCCGCAGTTCCTATGGCTTTTTCAGTGGTTAGTAGTACTTGGAAGTGTCCTTCCCATTCAGGCCGGAGTTGATCCTTTCCAGGTGTGAATCAGGACCCAATTTCCCACGGGTCCTGAGAGATGACAAAGAAGAGGACAACCCCAGAATACAGTTCTTAAGAATACTCTCATTTCGAATTGCGGTATCTCATCCCTTCTGCCCAGATAGGGTAATCCAAACAGCATCTCATACGGTGAAATTCCTATATCCTTTCTTGGTGCTGTTTGAACCTGGAGGAGTGCTAAAGGTAAGCATTTTACCCAAGGAAGTTCAGTTTCTAACACTAATTTAGTTAATTGCTTCTTTAATGTCTGGTTCATTCATTTTACCTTCCCAGAAGAGGAGGGGTGCCAGGGGGTGTAAAAATCCCACTCAATCTCTAAGGCCTGCATTAACCCTTGCAGTACTTGTGAAGTGAAATGTCTTCCTTGATCTGAATCAATGTTTTCAGCTATCCCATATCTAGGGACTATTTGCTCCGGTGATACCTTAGACACCGTGTTTGCAGTGGCAGATACAGAGGGGAAAGCTTACACCCATCCAATCACGTGGTCAATTAGGACAAACAAGTACTTAAGTCTCTCTGCTTTAGGTAACTCAGTAAAGTCTACCTGTATACTTTGTAAAGGTCGAATCCCTGGCTCCCGTCCCCCTCTAGGTGAGTTACAGATGACCTTTTTATTTGCCTTTTGACATATGGTACATCCTCTGCATATTTGCTTCACTGAAGTGTATATTCCTACACAGACATACTTTCTTAGCACAGCATCACACATTGCTTGCATCTCCCAATGACTCTCTTGATGTAAAACATCATATTTGCCTCATTGGTGCTTTATTCAGCATTTCTCTCCCATCAGGGAGTATCCATTTTCCCTCAGGCTTCGTGGCTCCTGATTCCTTAAAAAAATCTTTCTCTTAAAACTTTTTAGTTCTTTCTTAGTTTTCAACAATTCCCTGAATCCTCTCTGGATTTATTCTCCATTTTCCCTCAGACATTAGATGCCTTAAATACCTGACTTCTCTTTCTACGTATTGTAATTTATTTTTCAATACTCCCAAGCCCTGCTTTCCCAGAAAGTTGAATAGCTTGTTAGTAGCTTCCTTCACAACTGTTTTCTCCTGTCCTGACAATAAACGATCATACACATACTTGTAACAGTAACACCTCCTTGGGAGGTTGGAATTGCTCCAAAATCTGTTCTAGAACTTTGCCCAAATAAATTGGTGGCCCTGTAAACCCCTGAGGTAAAACTGTCCATATGTATTGTTGCTTCCGCCCCCACTTCTGAGTGTTTCCAGTCAGAGGTGAATATATCTTTGCTCTCAGGGCCTGAGAGCACTCCATTAATACCACTGTTATTCCAGTCTAACAATTTACTATTTGAATGCCCAATTTCATCATCAAATCCCTTCCCAACAAGTTAGTCCCTGCCTTGGGCACATACAATAATTGCCCAGAGATCATTTTATCCCCTAGTCTCAGCTTGGTATCCCCCAAAGGTGGCACTGTTATCCCAGCCCCTTCTACCCCCATCACTTGTTAGGGTTTCATTAGTTAATTTAATCCCTGATACTTTACAGGCCAGTAATGACCTAGCTGCCCCTGTGTATTGTGTTTGATGGCAAGGTTTGGGAGGGGGCTGCAGTGGCAGCCCCCACGAGGAGAATCCAGAAACCACCCCGTGGCAGATAAGGGACAATTTCATCCGGCCCCAGAGGGGCCCACCGCTGCCCAGAGCCAAGCCATGAGCAACACAGTCCGTGCCTCTGTGAGAGCACATCCACGAAAACAAACAAACGAACAAACAAAAACCTGCTGCTCAACAGCAGCTGGGAGAGCGAGGAGTGAGAAACCTCCCCGCAGACACCAAAGTCAGCACAGAAGGAGGGGGTGGAGGCGCTCCAGGCGCCGGAGCCAAAGCCCCCTGTGGCCTGTGGAGAGGCCCCTGGTGGAGCATGCTGCCCCCCCTGTCCCGCCCCTCCCTGATACTTGGGAAACTGACCAAACACCACAGCAAATATACCAAAACTTCTAGACTGTTACTTAGATAGTGCCTACATCCTCCTTCCCTGCTCATTCAACTTTCCCAACTCATTCAAAAAACAGCTCTGTCAAACATTACATACCACACCTTTAACACCTTCAATAACCCTTTTTAACACTTCTTCTTATCTTTCTCCAGCCTGTACTTTCACCAAAGTCTCAGTCATTAGCCAACTTAATTCCATACCTTTCTCCCTCATCCCATTTTCCTTCTCTCCTCCTTCTTCCACTCCGGATATTCCTACCTGAAGTGGCCAGCCTGCCCACACTTAAAACATCCCATCAAAGCCTGTCCCTGCTAAGATTCAGGCCACAACACGGGTAGCTTTCCTTGCCTGCCATTCCTTCATCTCTCTTCCTCTCTTTTCCATCCTGGCCCTGACTCCCCTGAAGATTTTCTTCCTCTTTCTCCAACCCTCTGCCTGACTACCTGCTACACTGTCAATACCATTAGTTTCACTCTCTGCTTTTCCTTCTCATCTCCCCTCTTGACACACACGTTCAGGGCCTCCCACAGGAGGGCCCCCCAGTGACTGTTCACTACATCCCCCCCACCTTCTGGAGCATTTTCTGTGCATCTTGCCAGGCTTCAATCACAAAATGAACTTTCAAGAGCCCTTGGGATACCGGGTCCTCAGGATTCATCCCCAAGTACTTTCTCATTCTGACCCCAAGTCTCTCATATGATTTCTGTGTTGCACACTATTATTCTTCCAGCCAGGATCGGCAAGTGGTTATTTCTGCCCTGCCGGTATTACCCCTGGTCCTGGAGGATGAGTTCTTTCCCATTTTTGTATAGCAGCTCTCCTCCTGATCATTCCCATTTCTTTCCCTGTAAACAACATATTTATATACATAATTCCCCCTCCCCAAGAGTATAAGTTAGGTCCTAGGAAACTCCTAACCTCTCTGCTGGTAAGGAGGGGGGGAAGTTCACTTAAGAGGATACACAGTTAGTGTTAGTGCTGTTAGTATCAGGGAAGGCAAAATTCTCAGTACCTCTTCTACCTTGTTCTAATTCTTGCCAGAGCCTAGAGTACGCTCTTCTCTAGGGACAGTGTTAATTGCAGTCCCTGTCTCCTTTCCTGGAGCGACTGCTGCTGCCTCCGGTGCAATATTAGGATTATAGGGAGCATAACTTGGCTCCTCCTCCAAAAAAAAAAAAGGAATCTTATTGTTTACACATAAATTTCAAGCCTGAATTTTCATCAGGCCCGTATTTTGGCCAAAATACTGCTGTTTCCTTAATTGGTTCTTTTGTCCAGACTAATACACAATATTTAACCATATTTATTTATTTATTTATTTTACCATCTCCTCCAATTTTGAGATTATTTTTCCAATTTCTTATAATTCTTCAGGAAGAACTTTTGGTAGGCACTCCCCCAGGGATATCTCCCTGTCCCCTGGAACTCATATTTCCCATTTTTCCTATTCTGGAAAATGGGGGTGTACTGCCAAGCACTTCCCCGTGCAAGGGCTACCGCACACCTATGAGTTTACCATATTCCCTGGTGTACTTCCGAGCACTACCCTGTGCAAGGATTACCGCACACCAAATTTCCCTGGTGTACTTCCGAGCACTTCCCCGTGCAAGGCTTACCGCACACCAAATTTCCCTGGTGTACTGCCAAGCACTTCCCCGTGCAAGGCTTACCGCACACCAAATTTCCCTGGTGTATTGCCAAGCACTTCCCAGTGCAAGGGCTTACCATACACCAAATTTCCCGAGACTCTTCCTTTCTCTCCCTTATCTCACGCTTCGTCCGTCTCCGTCCGCGCCCCTCACGGAGCTACGGAACCGCGGATCAGGACTCCACACTCGCTTCGTACAAAAGTACGTCTCAATCACACATCACACATCACACAGAGTCTCACCCGACCCCCAAAGCAATACTTAATATTTCTTACCTTGGTCTGTGCACAGAGTTACCGGATCAATTCTTAAAACCCTGAGTGCCTACCTTCTTCCTTTTCCCCACTACTTCATGGATCCTGCCTCTTTAATCAGTCTCGGGCCCTCTGTCAGCTCTCCGCAGAACCGCCACCGTCGATGCACAGGACCGCTGAAATCAGCGGGGCATGCCTTCCTGCTGCTGCGGCGGTGGGGCTCCCCGGTAGGTGACTGGATCCCGGACGAGCCCCCAGATTGTGAGAAACACTCCGTAGCCAATAACTTAGGCTCAGGCGAGGATCTCAGTGAAGTAGTAATTTATTCGCGATTGCAATGGCGGGCGCCCCACAAGCAGGAGAGCGCGCCCACTAGTTCCAAAAACACAGTTTATATACTTTTTGATGACAGGACCCTCCCCTGTTTCCCCACTGGAGTGGGTAATCCAGGTTCACAATCTATCTGATGCTTCACAGACAATGCCTGGCCTTCAGTTGCTGGCCTGTTAAATTTCAAGCTTCTTTTGACTTTTTTACTGTTTGAAGTGGTAATGTTTCATCACTTATCTGATTTGACTTGACACCGTGATTTTCACCTAATTGCTCTAAGGAGTCCGGCTGTCTGCATTTTACAAGGTTTTCTGTTAAGCTTTCTTATCACTGTAAGCATATTTCAATACCACATTCCTTCCTTCTATACAATGTAACACTGCAAAAACAACATTTCCATTCCCACATACTCATAATGTGTATGAAACAAGTGATGCACAATGCAATTGCTCACCACCCGCTGACTGATGCCCAGCCTATCCCCGAGCAGCCGTCCCCCCACCCCGGCCAGCCACCCCTATATATTGTTTAGCATGACGTCAGATGGTATGGAATACCCCTTTGGCCAGTTTGGGTCAGCTGTCCTGGGTCTGTCCCCTCCCAGCTCCTGCTGCACCCCTAGCCTGCCCGCTGGCAGGACAGAGCGAGAAGCTGAAAAGTCCTTGGCTTGGTGTAAGCACTGCTCTGCAACAATTAAAACATCAGCATGTTATCAGCGCTCTTCTCACCCTAAATCCAAAACATAGCACCCTACCACCTACTAGGAGGAAAATTAACTCTATCCTAGCTGAAACCAGGACATATATCCACCCCTTATTCCATACCATTCATGTCATGCTCAGGTCACACCCTTTCCAATACATTCCAATTAATCACCATTTTCATCTATGGTATATAGAATGTCCACTGAGTTTGCATAGTCCGTGACTGACTTCGGGCTCCATCTGTCACAGCAGTCTTTCAGGGCAGAAGAGATGTTGTGTGATGTTGGATTGTCACACGTTGAAGCCCGTTCTCCTTCCATCACCTCTCTGTGCTTGTCCATTTCTATCAGAATTCGTTCATTATTATCTGCGTGGCTGTTACTGTGATACCATTAATAGGACATTGACATATAGCAAACATGGTAGTGATGACATACAGCATTATATAATAATTAACATAATATAATTCAACTCATGGGCTATTCTCATGCAATATTAAATCCCCTTGAGGTACACATCGGACCTCCCCATTCTTTTGCATTCCCCACCAAGTGCATCCAGGTCCCTGAGCAAAAGCAGTTCCACGAATGGGTTTGCCTTTTCCTGAGGCAGGAGTAGCCCAGACTGTTTTACCCAGCATGTTTCTTACGTGCACTACAGGAACTTTATCCCCTTCTACAGTGCGTAACAGGTTTGATTGGGCAGGTCCAGCTCGGTTGGCAGATCCCCTGGTATTGACTAACCAGGTGGCCTTTGCCAAATGTGCATCCCAATTTTTGAATGTCCCAGCACCCATTGCTTTCAGTGTAGTCTTTAACAGTCCATTGTATCATTCAGCTTTCCCGGAGGCTGGAGCATGATAGGGGATGTGATACACCCACTCAATACCATGTTCTTTGGCCCAAGTGTCTATAAGGTTGTTTCGGAAATGAGTCCCGTTGTCTGACTCAATTCTCTCTGGGGTGCCATGTCGCCATAGGACTTGCTTTTCAAGGCCCAGGATAGTGTTCCGGGCGGTGGCATGGGGCACAGGATATGTTTCCAGCCATCCGGTGGTTGCTTCCACCATTGTAAGTACGTGGCGCTTGCCGTTGCGGGTTTGAGGGAGTGTGATGTAATCAATCTGGCAGGCCTCTCCATATTTATATTTCAGCCATCGTCCTCCATACCAAAGAGGCTTTGACCGTTTGGCTTGCTTGATTGCAGCACATGTTTCACAGTCATGAATAACCTGTGCTATAGTGTCCATGGTCAGGTCCACCCCTCGATCACGAGCCCATCTGTATGTTGCATCTCTACCTTGATGGCCTGAGGTGTCATGGGCCCATCGGGCTATAAATAACTCACCTTTATGTTGCCAGTCCAGGTCCACCTGAGCCACTTCAATCTTAGCAGCCTGATCCACCTGCTGGTTGTTTTGATGTTCTTCAGTAGCCCGATTCTTGGGCACATGAGCATCTACATGGCGTACCTTTGCAACCAGGTTCTCTACCCGGGCAGCAATATCATGCCACAATGCAGCAGCCCAGATGGGTTTGCCCCTGCGCTGCCAGTTGTTCTGCTTCCATTGCTGTAACCACCCCCACAGGGCATTTGCTACCATCCATGAATCAGTATAGAGATAGAGAACTGGCCACTTTTCTCGTTCAGCAATATCTAAAGCCAGCTGAATGGCTTTCACTTCTGCAAATTGGCTCGATTCACCTTCTCCCTCAGCAGCTTCTGCAACTCGTCGTGTAGGACTCCATACAGCTGCCTTCCACCTCCGATGCTTTCCCACAATACGACAGGACCCATCAGTGAACAGTGTATATTGCTTCTCATTTTCTGGTAGCTTGTTGTACAGTGGGGCTTCTTCAGCACGGGCCACCTCCTCCTCTGATGATATCCCAAAGTATTTGCCTTCTGGCCAGTCCATAATCACCTCCAAGATTCCTGGGCGACTGGGGTTTCCTATTCGAGCCCGCTGAGTAATCAGTGCAACCCACTTGCTCCATGTAGCATCAGTTGCATGATGTGTGGACGGGACCCTTCCTTTGAACATCCAGCCTAGTATCCCCCGGCAATCGGGGTGCTAGGAGGAGCTGTGCTTCAGTACCGACTACTTCCGAAGCAGATCGAACCCCTTCCTATGCTGCCAAGATCTCTTTTTCCGTTGGAGTGTAGTGGGCCTCAGATCCTCTGTATCCCCAACTCGAAAACCCTAGGGGTCGACCTCGAGTTTCCCCAGGTTCTTCCTGCCAGAGGCTCCAGGTGGGGCCATTCTCCCCAGCTGCAGTGCAGAGCACATTCTTTACATCTGGTCCTGTTCGGACTGGCCCGAGGGCTACTGCATGAACTATTTTCTGCTTAATTTGTTCAAAGGCTTGTTGTTGCTCAGAGCCCCATGTGAAATCTTTCTTCTTACGGGTTACTTGGTAGAGCGGGTTTACAATCATACTGTAATTTGGAATGTGTAATTCTCCAAAACCCCACGACACCTAGGAAAGTTTGTGTTTATTTTTTGCTAGTTGGTGGAGACATAGCTGTTATTTTGTTGATCACATCCATTGGGATTTGACGACGTCCATCTTGCCATTTTATTCCTAAAAATGGAATCACTTGTGAAGGTCCTTTGACTTTGTTTTATGGCAAAACGCTCAGTGGTGGCGTGACTTCGTTCAGGCCACGATAGTCCACTGTTAGTCTCCACTCACCATTAGACTTTCGCACTGGCCATATGGGGCTATTAAAAGGTGAATGAGTCTTGCTGATCACTCCTTGGCTCTCCAGTTGACGAATTAGCTTATGGATGGGAATCAGGGAGTCTCGGTTGGTGCGATATTGCCGCCGGTGCACAGTTGTGGTAGCGATCGGCACTTGCTGTTCTTCAACCCTCAGCAACCCCACAACAGAAGGGCCCTCCGAGAGACCGGGCAAGGTAGACAACTGTTTAATGTCCTCTGTCTCTAAGGCAGCTATGCCAAAAGCCCAGCGGAACCCTTTTGGGTCCTTGAAATATCCTCTTCTAAGATAGTCTATGCCAAGGATGCACGGAGCATCTGGGCCAGTCACAATACGGTGCTTTTGCCACTCATTCCCAGTTAGCCTTACTTCAGCCTCCAATACAGTTAACTGCTGGGATCCCCCCATCACACCATAAATACAGATGGGTTCTGGCCCTTTATAGCTTGATGGCATTAGAGTACACTGTGCACCGGTGTCTACTAAAGCCTTATACTTCTGTGCGTCTTTAAGTTGGTAGAACTCTTCAGAAAGTTTCTCCACAGCCGAGACGCACTCGTGTAGGGAAGAGGAGAGACTTTCTTTGTACTGCCAGAGCTGTTTAGCCAGTTCATCAGCTGTGGGTTCCTCCTGTTCTTTCCAGGTTATTATTGCCAATGAGCTGGCATATGATGATGGTGCATTCCGTACAAATTCCGCCACATTTGTCGTGTACACTTGACTTCATCTGGATCTGTGGATATTTGTTCGTTGTCTAGGTCCCTATAAATCACCTTCTGGATGGCTAATTCCCTCGGATACTGGATTCCCTTCTCCATGGTGGTCCATTTGCCTGGTAGACATACAAGTTCTTCCTTGAAGGGATACCTTTCCTTCACAGCTGACAGGAGATGCCTCCAGAGGCTATAAGGTGTTGCTCCATCTCCAATTGCTTTGTCAATGCCTGCGTCCCTAGCAAGGGATCCCAAGCCGCCTGGCTTCCCTGCCCTCTAATTCCAGACAATTGGCTCCGGTGTCCCAGCACCAGAGCAGCCAGGTGACAAGCTGCTCACCTATACAACGACCAAAATCTTTTCGCACATCTCGTAGCTCACGCTGGTATAGGTTTCGGGTAGTTACTGTTGTTTTTGAGACATCTTCCTCTTCATCCTCCTGGGTCTGTCCCCTCCCAGCTCCTGCTGCACCCCTAGCCTGCCCGCTGGCAGGACAGAGCGAGAAGCTGAAAAGTCCTTGGCTTGGTGTAAGCACTGCTCTGCAACAATTAAATCATCAGTGTGTCATCAACATTCTTCTCATCCTAAATCCAAAACACAGCACCCTACCAGCTACTAGGAGGAAAATTAACTCTATCCTAGCTGAAACCAGGAAAACTACTTAGAAGAGACAGGGGCTTGCAGCTACTGGGAGCACTCAGGGAAATAAGAACAGGGTGTTGAACTGCAGTAGCTGAGAGAGGCAGGGTTCAGTTTCTGATTCAAGTGCATTGGTTATTCAGGACTTCCATGAGCAATAGCTCTTCTATGAAATAAGTGGCAGTATAGCATATTCAACATGAAAAGTTGCATGTACAGTGCAAATCACTTTTATAAGGATTTATTTTATTATTGTGTTTCTTTAACCATATTTTATTTTTATTTTTTTGTTGGTATGCTACTTAACAACATACTGAAATAATATTACAGATATTTTGCGTTCCCTTAATTTGCCTTCATACGTGCCTCCACAGTTAAATTTTTGTGTGATTAATTATGGCAGCATTTAAAAGGTATCGATATTGGTATGCACCAGTGTTTGACATTGCTAAATATATACTCATCTCTGATCTTTAAATGAAAAATGTTTTTTTCCATAGGGATAAAACCTTGGAAGAGAAAGACTTTTGTTTTATCAGGAATAATGAAAAAAGAAAAAGATGTTGAATCTATGTAAGTATAGTTTCAGACTGAAGCTTTGCCTTGTATGAAAACTAGTAAAAGTATGGAGATAAACATGAGCTGATATTTAATAAAAAATGTTTTTTTAACAAGTTTAGAGGAATGCTAACAATATGAAAACATCAATGCTATTTAAGAGTTTTGTAACTTAGGATTTTAAGGTAATAATGTATTCATAGTAGTCTACTCATGTTTCATTATTTCCTTTGTGTAGGTAAGTAGTTCTCCTTTGTTTTACATTTGAACATTGTAGATAATGTGATTCTCAAATGTACTCTTAACAAAATAACAGCTGTAGATGTGGAAAAAATACTGTATGTCTGTGTTTGCAGAATTGAAGCTTATGTTATTCTTAGAAAACTTTTATGTACAGTACAGGACAGATTTTTGAATGCTTTCTCAGTAAATGATGTGCACACTCATTTCTGAAAGATCATCATTTTAACTCATAATTAATATCCCAGCTATACCCTTTGTCATATTCATTGCACGCTTTGTGTCTCTCAAGAGTTAAGACTCTCCAGAAAGTGAGCATGAATAAAAGTTCTTAGATGGATTGATAGCATTCTCTGTATTAGTAATTATAATATATAAAGTAAAATAAGTGACAGTTGCAAATGAAATTGATATGCTAATTTTTATTTCCTTAATTAAGCCTTTTCTTGTTGTTTACAAATGTGTGTTGTCTTCAATTATATGTAACAGAGATTGCAGCTCCCTATAGCTACATTAAAGAATAATTTACAGAATGGTTTAAGTGACATTGTGTAGACTGAGTTGTTTTTCAGTTCATTTATTTGGATGCCAATTATATTAAACAACTTAAGTTTCCAAATTCACCTGTTGTGAATTTTTCTTCTTTGCATTTAATATCTGTGAGTTTTAGTACCTAATATAAAAACTTTTTTTTTTGAGAAACTTGGATTAGAAAATCTAGTAGATCCATTCTTCTAAATAAGGAAAAGTAATTTTTGCCACATAATAGAACTATATGTGTATGAACAGCCTTGTAAGCATCATTCGAGGCGGTTATTTTATTCTGTACAAGGTCATCTTGATTTACAGCAGATTTCTTTTCCCAGGTACATTTAAAGTAAAGTAACTTTAGAATTAACCCTATAATTATTAGTCTTTTAATGGAAATAATGTCTTTTGACAGCTCAGATTGAGTCACTGAGTTTGATTTGCAGTGTTTATTTTCCTCCTTCCTTATTCTGGCCTCAACATTTTAAAAAAATAATGAATTAAGCAAATTCAACTGCAAATGTCTGACATTCTTTCTGGGTGCATGAAACACAGCACATGATCATCTAAGTTAATTGTTCTGTGTAGATACAATTTGTATACTTCTAAACAACAGCAACAAAAACACTCTAACTTTCATATTGCCTAACAACAAAACTGATACTTTCATTACATTCTCTTTTATGCTCAGTGTTTTATGCATTTTATGCATATATAAATGCATATATAAATGCATTTGTAATTTAAAATCTGGTCTATCATTTCTTCTTGCTTTTCACAAGCAACAGTATTATTCTGAATGCTAGAATGCTTTCATAGGAGAATTCTTTACTGTCATTCTTATGAAAAATGATGCAGTATACCATAGATGAGATTCATTTCACCCCTTACAATCAACTCGTCCCTAGAGTGGTTTTAAGTTCTAGGGCTGGCATCCTCCTCTGGAAGGTTCTATTTCAGATTTTTATTTTTATTGCCATCCATGTTGTTATCTCTGAGGATTGTTTTGTATACATCTTTGCAATGAATTGCACATTTCAAGAAATTGAACTTGGAAAAGTATTACTGCAAAAAGAAAAAGTAATTGTTATTTTTATCTGTTTGCTAAAAAGAATTCTG
Organism: Anser cygnoides; assembly: GCF_040182565.1. Classification (NCBI taxonomy): domain Eukaryota; kingdom Metazoa; phylum Chordata; class Aves; order Anseriformes; family Anatidae; genus Anser; species Anser cygnoides. Next base: position 795,127 of record NW_027103074.1, on the reverse strand, counting down.
AGGACCAGTCCTCAGAAAATTCAACTTATTAAGGTTTCCCAATTATGATTTTGGTCAACTTTGGTCACACACTGAAAAATCTCAATGTCTGGCTTTTATGTTAATGTGATCTTTTTATAAATGGTGGCTTTTGTTTATTTGTCGAGAATTGGAATTGTTGTTCTCTGTGAGAATGGAATATAGGTAGGAGATAACCTCTCTACAATTATTTATTGCAATTTGTAATTATAAATATTGAGGTAAATATATTGAATTTTTAGAAATCAAGGATCCAGTAAGAACTGCCTTGAATACTTTATCTACCAGTTTTATGTAATATTGTGGATCTTTGAAAATATAGTATGTAGACAATTCCATTACAGTCATATCACTAGACCAAAATGTATAATCCAGTGTGTTCTAACTTGTATACTCTGTTTTCAGAAAACAAAACAATGAGATGGTCCTAAGAAATGTCTTTTGTACCAAAATGGAAGTTCTCAAATTTATCTGTGGCAAGCTATCTGATTACGCTTATCCTTTTTTTATAGCTTCCAGTTTATACACATATTGGAAAACATAATGCGTATGAATAAAGTGTTAATTCCTCTCAAGATCTTTTTGTAATTTCTATAAGGGGGTTTTATGTGATCACAAATAGGAAGAGAGCTGTGAACTGAGAACTGGTATTTGTTAAAAAGGTTGACTGCTTCAATAAGTAGTCTCTGTTTAAATGTAGATTCCAGTATGTCATGAGATTTAAAATTCCTGTGCTGTTATATATCAATCTACACATGTAACTTCCACTAAGTTAAGCCTTGATAATTAAGAAAAATAGAAAGTTAACTGTGGGTACTGTAGAAAGAGCTTTGGAACTGTATGCATTTATTACCTAGCAAGATGTTCTATGGGCAGAGCTAATTGTCTTGTTTCCCATGGATTTGCCATGTCTCTAGGGATGGTCTATAGGAAGATATAAGCACTAGCGTGGTGATTTTACTAAGCTGGGCAGCTGAGCTCCACCACAACCACTCTCTCACTCCCCCTCCTCAAAGGGAAAAGGGGAGTAAATACAAGGAAATGGGCTCAAGGGTTGAGATAAGGACAGGGAGATCACTCAACAGTTATCATGATGGGCAAAACAGACTCAGCATAGGGAGATTAATAAAATTTATTACATTTTACTAACAAGCTAGAGCAGTGAGAAACAAACAAACAAAAAAAACCTAAAAACATCTTCCCTCCTCATCCACCCTCTTAAACGTCCTACCCATGAGTGGCGCAGGGGAACGGGGGATGGGGGTTGCGGTCAGTCTGTAACACTGTCTCTGCCACTTCATGGTCACTCTCTTCCCCTGCTCCAACATGGGGTCCCTCCCACGGGATACAGTCCTTCCCGAACTGATCTTGTGTGGACTTCCCACAGGCAGCAGCTCTTCAAGAACTTCTCCAACATGGGTCTCCCATAGGCAGCAGCTCCTGCCAGATCACATGCTCCTGTGTGGGCTCCTCTCCACGGGCTAGAGTTCCGGCCCGGAGTCTGCTCTGGCGGGGGCTGTCCACAGACCGCAGCCTCCTTCAGGTCAGATCCACCTGCTCCACAGTGGGCTCCTCCATGGGCTGCAGCATGGAAATCTGTTTTATTCTGTGAAAGTATTTACAAGGCTCCACTTGTGTCCAGTAAGATCCGAGTTTGGACTGCAGTCCTTCCCTTGGTTGGGATATTTGCAGATCTCTCTCTTCTACTTGGCTGCCTATTTTCATGAAGATTCTAGTAAAGTAACTATTTTGAGTACTCTGTCCTCTCTATGAAATCCATTTGAAATTGCCCAGTAAGTACAGAAGTAATTACGAAGGGAACCACGGATGTACATAACATAATGATGTACCTTTTTTCATAGGAAACTGGAGTGCACACAAATGCACCAAAACTTTTCATTAACATCTTTAAATACTGTTGCGTTAAAGAGGTCTTATCAGAGTTCGATGTCTGCCTGTTTCAGATCCCTGTTAAGGACTTTGACTGAGACAGTTTAACAAAGTTGAACATATTTAATAAGGCGACAGATATAACAGATTTGGAATTGCCGTAGATAAATACTCTTACTGCAGTAGTGCTAATATATGATAATAGTGCTAGCAAAATGCTATTCTGGCTATTCCTCACCAAAGGGTGAAGGCACAGAGCTTATCAAGAAGATGTCCCTGTCTTGGTGGAGGAGAAATAGCACAACTCGTCAACTGCCTCTTCTAGGTTTCCAATTTCTTCTTCCCCCCCCCCCATCTCTTCTTTTTTCCTCACAAAAATTTTTTTCCCTAACACTAATTTCTTCTTTCTTCTTCTTTCTTCTTTCTTTTTTTTTTTTTTTTTTTTTTTTTTACTAACTCCTAGCACTCTTTTATATCCTAACATTATCTGTTCCCTCCCTGGGGCGACATTTAGCATGATTTGGGTGAAGAGTTGAATACTATAGTCATATATGTTTACCATGTACTTCATTAAACTCATTAACATATTTAGGGCTGTGAACTTTAATATTCATTTTAAAAATAATGAAGCAAAAGGTTTCACTGGGGCACCCTGGTCATCTTGCCATCCCTCAAGACTCTCTCCTTCAGCAACCTCTTATACCAAGTCTGTGGACCTCCATCCACAAAGTTTGTATAAGAGATAAGCAAGAACAAGCTGCTCAGTTCCCCTTTGCCCAAGGCTAGTACTTATCAATGACACTAACAAGTCTGAATATTTCTCCACACATATATAGCATCATTAAATTTTCATAGAATCATAGAATCATTAAGGTTGGAAAAGACCTCCAAGATCATCTGGTTCAACCACCCTGCTACCACCAGTATCACCCAATAAACCATGTCCCTGTGCACCACATCCAACCTTTCCTTAAATACACCCAGAGACAGTGACTCCACCACCTCCTGGGAAACCCCTTCCAATGCCTGACTACTCTTTCTGAGAAGAAATGTCTCCTAATTTCCAACCTAAACCTCCCCTGGCACAACTTGAGGCCATTCCCTCTTGTCCTATCGCTCATTATCTGCGAGAAGAGGCCGACCCCCAGCTCCCCACAACTTCCTTTCAGGTAGTTGTGTCATAGAATCATAGAATGGTTGTAGAGTTATAGAGAGCAATAAGGTCTCCCCTGAGCCTCCTCTTCTCCAGACAGCTCCCTCAGCCTCTCCTCATAGGACTTGTGTTCCAGACTCCTCGTCAGCTTCGTAGCCCTTCTCTGGACACGTTCCAGGGCCTCGATGTCCTTGTAGTGAGGGGCCCAAAAGTGAACACAGTACTTGACGTGAGGCCTCACCAGAGCAGAGTACAGGGGGACGATCACCTCCCTGGTCCTGCTGGCTACACTATTCCTGATACTAGCCAGGATGCCATTGGCCTTCTTGGCCACCCGAACACACTCATGTTCAGGTGAGCATCGACCAGCACCCCCAGATCCTTTTCCTCTGCACAGCTTTCCAGCCACTCTGCCCCAAGCCTGTAGTGTCATACGGGGTTGTTGTGACCAAAGTGCAGGACCTGGCACTAAGCCATGTTGAACCTCATCCCACTGGCTTCTGCCCTTTGATCCAACCTGTCCATTTTCCTCCACAGGGCCTTCCTACCCTCTGGCTGATCAACACTTCCCCCCAACTTGGTGTCATCTGCAAACTTCCTGAGGGTGCACTCAATTCCTTCGTCCAAATCATCAATAAAGATATTAAAGAGGAGGGGCCCCGAAACTGACCCCGGGGGAACACCACTCGTGACCGGTCTCCAGCTGGATTTCACTCCATTCACCACCACTCTCTGGGCCTGGCCTTCCAGCCAGTTTTTTACCCAGCAAAGAGTATACCTGTTCAAGCCATGGGCTGCCAGCTTCTCCAGGAGAATACTGTGGGAGACTGTGTCAAAGGCCTTGCTGAAGCCTAGGTAGGCTACGTCAACAGCCTTTCCCTTATCCACCAGGCGGGTCACCCGGTCACGAACCCATGCCTTTCATGAACCCATCCTGGCTGGGCCTAATCCCCTGGTTGTCTTGCACATGCTGCGTGATTGCATTCAAGATGACCTGTTCCATCACCTTTCCTGGCACTGAGGTCAGGCTGACAGGCCTGTAGTTCCCCGGGTCCTCCTTACGACCCTTCTTATAGATCGGCATCACATTAGCAGGTTATATAAAATTATACACCGTTTTTATTGCTAGGGAACAATTGAATTTGTAGCCATCGTACTCTTAAATTGTGTAACCGAAGTGTAACCTTAATTATATATAGGTAATTATATTATATTCAAATGTTTTAATTCACATTTTATAATGTTTAGTTTTGACATATTTTGAATACCTGCTGTTGATCCAGGGTAAGAGGCTTTGTAGTCACAGTACACAAAGGGAGCACTTTGAATACCTGTTTTTCTTCTGCATCTCTGGCAGTGGAAGAAAGTGGCTGGCTGCTCTTTTTTTCCATGTCTTTTTGGCAAAGGGCAGGAGAGGAAGCTGAGAATATGTAAAACTTCTGTTTTCACCCAAGGATATACTTGGGGCAAATTTACATCTCAAATATGTCAGAAATAGAGGCTGCTTTTTCTCTTTTCCAGTCAATGAGCTTCAACTGCTTGCTTTGATTTTGCTTTCGTCCTCATCTGGATGTACAGGAAGTCAGATCAGTTCGAAAAAATGGCAAAAAGTTCATCTGGAAAAAAAAAGAAGCAGTGAGCTGTTCAGCTCAGCAGTATCATGAAGAATACCCTGAGGAAGACTTGATAAGGTGCTCTCATAACCAGTCATAGAATCATAGAATCATTCAGGTTGGAAAAGTCCTCTAAGATCATCTAGTCCAACCTTTAACCTAGTACTGAAGTCCACCACTAAACTATGCTACCAAGTTCTAAATCTACATGCTTCTTGAAGACCTCCAGGGATGGTGACTCAACCACTTCCCTGGGCAGACAATTCAAATGCCGCACAACTCTTTCGCCAAAGAAATTTATCCTAATAGGCAACCTCAACCTCCTCTGGTGCAACTTGAGGCCATTTCCCCTCGTCCTATCACTTGGCACTCGGGAGAAGAGCCCAATCCACAACTCACTATAGTCTCCTTTAAGGGAATTGTACAGCGTGATAAGGTCTCCCCTGAGAATCCTGTTCTCTAGGCTAAACAACCCCAGCTCCCTCAGCCGATCCTCATAAGACTTGTTCTCTAGCCCCTTCACCAGCTTCATTGCCCTTATTTGGACACGCTCGAGCACCTCCATGTCCTTCCTGTAGTGAGGGGCCCAAAAGTGAACACAGTACTCGAGGTGCGACCTCACCAGAGCCGAGTACAGGGGGACAATCACTTCCCTAGTCCTTCTGGCCACACTGCTTCTGATACAAGCCAGGATGCTGTTGGCTTTCTTGGACACCTGAGTGCACTTCTGGCTCCTGTTCAGCCGACTATCAACCAATACCCCCAGGTCTCTTTCTGTCAGGCAACTTTCCAGCCGCTCATCTCCCAGCTTGTAGCGCTGCATAGGGTTGTTGTGCCCCAAGTGCAGGACCCAGCACTTAGCCATGTTGAACTTCATACAGTTGGCCTTGGTCCATTGGTCCAGCCTATCTAGATCCATCTGCAGAACCCTCCTACCCTCTGGCAGATCAACACTTGCGCCTAACTTGGTGTTGTCCGCAAACTTACTGAGGGTGAACTCGATCCCCTCATCTAGATCATTGATAAAAATATTGAAGAGAACTAGCTCCAATACTGAGCCCTGGAGGACACCGCTAGTGACTGGCTTCCAACTGGATTTAGCTCCATTCACCACGACTCCTTGGGCCCAGCCAGTTTTTAATCCAGTGAAGCATACACCAGTCCAGGCCTTGAGCAGCCAGCTTCTTCGGGGGAATGCTGTGGGAAACGGTGTCAAAAGCCTTACTGAAGTCTAGGTAGACAACATCCAAAGCCTTTCCTTTGTCCACTAAGCACGTCACCTTGTCATAGAAGGAGATCAGGTGAGTCAAGCAGGACCTGCCTTTCATAAACCCATGCTGACTGGGCCTGATTGCCTGGTTTTCCTGTAAGTGCCGCGTGATGACACTCAAGATAATCTGCTCCATGAACTTCCCTGGCACCGAGGTCAGACTGACAGGCCTGTAGTTTCCTGGATCCTCCTTCCAGCCCTTCTTGTAGATGGGCGTCACATTTGCTAGCCGCCAGTCGACTGGGACCTCCCCTGATAGCCAGAACTGCTTATAAATGATGGAAAGCATCTTGGTGAGCACTTCCGCCAGCTCCCTCAGTCCCCTTAGGTGGATCCCGTCTGGCCCCATAGACTTGTGCACATCTAAGTGGAGTAGCAGCTCACTAACCATTTCCCCTTGGATTTTGAGGGCTTCATTCTGCTTCCTGTCCCTATCTGCCAGCTCAGGGGCTGAGTACCCAGAGAACGACTGGTCTTGCTGCTAAAGACTGAGGCAAAGAAGGCAATAAGTACCTCAGCATCTTCCTCATCTCCTGTCATTTTGTCTCCCCCCACATCCAAAAAAGGATGGAGATTCTCCTTAGTCCTCCTTTTCTTGTTTATGTATTTATAAAAACATTTTTAATTGTCTAGCAATTGTCTAGCAATAGCCAGATTGAGCTCCAGTTGGGCTTCGGCCCTTCTAATCTTCTCCCTACACAGCCTCACAACATCTTTGTAGCCCTCCTGAGTGGCCCGTCCCTTCTTCCAAAGCTCATAAACCCTCTTTTTCTTCCTGAGCTCTAGCCACAGCTCTGTGTTCAGCCAGGCTGATCTTCTTATGTGCTGGCTCGTCTTTTGGCACGTGGGAACAGCCTGCTCCTGTGACTTTAGGCTTTCCTTCTTGAAGAGTACCCAGCCTTCCTGGACTCCTTTGCCCTTCAGGACTGCCTCCCAAGGGACTCTGCCAACCAGTCTCCTGAACAGGCCAAAGTCTGCCCTCCGGAAGTCCAGGATGGCAGTTCTGCTAACCCTCCCTCCTTACTTTTCCAGGAATCGAAAACTCTGTTATTTTGTGATCGCTGTTCCCAAGATGGCCTCCAACCTTCACATCACCCCCAAGTCCTTCTCTATTTGCAAGCAAAAGATATCCCAAGAGAAATGAAAATGGGCAAAAATCAAGCTGAAGTGCAGTTAAGGGTCTTTGCTTCTTGACCACGTGACCAATCTGTGAACGGTGTTAATATTGCTGAGGAAAGGAAAAATGAAATAGCTAGACTGAAATATACTCCAAATATTCCTCTCTTATCCTTTGTATGTACCTCAGAGGAATCAGTCTTGTGGTAATGTTTTGGGTTCTTCCAATGCTTTTAAATGCCAGTTATTCCCAGTTTTGGGAAGAGAATACTCAGTCTGCATGCTTTTTGTATAGGCAGTTTTACTTTGTTGGTTACTATGTCCTTATGGCATATTTCTTTAAAAATTTATTGCTGTGGTTTAACCCAGCAAATTCCCTCCAGTTTTATTGTTGAGCATGACATCATATGGTAAGGAATATCCCTTTGGTCCATTTGGGTCAGCTGTCCTGTCTGTGTCCCCTCCCGGCTTCTTGTGCACTCCCAGTCTCCTTGCTAGCAGGACAGCATGATAAGCAGAGGAGGCTGCTCTGCAACAACTAAAGCATTGGTGTATTATCAACATTATTTTCATCCTAAATCCAAAACATAGCACCATATGAGCTACCATGAAGAAAATTATAGAGTAGTTTGGGTTGGAAAGGACCTTTAAAGATCATATATTTCCAATCCCCCTGCCATGGTCAGGGACACCTCCCACTAGATCAGGTTGCTCAAAGTCCCATCCATCCTGGCCTTGAACACTTCCAGGGATGGGGCATCCATAACTTCTCTGGGCAACCTGTTCCAGTGCCTCACCACTCTCTGAGTAGAGAACTTCTTTCTAATGTCTAATCTAAATCTACCCTCTTTCAGTTTAAAACCATTACCCCTAGTTCTATCACTACACTGATCAAGAGGCTCTTCCCAGCTTTGCTGTAGGCCCCCTTTAGGTATTGGAAAGCCACTATAAGGCCTTCCTGGAGCCTTTTCTTCTCCAGGCTGAACAACCCCAACTCCTTCATCCTGTCTTCATAGGAGAGATACTCCAGCCCTTTGATCATCCTCGTGGCCCTCTTCTGGACTCATTCTAATAGGTCCGTGTCCTTCTTATACTGTGGGCCCCAGAGCTGAATGCAGTACTTGAGGTGTAGCCTCACCAGGACCGAGTACAGGGGGAAAATCACTTCCCTAGTCCTGCTCACCACACTATTCCTGATACAAGCCAGGATGCTGTTGGCCTTCTTGGCCACCTGAGTACACTGCTGATTCATATTCAGATAACTATCCACCAGTACCCCCAGGTCCCTTTCCAACTGGCAGCTTTCCAGCCACTCTTCCCCCAGAAGCTCTATCAGGAAGCAATTATTTACTGCATGGGTGATGGAGCACTGGAATGGGTTTCCCAGAGAGGTAGTGAAGTCTCCTTCCTTGGAGATCTTCAATAGCTGTCTGGACCTGCTCCTTGACAACCTGCTCTACACATCCCTGCTTGAGCATGGGGGATGAACTAGATGAACTCCAGCGGTCCCTTCCAACCTTAACCATTCTGTAATTCTGTGATCCCAGCCAAAACCAGGAAAATATCCACCCTTTATTCCATACCATTTACAGCATGCTCAGGTCCTACACTTTCCAATACAGCCACATTAATCACGACCATCCTTCCCATCCTTCTGATATACGCAAACAGATATCATTCCCTTAGTCTATGGGCCATCCCTCTAAAATATCCATTGATTTCATTTAGTCCATGACTTTGGGCTCCATCTGTCACAGTGGTCCTTCTGGACAGGAGAGATGGTGTGTGGTGTTGGACTGTTGCATGCTGAACCCAGCTCTGGTTCCATCACTGCTGTATTTGTCCAGTTCCTTACAAGATTCATTCTTAGTTTGCATGACTTTTACTGTAATACCATTGATATGACATATAGCAGCCATAGCAGTGGTGACCTACAGCATCATACGATAGTTGGCATCATACAATTCAAATCATGTGCTATTCTTACCCCAAATCAAATCCCCTTCAGGTACACTTCAGACTGTCCCATCCTTCCCCATTACCCATCAGTTGCACCCAGATTGTTGAACAAAAGCAATCCCATGAATGGGTTTGCCTTCTGCCTGAGGCAGGAATAACCCAGGCTGTCTTCCCCAGCATGTTTTTTATGTGTACTACAGGGACTTTAACCTCTTTTAAAGTGCGTTAAAGTTTTGATTGGGCAAGGCCAGCTCGACTGGTAGATCCCCCAGTGTTGACTAACCAGGTGGCTTTTACTAAATGTGTAGCCCAATGCTTGAATGTCCCAGCACCCATGGCTCTCAGTGTAGTCTTTAACAGTCCATTGTATTCTTTGATTTTCCTGGAGATTGGTGAATGATAGGGGATGTGATAAACCCATTCAATGCCATGCTCTTTGACCCCAGTGTCTGCGATGTTGTTTTGGAAATTAGTCCTGTTGTCTGACCTGTCTGAGGCAGGTTTTGAATATCTTCAGAGAAGACGACTCCACAGCCTCTCTGGGCAAGCTGTTCCAGTGCTCTCTCACCCTTCCAGTAAAGAAGGTTTTCCTCATATACAGATGGAAGGATCATCCTGTGTTTCAGTTTGTGCCTGTTGCTTTTCGTCCTATCGCTGAGCACTAGTAAAGAGTCCGGCCCCATTGTCTTGACACACTCCCTTAAGATATTTATATACGTTGATAAGATCCCCTCTTTGACTTCTCTTCTCCAGCTAAATAGGCCCAGCTCTCTCAGCCTTTCCTCATAAGAGAGATGCTCCAGACCCCAGTCATCTCTGCTGGACTCTCCAGGAGTAATAATAACGCTTTTTATCTTCTGATAACTCATTATATGGTGGTGCCTCTTGGGCCTGAGTCATCTCTTCAGGTGATACTCCAAAACCTCTACCTTCTGACCAGTCCATGATCTCTTCCAGAATTTCTGGGCCGTTGGGTTTCCCCGTTTGAGCCCGCTGCGTGATTAACGCTACCCACTTACTCCATGTAGCGTCAGTTGCATGATATGAAGAGGGGATCCTCCCTTTGAACATCCAATGTAGCAGAGGTAGTCGTGGTGCCAAGAGGAGCTGTGCTTCTGTACCAACAACTTCTGAAGTGGATCAAACCCCCTCATATGCTGCTAGTATCTCTTTTTCAGTCGGGGTGTAATGGGCTTCTGATCCTTGATACCCCTGGCTCCAGGACCCTAAAGGTTGACCTCAGATTTCTCCTTGTGTTTTCTGCCAGAGGCTCCAGGTGGGGCCACACTCCCCAGCTGTGGTGTAAAGCACATTTTGCACAGCTGGTCCTCTCTGGACAGGCCCAAGGTCAACCGCGTGAGCTGTTTCCTGCTTGATCTGTTCAAAGACTTATTGTTGCTCAAGACTCTGCTCGAAATAGTTCCTCTTCGAGTCACTCGATATAGAGTGCTCACAAGCTGACTATAGCCTAGAACAAGCATTCTCCAGAATCCCACAAGGCCTAGGAAAGCTTGTGTTTATTTCTTCTTACTTGGTAGGGACATAGTTGCTATCTTATTGATCACCTCCATAGGGATGTGGTGACGTCCATCCTGCCATTTTACTCCCAGGAACCGGATCTCTTGCGCAGGTCCTTTGACCTTGCTGTGTTTTATGGCAAACCGTTTTTCAAAAGAACTTAGATTATTCTCTTCCCTTTCTCAAAAACTTCTTCTGCTGTGTTGCCCCACACAATGATGTCATCAATGTATTGCAGGTGTTCGGGGGCTCCCCCCTGTTCCAGTGCAGTCTGGATCAGTCCATGGCAAATGGTAGGGCTGTGTTTCCACCCCTGGGACGGTCAATTCCAAGTGTACCGGATGCTGCCTGGCAGAGAAGGACCTGGGAGGACTGGTTGATAGTCGGCTGAATATGAGCCAGCAGTGTGCTCAGGTGGCCAAGAAGGCCAACAGCATCCTGGCTTGTATCAGAAGCAGTGTGGCCAGCAGGTCTAGGGAGGTGATTGTCTCCCTGTACTCGGCTCTGGTGAGGCCGCACCTCGAGTACTGTGTTCACTTTTGGGCCCCTCACTACAGGAAGGACATCGAGGTGCTCGAGCGAGTCCAGAGAAGGGCAACGAAGCTGGTGAGGGGCCTGGAGAACAAGTCTTACGAGGATCGGCTGAGGGAGCTGGGGTTGTTTAGCCTGGAGAAGAGGAGAGGCTCGGGGGCGACCTCATCGCTCTCTACAGGTACCTTAAAGGAGGCTGTAGCGAGGTGGGGATTGGTCTATTCTCCCATGTGCCTGGTGACAGGACAAGGGGGAATGGGCTAAAGTTGCGCCAGGGGAGTTTTAGGTTGGATATTAGGAAAAACTTCTTTACCAAAAGGGTTGTTAGGCATTGGAATGGGCTGCCCAGGGAAGTGGTTGAGTCACCATCCCTGGAGGTCTTTAAAAGACGTTTAGATGTTGAGCTTAGTGATACGGTTTAGTGGAGGACTTGTTAGTATTAGGTAAGAGGTTGGACTGGGTGATCTTGGATGTCTCTTCCAACCTAGATGATTCTGTGATTCTGTGATTCTATTATGAATAAAATTAACTCTATCCCAGCCAAAACAAGGACACTTATTCAGCCCAGAATGTTCATAGAACATGCTAATGACGGAGTTATAAACCCTAATTTTTTTATGTACATTTAAAACTATATTTTACGTTAATCAGTAATGTGTTGTATTACATCTGCAAACATAGGGAAAACTCTGCTTTTTATATCTGTATGTTTAATTGCTTAATAGAACCTGTGAAAATATGTAGCCTTATTCCAAGGAAGTCCAGATTTCCAGTGACTTCCCCAGAGTTCAAGTCATGATTGAACATTTTTTTCCTCCAAATACTGCAAATAAAGTGTTGGGTAGGGGGCTAGACCTTCATCCCCAATCATATTAATAACTAGTTCTTATGGAAAAACATCATTTGCAAAGATCTTCTTCCTCTGTGTTCCAGTATAAAGATGACGTGTATACATGGAGGTTGTGTTTTTTTCCTCAGTTCAGCACGGTAAGCAAATCAGGTCTTGACTTTATTTTGTGCCTGGTACTTAAAAGACGCATCATGATCCACCACATAACATCGAGTTCTGTCTTTGTAGGAGTGTGGAGAAGGGAGTAAGAGTTAGTCAAGTAAATGTAAATGCCTTCATTAACATCATTTGTGAATATGCCTCTCACCCGAAGGGCTATGTCTTCTACCACTGTTACAAAACATAGGTGAGTAAATAAAAGTCTGATGTTTCGGAAAGTAAGAAGCGTTCACCATGAAAACAATATTTTGAAATTACTACTTAATTCGTAAGTAAGATTTTGAGGTACCGTTTTCCTTGTATGTGACACATTTTGTCTTTTTCAATGCAAAGGTACATTAAGTATCTCTTCCACCCTTTTCTTCTAATAGTTTATACAAAAATGTAAATTCAGTATCTCATTAAGGAAAGCAGAAAGTGTTTTAAGAATGATCAGAAATTTGTACAAGATAAATCTGAATCATTGACAAAGCTGGAAATACAAAGCTGATGATTTCTGGCTCTAATACACTGTGTATGGTCTGAAGTTTTAAATTGCATTTATTTAAATTTTAAAAATGGAAAAAAAAAGAAGTACAAATCGAGTACTCTGCAAAGTGTTAGAAAAAAAGTAGTAATCTAGGTCTGCTGAAGTAGGAACAATGATTATTTCAGTTCATGTTTTCAGAACTTAATCTGTAAAGCTTCTATCTCTGTTATATATGTATTAAGTTTGACTTTTTGTCTGAAATTATGAATGTAGGCTATGTGCTAAAGTGACATTGCTGAGGAACAGATGTTTCAAATTTCTTTGCAAGATCAGAAATAGTTAAGATGAAAATATAATAAAGAAATTTAATACTTTAAGAACTTTAAGATTTTGGTGCTTTCTATAGATTTGATTTATCCTAGAGATTATTCAGTAAATTAAAAATAATGCAATGAAAATACCTTCTGCAAGCTAAGTTTTTTCATGATTTTATACCAAAATAGGCAGATTTGCCAACTATGTTGTTTGTGCTGTGTTTCCATAGTAATAATATCATTTACATATATGGCCTGGCTGGAAGAAAAACTAACTGTCGTATATTTAAAGATTTTTATTGTTTTTCAGTTCATCTTAACCATGAATGATCCCGATCTATTGAAAAGTGCCTATTATTACAACTAAAATCATTTCAGAATTCAAAAGTTTTATCACTGTAGGAACATGTACCTACCATCTAGCTATATGTTTTTACTGTTTATTTTGATGTCAAGTTTCACTAGCATTTTTTGACATATAAGCAAGGTCAGCCTGAGCTAAAAGCCCTGACTTGAGCAAGTAGAGCTTAGGTACTAGACTGTGTGATCCTACCTGTAATGGGTAAAGCCTTGCTTGTTCATTAAATGTTGCTGATAGGGGGGTTTCAACGGTTGACTGCTTATACCCCCCAATATCCTGTTGAAGGAAAAAAACAAGTATGGGAACTTCCTGTTAAGTTAACAATTGCAATAGAAACCAGCATGGGAACACAGATACCGCAGCAAAGTCACGACCCCAACGCAGAGGAAGACGACGATCTTCATCCCCACGACCACCAGAGGACTGACAAAGACCCCCTAGCAACAGGCCGCGCAGTCGTAGAAGACACCAGGAGGTACTACTAAACCCGGAACTACTAGGCTATAAACCAAGACTCTGGCGGTCTTAGGTGTGCGCCGTTGGCGGAGCAGGAGACTCCCCAGCCGCCCAGAGCTGTTTTACTTATCGCTGCTTGCTGAATTGCTCAAATAAATTGAAATTCAATCTACCTTACCCACGACATGTCGGGAATGATTTCTACCAAAACTAATTTATAACACTACCCTTATTACTTTTTTTTCTTTTCCTTTTTTGGTTATTTTTGGTTCTCTTGCCGAGGCGATCGGCTCCGGGGCAGACGCGTTCTGCAGCGGAGCGGGGGATCGAGACAGGCAGGGCTTTTTTTCCGGCATCGAGGCCACTCGAAGCAGCCGAGGGAGCCGCCAGGACCCGGCAGCCCTCGCGAGGGAGGCTGACGAGGCGCAGGCGGAGCCAGCAGCGCCCCCTCCCCGGCCGTTCAAAAGCAGCCCCAAGGGAGCCCGGCGAACAGGGCGGGCAAACAGGGCGTGGCGCGGCAGAAGGGAGTGGCGCGGCAGTTCGCGCGGCAGTTCGCGCAGGGAGGGCCCCTCGCCGCTGTCTTACAGCGGTCTTTCCCTTCGGTACTGGTAGCCTGCTTGCGAGAAACCTGGCCATGGTATCGACCAGGCAGAAAACCATGGCCTCCGCATCTCTTGCGGCTTCTCCAGCCGCGGTCACCGATGTGGCTACTCAGACAGAGGGCTTGGGGAAACACACCGCCGTCCAGGTCTTGGGCTGCAGGGTGTGCCCGAGTCTTCTGTTGGTATCCGACAGCAGCAGCGAGGGGTATGCCTGTGGCAGGTGTGCCCAGGTTGAAGAGCTGCTCAGCCAGGTAGTGGAGCTTCGGGAGGAGGTGAGCAGGCTCAGGAGCATCAGGGAGTCAGAGAGGGAAATTGACTGGTGGAGGTGTGCTCTGCCCTCTCTGAGGCAGACTCAGGAGCCTGCCGCAGCACAGGTGCCTCCTGCTACTCAGAAGACAAAAGTCCCCTCATCCCACCAGGCAGTAAGAGGGGACCTAGGCCACGGGGGGGAATGGAGGCAGGTTCCTGTTTGGGGGTGGTAGGCGAGCCCTGTCCCTGCCCACCTCACCTTCCCATCTACCCTTATGTAACAGGTATGAGGCTCTAGAACACCATAGTCAGAACAATGAAGTAGACGAAAGCCCGTCTCAGTTGGACAGGGTGCCTAAGGCAAGGCAACCTACCCCCTGCATTGCTACATTGTCTGTCAAGAAAGACAGAAGAGTTATTGCCATGGGGGACTCCCTTTTGAAAGGGACAGAGGGCCCAATATGCCGACTGGACCCAACCCACAGGGAAGTCTGTTGCCTCCCTGGGGCTCGGGTGAGAGACTTCGCTAAGAAAGTTAAGCGCCTGGTACGGCCCACCGACTACTACCCGCTACTGGTCTTTCAGGCTGGTAATGACAAGGTAGCAACGAGAAGTCTGAGAGCAATCAAAAGGGGCTTTAGGGCTTTGGGGCGACTACTTAAAGGATCAGGGGCACAGGTTGTGTTTGCCTCTGTCCTTCCGATAGGGGGGATCGCTGCTGACAAGCGGGCTCACCACATTAACACGTGGCTTTGGGACTGGTGCAACTGACAGAACTTCGGGTTTTTCGATCATGGGAAGGTCTACGTGACGCCAGGCCTGCTGGCACCAGATGGGATGCGCCCCTCTCAGAGAGGGGTAAGGATTTTGGCTCAGGAGTTGGCAGGGCTAATAGATAGGGCTTTAAACTAGAGTCGAAGGGGGAAGGGGATAAAACCAGGCACGCCGGTGATGAGCTAAGGGATGGTGCGCTAGAATCAGAGGGACTGTGTGCCAGTGAGGTCCTTTGGTTGGCTCCACAAGGTGCTGTGTGTAGGGAAGCGCATTTGAAGTGCTTCTACACAAACGCACGCAGTATGAGGAATAAAATGGATGAGCTAGAAGTCTTGGCCCAGTCCCACAGCTACGACATCATTGGCATAAGCGAAACCTGGTGGGATGAGTCCTGTGGCTGGTGTGTTGCAATAGATGGTTACAGGCTCTTCAGGAGGGACAGGCAGGGTAGGCGAGGTGGGGGGGGTGGCGATGTATGTGAAGCAGGGGCTGGACTGCATGGAACTTCAAGTTGGGGATGGCAAAGTTGAGAACCTCTGGGTAAGGATTAAGGGACGAACAAATAAAGGGGATGTCGTTGTGGGAGTCTATTACAGACCACCTGCCCAGGACGACAACGCCAATGAATTTTTCTTTGCAGAACTAAGAGATGCCTCGAGATCAACTCCCCTTGTCCTTATGGGGGATTTCAACTTGCCAGACGTCAACTGGGATCACCACACGGCTGACACGAGCAAGTCCAGGAGGTTCATAAAGCACCTAGATGATAACTTCTTAGTGCAGGTGCTAAGGGAGCCAACTAGGAAAGGTGCCCTCCTTGATCTGTTGCTGGAGAACAGAGAGGGTCTTGTGGGGGATGTGGCAATTGGCGGCCATCTCGGTCATAGTGACCATGAAGTGGTTGAGTTTAGAATTGATGGTGACAGAAGGAAAACTGCCACCAAAACTTCAGCCCTGGATATGGGGAAAGCAGACTTCAGGCTGCTCAGGGAACTAGTCAGCAAGGTCCCCTGGGAAGCTGCTTTTGAAGGCATAGGCATCCATCAGTGCTGGTCAGTCTTTAAGCACTGCCTCCTAAAAGCACAGGATCAGACAATTCCAAAATATCGGAAGGCAGGCAGGCAGGGCAGAAGGCCGGCCTGGCTGACCAGGGATCTTCTACTGGAGCTTAGGCGGAAAAAAAAGGGGAAGGCTACTGGAAGGAGGGTCAGGCGACGAGGAAGGAATACAGGGATGCTGTTCGTGTTTGTAGGGAGAAAATTCGTGGGGCCAAAGCCCAACTAGAGTTGAAGCTGGCCGTGTCTGTGAGAGACAATTAAAAATGTTTTTTTAGATATGTGAACAGAAAAAGGAGAACCAAAGAAAACATAGGTCCGCTACTGGACGGGGAAGGTCTCCTCACAGACAATGACATAGGCAAAGCAGAGACGTTTAATGCCTTCTTCACCTCTGTCTTCAATGCTGATGATGGGCTTCAGGACCCAGGGTGCCCTGAGCGGGAGGACCATGATGGTGGGAATGACAAACTCCCTACCGACCCTGAACGTGTGCGGGATTTGCTGCTCCACCTGGATCCATACAAGTCCATGGGTCTGGATGAGATCCATCCCAGGGTGCTTAAAGAGCTGGCTGATGTTATTGCGGGACCTCTCTCAATTATTTTTCAACAATCTTGGGAATCTGGAGAGGTCCCAGTAGATTGGAAGCTGGCAAATGCTGTCCCAATTTTCAAGAAGGGTAAGAAAGAAGACCCTAGCAATTACAGGCCTGTCAGTCTCACGTCAGTGCCTGGTAAAATTATGGAGAAGATGATTCTTGAAGTTATTGAGGCGCACCTGGGGGACAATGCAGTCATTGGTCCCAGCCAACATGGGTTCATGAGGGGTAGGTCCTGCCTAACAAATTAGATTTCCTTTTATGATAAGATCACCCATCTAGTAGATCAAGGGAAACCAGCTGATATGATCTTTTTGGACTTCAGCAAGGCTTTTGACATAGTTTCCCATAGGATCCTACCGGACAAAATGTCCAGCATACAACTTAACAAAACCATCATATGATGGGTGAGCAATTGGCTGACAGGCAGGGCTCAAAGGGTTGTGGTAAATGGGGCCACATCAGGCTGGCGGATGGTCACTAGTGGGGTCCCTCAAGGCTCCATTTTAGGGCCAGTCCTCTTCAATGTCTTTATAAATGATTTGGATGTAGGACTAGAAGGTGTTCTGAGCAAATTTGCCGACGACACCAAACTTGGAGGAGTTGTGGACTCGGATGAGGGTGGAAAGGCGTTGCAGAGAGATCTGGACAGATTGGAGAGCTGGGCGATCACCAACCACATGAAGTTTAACAAAGACAAGTGCGGGGTCCTGCACCTGGGACAGGGCAACCCTGGCTATACGTACAGACTGGGCAATGAGACGCTGGGGAGCAGCCCCGTAGAGAGCTGGAGAGCAGCAGGGAGGTGATTGTCCTGCTCTACTCTGCGCTGGTGTGGCCTCACCTCGAGTACTGTGTGCAGTTCTGGGCACCACAGTACAAAAAGGACGTGAAACTGTTGGAGAGTGTCCAGAGGAGGGCGACGAAGATGGTGAAGGGCCCAGAGGGGAAGACGTATGAGGAGCGGCTGAGGTCACTTGGCCTGTTCAGCCTGGAGAAGAGGAGGCTGAGGGGGGACCTCATCGCAGTCTACAACTTGCTCGCGAAGGGGAGTGGAGAGGCAGGTGACCTATTCACTGTAAATACCAGTGACAGGACCCGCGGGAATGGTGTTAAGCTGAGGCGGGGGAAGTTTAGGCTGGACATCAGGAAGAGGTTCTTCACCAAGAGGGTGGTCGCACACTGGAACAGGCTCCCCAGTGAAGTAGTCACTGCACCAAGCCTGTCTGAATTTAAAAAGTGGCTTGACTGTGCACTTAGTCATGTGGTCTAAACTTTGGGTAGACCTGTGCGGTGCCAAGAGTTGGACTTGATGATCCTTATGGGTCCCTTCCAACTTGGGATATTCTATGATTCTATGATTTTTTTTTTTTTTTAATTAAATAGTGGTGAAAGCCAGGCCTTATGAGTTTTTCAAGAAATTGCATCTATATGTTCCATATTTGGAGGTTTGAGTTTAAGGATATTTTTTTTGGCCTTAGTTTGATGTGCTGTTTAATTAGGTGCTGTATTACATCTATGCGGTATATTTCTTACTCCTTTTAGCAGAAAGTTTGATCTATATCTAAATTAATTCCATTGAATTGAGAAGTGCTAGATTTAGAGAGCTGTACAGAGAAATTTTTCTTATTAAAATATCAGACATCCCATTTGTGATACCTATAAAAGGAATAGAGGGACGACTATATTTTTATGGTTTTCTTCTGTAATTCAGAAGATATTTAAGGTGAGCATTTCTTTGAACTTGGGTTCAAATTCTAGGTGCTAGCCCACTTGAAGTCTCCAGTATAAGTTATTTCCTTATATCTCATGATTTGTATCAGCAAGATATGTTTGCCTATAAAGTATATTTCTCTTTGAGTCAAACTGCCTCCCAGTACCTGCTTTCTGATAGAGTAAGGATAAACTGATTGATACATTAGAATAAATAACTGTTTTTCTATGAATCTTGTCATTTTTTATAAGAAATTTATAACTGGTGAAATCGCTACATTTTGAAGATATCTGGGTTGTGTTTTTATTAATAACCTCACTGTGGCAGCTCAGTTCACATAGATTAACTATGCATACAAAGTCATTAGTGGGCTTTTCTTTTGTTGTTCTGCTTTGAATGGGGAAAGTATCTGTGTATCCAAGCGTACCCCTTTATATATAGCATGCACATGAGTATGGGGTATTTTTTTTTTTCTTCACATTTTAAAATTTAGATTATCATATTAGAGACTTGTTTCTCTCTGTCCCAAAGCACTTTTATAAAAACTAAGTGCTTAGCTAGGCATTCTAAATTATTTTTAACATAATTCTCTCCAATTTACATTTAATTGCCTGCGAGAACTAAAAAACCAAACTAGTTTGAAGTTCCTGGATGCTTATGAACTTTGAAAATTCAGGATAGTGCTGGGGATGTATTTTAAGTTTCATCCATGGTTTTTATTTAATGTCAATATTCTTTGCTAAAGCTACAGTACAGGCTTGTTGCCTTTTCAAGGGAGAGAGAGGAAGCTGTAACCTGTAAAACCTGGAATGCTTTTATTCTCATATTAAAGTATTGACTAGTACTTAATAAAGGTTATGCTCCTGCACCATCAGAGCCTCCAATGACTTAGCTGAAAGTATTAGATGTAGAAATTGGGAAAACATTTGGGGCCAAGTGAATTGTGGGCTCAATTAACACTCAGTAGTAAAGCTAAAATGCTTCTGACCCTTTTGATAGAATACCAGTAAAAGCAGATGCATTAAAACTTGTGAGTTGACCTTGGCTGGCTGCCAGGTGCCCACCAAGCTACTCTTTCACTCCCTCTCCTCAGCAGGACAAGGGGAGAAAAATACCATGGAAAAGACTTGTGTGTTGAGACAAAGACAGGGAGACCGCTCGCCAATTACTGTCACAGGCAAAACAGAATTGGCTGGGGAAGATTAATTTAACTTATTGCCAATAAATATGAGCAGCATAGTAAGAACTAAAAGCAAACTAAAACTATCTTCCCCCTCTCTCCCCACTTCTTCCCAGGCTCAACTTGAATCTCAAGTCTTCTACCTCCCCCCTACTCGCCAAGTGGTGCAGGAGGATAGGGAATGGGAGTTGCAGTCAGTTCGTAACACTTTCTCTTCTCTCTGCCACTCTTTCCTCCTCACACTCTTCCCCTGATCCAGCGTGGGGTCCCTCTCATTGCATACAGTCCTTTATGAACTGATCCAATGTGGGTCCTTCCCATGGGCTGCAGTTCCTTAAGAACTGCTCCAGTATGGGTCCATACCATGGGGGGCAGTCCTTCAGGAACCAAGTGCTCAAGTGTGGGTCACAGTTCCTGCCAGACAACCTGCTCCAATGTTGGCACCTCTCCACAGGCTGCAGTTCCTGCCAAGAGCCTCTTCCAGCATGGGATCTCCACGGGCTGCAGCCTCCTATAGGGCATATCCACCTGTTCCAGTGTGGGGTCATCTACGGGCTGCAGTGTGGATATCTTCTCTGACATGGTATACCGTGGGCTACAGGGGGGACAGCCTGCTCCACCATGGTTCTCTCGATGGGCTGCAGGAGAACTTCTGTTCCGTCGCCTTCCCCTCCTTCTTCACTGACCTTGGTGTCCACAGAGTAGTCGTTTCTCTCATATTCTCACTCCTTTCTCTCCCAGCTGCTGCACAGTGTTTTTTAGCCTTTCTTAAATATGTTATTGTAGAAGTGCCACCAGCGTCACTCTGGCTCAAACTTGGCTATCAGCAGGTCCCTTTTCAAGCCAGCTGGAGCTGGCTCTTATCTAACATGGGGCAGCTTCTGGGCTCTTCTCACAGAGGCCACTCCTGCAGCCCCTCCCGCTACCAAAATCTTGCCATGTAAACCCAATACAACTTGCCAGTTTTCATAGGAAATTTAGAGGTTGTTTTGTTGCATTCTGTTCTTGAGGTGTTTTATCTGTCACACTACTTCTGAACTATAGAGCATAACTTGAGATAACTGTAATAATTAGTAGTGAATAACAATTACTTTCATGAGCTGTCATAACCAAATTTCAATCTGTTGATGATATAAAATTCAATCTGATGTAAGAACAACATTTTTTTTGGTTCTTTGTCAGTCCCATAATTTTTGTTGTTGTTTTTTAGAACATTCCTGATGTAGATGATGAAGGATACAGCATTAAGTCAGAAGCAACACAGGATATCCTTTTCACTAATATTGTGTTACATTATTTGATGTCGTTACAATCCTTTGAAGAGGGGAAGTACCGATTAAAGTGTTAAATAAAGGAAGATGTCATTTATGCTTATGTTGCAACTTTGTATTTTTATGTTCATAGCTTCTGCAAAATGTACAAAATTTTGTCTAGCCTAGATTTTGTGTGTGTAAATCTTACAGGTTAGATCAGATGTCTTAGGAACTGTAAGAGGATGGTTTTTGTTTGACAGTATAAAACAAACAAACAAACAAAACAACCACACAACAAAAAGCCTGAACAAAAGCTTTAAGGTGACCATGCAGATCTTTCTCCATGAAAAGCTTTTATGTAGAATAGGTTTTTGTCATGAGTATTTTTGTATGGAGGCTCATGATTTTCTCTGCTCTTTCTTTGAAGGAAAAGATTCTTGTCTTCTTTTTTTTTTGCCTACCGGAAATGGAGGGAAGCTCTACTCAAGAGCTGGGAATAATTGATATAGATCTATGCAAGCCTACTATGTTAGCAAGATAACTAGTTTTGGAAAGGTATTCACTGATTTGTTGGTGTTTTTTTTTTTGGGGGGGGGGGAACTAAAGATAAAAGATAAACTTACACTTTGCAATTATCATAAATTGTGGAAACTTTTAACCAGTTGAGAGCAGCTTAAGGTGGGTCAGTCCATCACAGCTCCTCAGTTTTCATCAGCTTTGCAGAATACGTCTGTGATGCCCCTGTTGAAGAATTTTGTGTGATTTTGTGTGTTTGTGAAAATCTCGACCAGATTCAGGAAGTCATCAGGTCCATTCCTCTTTTCCTCCCTCTAGCCTCCAAAAGTGGATATTTGTTCTGCTTATGGGAACTCTTAACATGATTTTTTTGGAGGACATTATTTTACCATAATGGCAGTTGGTCTTAGTTAGGCTAGTCTTAAGTGCTGGAAAAACACTCATTCTAAAGATTGCTGCCTGACCTTTCAGTTCATGGCATTTAGATCTAAAGTGAACTTTGTAACCATTTAATAGACCTCAATGGTCAGGTTGTGCCACTTTACAAGAGCTGCCTGATTTGTAGGTGTTGAATCTTGAAGCTCTGTAATAGCTTTCAAGGCAAGAGATCTTTTTGCAAAATTAAAAATGACTTGTTTTTTAAATTTTCTTTTCCAGATGTGATCCATTTTCAGGGACAGATAGTCTGTAATATATAGATGTTTGAATTTTTCCTCACCAAAGCTCAAGGATTCTTTCAGTTCGGTTGGATTTGGAATGCCTTTAGGATTTAGGGTTTCTGTCATTGTCAGGAGATATTGTGAAGAGATTTCATTCAGATGGCTGGCATATTTCCAAGTGAAAATAACAGAGTCATAGAACCATAGAATCATTTAGGCTGGAAAAGACCTCTAAGATCATCTAGTCCAACTGTTAGTGTTGGGGAGAATCGAATGGATGTTTTACTAATGTCTCTTAGGTAATGGGACATACAGTATAATTAAGCATTGCCAAATGTACTTACATTATCAATTAATCTATGTACACTGGAAACTTAGGGAGTACACTGAACAATCAAAAGAATCGTTGAAGGGGAACCCTGGGAGGGAACAGGTACAACCTGACCTTGGATAAGGGCCTGGAAATGCTGAAATGAGTTGAAGCAGAACCAAGGAGCGGAGGGAGCATGCGTCGAGTGAGAAAGGTGAAAAGTTTAGCGGAGAGGAAGACTCCTTACTTCATCTGGACGACCACCTGGACGACCACCAGAGTGCGCCACGCATGTGCAAAGGGGAGGGGAGCTAATTAGAATGGAATGCGAGGCTGATGTTGCAACCTGTAATGAATATGTATACCTTACGTAATGTTGAATGTATAAATAATGGCTGGGAAGTAACGGGACTTGAAGCCAGATTTGGGCACCTGCCCCGGCTTCCAGCGCTGAATAAAGCACCTTCATATAATCACTTGGTGGTTATGTGGTTGCTACGCTAACACAACCGTTAACCTAGCGCTGCCAAGTCTAACACTAAACCATGTCCCTAAGCACCACATCTACACATCTTTTAAATACCTCCAGGTATGGTGACTCAACCACTTCCCTGAGCAGCATGTTCCAATGCTTCACAATCTCCTCAGTGAAGAATATTTTCCTAATCTTCTGTCACTATGTTTCCCCCCACATCCAAAAAAGGATGGAGATTCTCCTTAGTCCTCTTTTTGTTGCTAATGTATTTATAGAAGCATTTTTATTGTCTTTAACGGCAGTAGCCAGATTGAGCTCCAGTTGGGCTTTGGCCTTTCTAATCTTCTCCCTGCACAGCCTCACAGTATCTTTGTAGTCCTCCTGAGTGGCCCACCCATTCTTCTAAAGGTAATAAACTCTCTTTTTCTTCCTGAGTTCTAGCTAAAGTTCTCTGTTCAGCCAGGCCAGTCTTCTTCCCCACCATCTTGTCTTTCAGCACATGGGGACAGACTGCTCCTGCGCCTTTAAGATTTCCTTCTTGAAGAGTATCCAGCCTTCCTGGACTCCTTTGCCCTTCAGGACTGCCTCCTAAGGGACTCTGCCAACCAGTCTCCTAAACAGGCCAAAGTCTGCCCTCTGGAAGTCCAAGGTCACAGTTCTACTAAGGCCCCTCCTTACTTTTCCAAGAATCAAAAACTCTATTATTTTGTGATCGCTATGCCTAAAACAGCCTTGGTTGATGTCTAGAATATGTGTACTCCCCCTATGTGGAGATAAACTTTTATGTTTGATTAGAGGAAATTTTTGAAGTTGTTTCTTGTCAAAACAAAGTCATCTGTTAAGACTTAGTATACACCTTTCAGAGCTTTTGTTCAGTGCCATTCCTGTGCACATAAAGAACCAAGGCTAAATTCGCATCATAATTTAACGTACAGAAATGCATCATAAATTTAACGTACAGAAATGTTACTCCTGTAGAACATTTCATTTATCCTGATGCCTTCAAATACGCAGTTGTTCAGTTATATAACATAGTATGTTTCATAACAGGATGCCATTATGTACATGAATTGGATATAAAGCCTAAAATTTCTTTGAATTTTGGACAGCAGATATTTTTAAGTGTTTGCATAAACGCAGAAAAAGCTTAGTTACCATTGTTTATCTGTGGTGTTTATTTAATGAGCATTTTGTTGAGAGTAATTACAAAATGGAATAAGCAGATGAATTTTAAATACTTCTACCTTAACTGAGAAAAACATTTGAAAGAGAACCCAGTGATTCTGACTCTGAAGATGATGAACCCAGGAGGTTCCATGTAGAAATAAAACCTCTACAGACAAATAATATCTCTCAATATACCATGCCTTCCTTGGATGAATTAAAAGCATCTATAGGCAACATTGCTCTTTCTCCAGCAATATCTGTAAGTAATTTTGTACCTTGTATTTTTAATGAGTAGAGAAGAAAAGTGGTAAGGAATCTTTAGTGTAAACATGTATTTTACTGTTCAGAATTTATTCTAGGTTTAAGTGTGATGATTCTTTTTTTCTTGTGCACTAGGTCCTCATTGATACACTCGATTGCAGTGTAACATTAAGTAATTCTCCTCAAATTTTAACTTTGCTTTGAGTCTTAGGAGTGCTCAGTCTTTGTCTCTCTGCTGTTGCCACCACAATACATTTTGAATACACGTGGAATTAGCTGAGCATTCCTTTTAACGTAATTTACTAATTACTATTTGGTAATACACAGACCTATAAAACAGATCATATAATGTGAATGCATATAACTTTCACAGTGCAGCTTTATTGTATATGTTCTGCCAAACCACAGAATGATCCTTTATTACAAGGGATGATATTACAATTAAATAGTTTTAAAATATGCTTGTACAATATTCAAACCAAGATAAGGATGGCTCTGATTTTAAGGAAAATGTTATGCATAATATTTAAAAATATTAATGATGATTTATCTCTTTTTCCCCATGTTTTGAAAGCAGAGACACAATCCTGTAAGTACAGAATGGCTTTTTATTCATGTTTTTAAATTAAAACTAAGTGTTGCATGTGAGGGAGTTATTGAGAAAAACTTAGGAATATTTCTATTCTTACCTGTCAGACATACCATGCGATATAAAAGCTGTTAAAACTGGCCCAAACTGTAAAGGGATTTAGTAATACTGTTCCCTTTGTCAGCTCTGCCGTCATCTTTCCTGCCTTTTCTTATCCCATGTGGTGGGTGTGCACTGGTTGCTCTGTGCTGGCTCATGTCCTAGTCTTCTGCAAGCTCCAGAACATTCTACCTGGCATTGAAAGCAAAATATCTCATGGAAAGTTCAGTGGAAATATGAACCCTGGGACTATTAAGCGTTTTATTTGACAGTTGGTTAAAAAAGAACAAAATGTTCCTACTTTTTTTTTTTCCCCATTTCAGGCAGAAATGAATCCAAATTCATCCAGTAAGTGTGAATATTTAACTTTTAGTCTATGTTAATTTTTTAATTAGCATGAAAATAGATTTTTTTAATTGTTGAAGAAATAAACTTATTAATTATTAGTATTTTAAGTAGAAAACAATATTTCTATTGTCAGTTTTGGGTAACTATGATATTTGCTTTTGAACTACTCACAGTAAATTCAAAGGACAAAATTAAGTTATTTGGTCAAAATGTGAAAGCAGCTGGAAGCCACCCAAAGATCTCTTCATTTTCTATATACTCTGCTGTTCCCTTCTCTGGGAAACAGATAAGGCAGTATGTGACAGTGATGATGAACAAGTCCGAGCCAAAGGGGGGGGGGGGGGGGGGGGGGGCATGGAAATGACTCCTGTGTAAGTTCTTAAAACTCTTCCAACTTCTCAAGTTTAGTATGATCCACAAACCCGCAAAGCAATCACTCTCTGTTTTGTAGTCAAACACACAAAATGTGCCAATGAATAGAGAGGACAGAGCATTAGTCTCAGTCCCTTAGGGGTGGTTTTTTTTTGTTTGTTTGTTTGTTTTCCAGTGGGAACTAAGCCAAGTTTGTTAAAGAATAAAATTGATGTAAACAGTATAATTTAAGGAAGAATTTTCAATTGATCGACACTTACTCTATAGTCCTCACCTTTTAGAAGATATTTCAAGAACATCTGAATTGATATTATGAGAAATAATGCATTTTCTTCTTTCCATTTTAATAATTTATAATTATTTTTGAATTGCAACTGTTAACATTCACTATTTTTTTATAATGAAGCTGAGAGATTTTTTAGTGTCACAGCTTTGGTCATAATACTGTGTCTTTTGTTTAGATGAAGAGTTAACAAAATCAAAGCTTTCTGCTCCAACTAATGAGTAAGTTCAACCTTTAAAATTATATCAAATGCAGTTTGGGGGAAAATTGGTCTTATTTTGATCCAAGTCCCAGAAACTCACTGGAAATATCAGATGACTGCTATTTTAAGCATCTAATGCATCGTAAGAGTTAAGGAGTAATAATGTAACAATGGAGATTTCTAGTCACTTGTTTTCCCCTTCTAATGCACGTGCTTCATCGTGTCTTGATTGAAATTTTTAATTACATGATTACAAAATATTGTGTTTTTTTTTTTTTAATTGAAAACTCAGGTTTTAAATAAGACATTTAGTTTTCATCGTATAGCATTCCATTCTAAAGTGTTCAAGATCACAAGCCCAAAATTTGGACAGGTATATATACATTGCTCATATATATATATATATATATACACACTGAAACAAATCAATTTGTAGATGTATGTCTTATTGAAGATGAAAATAAGTTACTGACATGTATGGCCACATACAAACTTGCACCAAGGTAATAAAAGCTAAGATAGTTTACTTATGTTTAAATCAGTTCCTTGAACTTTAATCTGTAATTACTTTTTATTTTTAGATGCAAAGACTAATTAATACAGAAGATGAATTATCAAAGTTGCAATTTGATTTTTATGAGTATATATATACATCTTTCATTTATATTCCAATTGTATCTTTTACTATAGAAAAGGGAACAATGACCTTCTGTCATGGGATCCACTCTTTAGCAGATTCACAGATTCACAGATTTCTCTAGGTTGGAAGAGACCTCAAGATCATCGAGTCCAACCTCCGACCTAACACTAAGTACTCCACTAAACCATATCCCTAAGCTCTACATCTAAACGTCTTTTAAAGACCTCCAGGGATGGTGACTCCACCACCTCCCTGGGCAGCCCGTTCCAATGCTTAATAACCCTTTCGGTAAAGAAGTACTTCCTAACATCCAACCTAAAACCTGTCGCAACTTTAGCCCATTCCCCCTCGTCCTGTCACTAGGCACGTGGGAGAATAGACCAACCCCCACCTCTCTACAGCCTCCTTTCAGGTAACTGTAGAGAGTTAGGTAACTGTAGAGAGTCAGGTAACTGTAGAGCAGTTCTCTTGAATCTTCCTCTTCAGCCTTCTTGGCATCCTCATCCTCCTCAGGTAAAATATTTGATAGAAAAAAATGTTTTCTGCATATTCTTCAGGGTGTTGTGTTGTTTCTTTTTCAGTTTTTGCAAGGGGATGTGCTTTGATCATTGAAATGAAAGACTTTTGTAAAGCAGTATCCTATGTTATGAATAATACACAACTGAGGGTGCAATATGTCAGGCTTTCAAGCTAGGGAACGTGGAGGGAGAGGGAACACTAGAAACTTTAGGAAAATTCTCATTTTTGTCTTTTTTCCCTCTTTTTCTCTCCCTTTCAAAAAAATTATCATCATCTATGCTGGAGGAAGAATATAACCTACTTTTTTCAGCTGGTAGGGTTGGGAGATTAAATAGAGGTTGTTGCAGCAATTGTGAGACAAGCTGAGCTTGGACTCTGAATAGGGATCTATTTCTTCTTTCCAGGAAAGCCCGCTGAGCTACATAGTACAAAGCCACCGTGGATCTTTGTTGTGAGGAACTTGTTTCCTGTAGGAAACCATGATTCTGTTAGGAGATGTGTGGGCAGAATCCAGGGTGAGTGGGAGAAAAATGTCAGGATTGAGACTGGAATTAAGGGGAAGTTCCTGGCACCACCGCAGAGCAGGTGCACTGGGGGGAAGAGTGTAGAATGAGGAGTACAGGAGGTGGAGAGGGGAGCAGATGCTGTGTGGGAATTTTGGATGCAGGATTTTGGAGAATATTAGTATGGTTTTAACTGGAACTTATTCTTCCACTACAAATTCATATTCCTTATGTTTTTTTAACAAATGTAGCTTATGGAAATCATTAGATTGTTTCTTCTTCATTTAGGTAACCAGCCAATATTATTGTCTAGTGAATCCAAATTTGTAACATATTTAAGGATAATATATATATATATTAATGGAATATGTTCAAAAATGTTGTGCTTTCTCAAAATAATCTCTTTTGCTAGATGTATTATTGCTTTGCTCTGGTGTTGGAGTCTGTAGAGGGAGGCAGAGGACACTTAGCTTGTTGTGCTGGTAGTTGTTACTATCACAGAATCACAGAATGGTTAAGGTTGGAAGGGACCTCTGGAGGTCATCTGGTCCAACCCCCCTGCTCAAGCAGGGACACTTAGAACCGGTTTCCCAGGACAATGTTCAGACAGCTTTTGGAGATCTCCAAGGAGGGACATTGCACAACCTCTCTGGGCAACCTATGCTAGTGCTCAGTCACCTGCACAGTAGAGAAGGGCTTTCTGATGTTCAGATGGAACCTCTTGTGCCCATTGCCTCTTGTCCTTGCACTGGACACCAATGAAAAGAGCATGGCTCCACCCTCTTTGTATCCACTCTTCAGGTATTTATAGACACCGATGAGATCCCCTCGAGCCTTCTCTAGGCCGAATAGTCCCAGCTGTCTCAGCTTTTCCTCATAGGAAACATGCTCCAGCCCCTTAATCATCTTGGTGGCCCTTTGTTGGACTGTCTCCAGTAGCTCCATGTTTCTCTTGTACTAGGGGCCCAGAACTGGAAACAGGACTACAGGTGTGGCCTCACCAGTGCTGAGTAGAAGGGAAGGATCACCTCTCTTGACCTGCTGCCAATACTTTGCCTAACGCAGCCAAGAATACTGTTAAATTTCTTTGTGGCAAGGGCACATTGCTGGCTCATGTTCAACTTGGTGGCTACCAGGACTTCCATGTCCTTTTGTTGAAAGCTGCTTGCCAGCTGGTGGCTCCCAGCATGTACTGGTGCCTGGAGTTGTCCCTCCCCAGGTGCAGGACTTTGCACTTCCCCTTGTTGACCTTCATGAGGTTCCTGCAAGCCCATTTCTCCGGCCTGTCCAGGTCCCTCTAGAAAAAAAAAAATCAATTTATTAAATTAAAGGCATTGCTTTTTCTTAACTATATGGAGCTTTGCTTTTCTAGAAATATGAATGTACTTTTGTGGAATGTCAGCACAATGATATTAAATGACTGACTTTGCAAAAACAATTAAATTCTTAAACAGCTGCATTCTTAAATGCCTTTGTATAGATATTTTCAGATTAAATAAAGTTAAATAAATTGAGTTACAAACTGTTCCTTTTTAACACCCAGTATTTTGAAGAGTGGATGATATTATGATATAATCTGACATTTCTAATATTGATTTCCTTAAATTTGCTTTCTTTCAGCAAGGCCGACAACTCCTCTTTCTGGAGGCACCGTTGTACCCCCTCCAACGTCTGCTTCAAGACCAAAGCTGTCTACAAGGAAACTTAGTGGAATTAATGAAATAGTATGTCTTGAGTTTTTAAAATTCTTCCTTGTAACTCAATTTCAGATATACCATCTGTTACAGATATACCGCTGTTACTTTCCAGCCAATGTTCAAGGAATCACATACTCAGATTTTCACCATTGTCAAATAGGCATGGGAGTTGTTCATGACAAATATATTGCTATAACAAAAATAATTCTTAACTGAACTAAAAAGGTCCAAAACATTAAATTTTCCATCAGCTGAATGTTTTTAATTGAACAAATAAATAATTTGAAAGTGAAAGGATAGCATATATACGGGATTAAAGTTTTCAAAAAGTGAAGTTCTATCAAAGTTATTATCAAAGCTCTACTGATACAGGCTTATCACCAGAACTTTGGGGAACGAGTGGTAGATCATTGTCAGTCATGTGTTGACACAAGTAGCTATGCTGTGACTTCACCCTGCCCTTGATGCTGTTTGGTGGTGAAGGGAGGTGGTGGACTGCAGAACTACCTGCTCAAAGAAGGGCTGACTTCAAAATTGCATCAGATTGCTCAGGGATATACCGAGTTTTGAAAATTTCCAGAGAGGGAGATCTCCCAACCTCTTTGGGCAACCTGTCCCAGGTTACAAGAAGGACTTTTTTTCCCCATGTTCAACTGAAATTTCCTTTGCTATAGCTTTTGCACCTTTGAGAAGAACCTGAGTCCTCCTTCTTTCTAGCCCCCTTTAGCTGGTGAAAGACTCCTATTAGATCCCTCCTGAGGCTTCTTTTCTCCAGGTCCTTCAGCCTCTCCCTCTCTCTCATGTTCTGCAGTCACCAACTATTTTAGTGGCCCTCTGCTGGACTTGCTTCCAGTTTGTTAGTAGCTCTCCTTTAACTGTGAAAATCCGCATTTGCTGAACATGTGCAAAGGGCTGTAGGCTTAGGTTCTGCTGTGATATAGCTCAGTTATTGACAGGCTGTTACACAATCAAATATATTAACAACATTTTATGAAATCACAGAATCACAAAATGGTTGAGGTTGGAGGGGACCTCTGGAGATCATCTAGTCCAACCTCCCTGCTCAAGCAGGGTCCCCTGAGCACATTACCCAGGATTGTGCCCAGATGGAGACAATAATGGAGTTGATTTCCAGGGAAAATGTGGGTTCTCTGTTTTACACTAAAAACTAGGATAGAAAAAGCATTAGAGGAAATATGTTAAGAAACACTATGAAATTTATTGGGGAATGAAATGAAGAACTCTTCTACGGAGAGTCTTTTTCATCTTTTTCAAATCACTTTCTGTCTGTTTAATACTCGTGATTTCTCGTGTTCAGCCTAGGCCATTCAGCCCTCCGTTGACCTCTAACTTAAGTAAACCACCTGCCACACCCTTGGCACATGCAGAAAGCATCTCCTCAATATCCTCTTCTACTTCTCTCAGTGCAGCAAACACCCCTACAGTTGGTAAGTTAAATTAACCATTCAAACTTATTTTAGAAATGGCGCAATTCCACAACGAAGTTCCATAGCTTAGGAAAACCATTCCTTGGAGTTAGTTGTTCCACAAGTGAGTCCAGTCTAGGTACTTCAAGCATCCTTTGAAATACCTGCTTCTAAATGACACTGAGAGACATGGCACTGGATATGATTTGATTAGATCATTGATCCAATTATTGCATGTTCTTTAGTGAAATATTTTTCAAAATTAAAAAAACTCCATGAATTCATATTTGGTGCGCTTGTATATCTGTTCATCAAGAACAACACGCTATCATGTATTTGTTTGGAAGATATTATTGTATAGGTGCAGAAATATTTTGGGATATGATAAATTTGAATGAATATAAATGTTCACAAAACTGCGTTATTTTTATTTTGTTTGTTATCCTGTAATTACATTTTCAAAAAAAAATATGAAACTGATTGTTGTGGTTTAACCCAGTCGGCAGCTAAACACCACACAGCCGTTCGCTCACCCTCCCCCCTCCCTCTCTGGGATGGGGGATAGAAACGGGAAAGTGAAGCCTGTGAGTTAAGATAAAGACAGTTTATTAAGACAGGAAAATAATAATAATAATAATAATAATAGTAATAATAATAATAATGTGCACAAACAAGTGATGCACAATGCCATTGCTCACCACCCGCTGACCGATGCCCAGCCTATCCCCGAGCAGCCGGCCCCCCACCCTGGCTAGCCACCCCATATTAATTGTTCAGCATGACGTCAGATGGTATGGAATACCCCTTTGGCCACTTTGGGTCAGCTGTCCTGGGTCTGTCCCCTCCCAGCTCCTGCTGCACCCCTAGCCTGCCCGCTGGCAGGACAGAGCGAGAAGCTGAAAAGTCCTTGGCTTGGTGTAAGCACTGCTCTGCAACAATTGAAACATCAGCATGTTATCAGCACTCTTCTCATCCTAAATCCAAAACATAGCACCCTACCAGCTACTAGGAGGAAAATTAACTCTATCCTAACTGAAACCAGGACACTGATGCATCCTTTTCTTCAAGTTAGTGAAGTATATAAGCTAAATAGAGGTGGTTAGTAAAAGCAAAAAAACAACCGATCAAAAAAGTTGAAGATGAAAAGCAAATCGGTCTTCATGTGCTGCCACTGATTTCAGAAGGTTTTCTCATGTATTTAAAAGCTTAAAGTCCTTTAGTTTTGATATTTGTTTATAACAAATAGCAAGAAGACTTGTGGGTTTTTCTTTTTCTTTTTTTTTGTCATTTTATCTTGTTTCTTTAGCAGAACTGAGGTATAATATTTAATTTATGAACACTATTGCCAGTTTAATCCCAAATTAAATCAAACTCTGCGTTAACATCAGTTTATCTGTGAATGTTACTGATGCCGGGGATTTCTCACCCAGGCTCAGCACAGCTGAGCATCTGAACAGCTTCTAAGAGGGAGTTCTGCATTGAAAGCAGTGCGTCTGTTTCCACCCTGTGCAGGACCTAAGCTAGTAAGATCAGCCCAGCTTTAGCTGCTGCAGTGCTGGCACAATTCAGTGTCCACCAGTTTCCCAAATGCTGAGAAGCATCATAGAAAGATAATTGATATTTTGGTTGCCCAAGTCCATCCAGGCTCACTTCCTCAAGCCTCAGTAATGGTGCCAAGGAAACAGAAGTTGGCAGCAGCGGCATAAATAGCTGTATGTGCGTGTGTCATTGTGGGGGGGGTGGGTGGTGTAAGAGTAAGAAAGTGTGATCTCCCACCGAGCTTTGGCATGGTTTCTAACCTGGCCTAGCAAAAATAAATAGGGCCAGTTCTGTCTGTGCTGACTGTATGAATTAAATAGCCCTGGAGAGTTGGGAAAGGCAGTGCAAACAGCTGAATTACTTTGGGGCATGAGGATATACTCTGCAGTACTGTCTGCATTCTTTTGGCTTTTGCACAATCCAGTGTTTCCCTTACTCCATTTGTTCTGAATAATGGGGAGTTGTTCCAAGAAAACTTGTAGGCATGCATAGCTGTATGTTTCTTTTATGCTTTAGCCTTATTTTCATTTGCAAAGTATTTAGATATATATTTGATTAACATCTAATTTTGCTTGAAATATTTTGTTTTCTTGCAACGTTTTGTTTCATTTAAACATAATAGAGAATGATCTTTTGCTTGTAACACTTCCTACAATAGAAAAGCTTTGTGGTGCACCACCAGGTATTGTATTAGAAGCAGATTTACATGTTAACTAATCAAACTAATGTGCTAAACCTAATAAAATTGTATTTCTTTCAAAACAAGTTTCTCCAACTATTTCTGGTGTCTGGCAGATACAAGTAGCTTGAAAGCTCAAGTTATATGTTTCTGAAATCACCAAAACCTGATATAAACACTTCTATACAGCAATCTTCCATCTATCCCCCTCAACAAGGTGAAACTTGGTTTCGCTTCTTGAGTTTTTCATCGCTGCTTTCTTTCAAGAAAAAGGAATCTATTTTTACTGTGACAATCTTTATCCTCATAAGACAAGTAGGTAAAAATATTTTTATATTTTCATATAATGCAAAGCTTTGAAGATACAGATGTTAGGGGATCCCATTATTTCCTCTATTTCATACTGTGGCCTAAGGGACAGTATGAAGTATGAATTTCATACTGTGGCCTATCCCCTTCACTAAATTTACTCTACTAATGTGAAACAATAGCTACCCAAATTTCTTACATATCAGTGGCTTGTTTCCCTTTCAGATAATAAAAATAATTCTTCTTTAATAAATTTTATTTGCATCACAACAGTTTAGCCAATATTGAAATTACCCAAGTCTTTGTTCCTAAACTGAACTAAAAACATTTGGTGAAATGTATTTTCCCTTTTTATGACCAATGGTACAGTCTTTTATTCTGCAGTTTGGCAACTTCCTCAAGTGTGTCAATGCAACTATTTGCATGGTTGTGTCACTTGCTCTTGGATCAGCACAGCTGAGGGGCTGTTAACCATGTGAGGGCATCATCAGGGTTGTGGTGAGTGGAAGGGCATCAAAGACAACTTCGCTGGTGCTGCTGAAGGTCCTACAACGGGAACCTTGAACTGGGCTTCAGCTTGATATGTAGCAAGTCTGCCTTGCTACAGCTCTGTGATGTCCCATCCCTCTGAGAGCTTGCAGAAGACATAGAAGTGTTATCCGTAGGATCGTGCCCGGTACACCCCGCCAATAAGTACACAGAGTCAGAATCCACACAAAGGTCTTGTAATTAAATTATATAACTCTGCAGAGTCAGGTGCATGGCAATCTTTCGCAAAGCAAGCACACCTCTGGCTTGAATTACTGTTATTTATACACAGCAAAATTATGAAAACTATCTCTCTGGCTACTTTTAATTGGCTGTTTCAGCTCCCCTAACTTATCTCTACTGAGGACCAGCTGGGGGGGAGAACACCAAATCCCACATTAGCAGGCATTAGTATTTTGATGGGTGTGATTTTAAATATGTTAATGACCCTTAATGAGCAAAAGGTTACCATAGGTCAGTCTGGAATCTTCCTGCAGCTGTTTTTCTCCTTCTTGTTTTTTACCTATTATCCCTTATCTTCCTTTTTCTGCTAGCTCAGGGCTACCAGTGTCCCTGTTTTCTTTAAGGTTTCCTTATTTTCTCAGCTAAAGACTACACAAGCTACAAGCTTCCCTTTTTTCTTCAAGGTTTCCTTTTTTTTTTTTTTTCCAGCTTTGGGACTACAATTTTCCCGCTTTGAGACTATGAACCTCACTTTTAGTCTTCGTAGTTCTCACTACATAGTTCTTGTCCATTTCTGCTAATTTGAAAAAGTACTCTATGTTATCTATATCTCATTTTGCTAACATTACTTGATGAGGCTTGCTGAATAAAGCACTATATGAATTTAGACAACTAGGCATGCATCGCAGAACACAACTAGATATTACTACCATAGCTACAACTATTATGATAATTAAAAACAGTTGTTTTAACCATCCAAAATCTGGCAACCATGTTCACAGACAGGAAAAATCTGGTCCATTACTAATAGTTGCAACTTGAGATATCTGGTGAAACAAGTGAGATGCTTGCCAGATTTGGTTAATGTCTCTTTGAATTTGCTTCCTCTCATTTACATAGACACAGCAGCTGTGGTGTATCACAGCACAAACACCTTCCTGGGCTGAAAGTAGCCCATCTAAAGCAAGATGGTTTTCTAAGGCTATTTGGGATACTTGTTCTATTTCTGTTTGTATTCGACCAAGAGCATCGGTAGTGGCATTGCTTATGATTTCTAAAGTTGCAGAAATATTTACTATTGATCTCTCAAGTTCTATTACTCCCAGTGCAGGGATTAATGCCCTCCACAAAGTATGAAACCAGGTATTTCTGTTTGAAAGGGGACTATAAATTCCTCGTTTCTCCCGAGGTGTCATAAAGATGCCCTGTGATCTTAGCCAACCCCTTATGTCTGCATGTTTATAGAGTCTAACGTCTGGAACTACAGCTCCCAGGGCACAAGTCCCGTACCATCCAGGAGGAAGTGCTTTATGCGCTCGTGGACCACATAGCCAATATACTCCTCCCAGGGATATCCACCAATGGAGGCCGATAGGTCCACTTCTGTTTCCATATTTTTTTTGTGACAGTATAATTGGTAGTTTCAACTACAATCATTGTTTTACATTGTCTTACAATTGTTTTACAATTGTTTTACAATTGTAAAATCTGTACACTTGTACACTTGTACACTTGTACAATTGTACACTCTTTACAATTGTTTTACAATTAGATTCCAGGAACCTACATATGATCCCTGGGCCACATTCTCCTTACTTCTCTTAATTGAGTATATACTCAATTGATCCCTTCCACCTTGACTGCAGTGTAGGTGTGGAGCAAGACAGTAAAGGGTCCTTTCCACTTTTCTTTAGAGGCTCATCTTTCCACGTTCGAATCAGTACCTGATGTCCAGGTCGGAATGGGCGTACTGGAACATCCAATGGAATCGGCAGTCACTCCTGTACATATCTATGGAGAGAGGACAACACGGCAGACAAAGACAGCAAATATTGTCTGACCCAACCCTCCCCCCCCCCCGACATGCATTTGACTCCCTTCTATCACCAATTAATTTACTGGATATGGTTTGCCAAATAATAATTCAAATGGGCTAACTTTTTCTCTAGCTCTGG
This sequence comes from Anser cygnoides, assembly GCF_040182565.1. Taxonomy (NCBI): domain Eukaryota; kingdom Metazoa; phylum Chordata; class Aves; order Anseriformes; family Anatidae; genus Anser; species Anser cygnoides. Next base: position 758,762 of record NW_027103074.1, on the reverse strand, counting down.
GGGCTATCCTAATTCTCATCAAAGCTGTTGGTAGGGCTTCCAGCCACTTTAGCTGAGCTTCCAAATTTTAGTCAACTGTCTTTTTAGTGTTTGATTCATTCTTTCTACCTGCCCACTCGATTGTGGTCTCCAAGCGGTTTGTAAATCCCACTTAATCTGTAATGCCCTCGATATTTCTTGAACTACTTGTGATATAAAATGAGGTCCATTGTCTGAGGAAAGTCCCTCTGGTATTCCAAAACGAGGAATTACTTCTTTCAGTAAAACCTTTACGACCTCCCCAGCTTTATTAGTTCGGAAAGGGAAGGCCTCTGGCCATTCGGTGAATGTGTATACCAGTACTAGAAGATATCGATATAGTCCTTGTCTAGGCAATTTGGAAAAGTCCACTTGCCAATACTCCCCAGGCTTCATTCCTTTTCTTGTCTCCGCTGGTGGTGGTTTTGGCTGAATCTTGGGGTTGTTAGCACAGCATACAGGACATTTTTGCGCTATTTGGTTTGTGATAGTTTGCATTTTTGGTCCAATTGAAAAGCGCTTCAGGCTATCTACCGTGACATCAGCACCGAAGTGTGTTCCTTCATGTAAGTCTTTCATTAACTGTTCAGTCATAGTTTCTGTTATTAGGATCTCTTCATTGGGGGTCTCCCCCCATCCATCCTTTCACTTTGTACATTTTAGTTTTTCTGCTAACTGGATCTATTTAGCAGAGTACTGTGGTGGTTTAAGTGAAGTCTTTGCATAGGGACTAACATGCCTTGTAAGTCTCCTGGTGCCCTTCTAGCTGCTTCCTTGGCTGCTAAGTAAGCTTTCCTGTTCCCTATTATTATATCATAATCACCCTTTTAGTGGGCCTTGCAGTGCATTACTGCTACAGCTTTGGGCCTTTGCACTGCCTCCAACAACTGTAAAATTTCTGGACCGTGCTTGATTGGTCCTCCAGATGTTGTCAATAGTCCTCGCTCTTTCCAGATGGCTCCATGGGTGTGCAAAACTCCAAAGGCATATTTAGAATCTGTATAGATGTTGAGGGTCTTCCCCTCTGCTAATTCCAAGGCCCTAGTCAAGACAATTAATTCATTTTTTTGTGCTGAGGTATTGTGGGGTAGTGGTTTTGCTTCTACAGTGTCCCAGAGGGTCACGACCGCATATCCCACTTTACGCTGTCCCTTTTCCATGAAGCTGCTGCCATCTGTAAAATACTCAAGATCTACATTAGTGATTGGTTCATCCCTAAGGTCAGCTCGACTGGCATATGTGTACTCACACAGTCACAATGGATTTCTCCTGCCTCCTTGGTTGGAAGGAGCATAGCAGGGTTCAAGGTGCTGACCACGGACAGCTTTATGTCTCCTTGGTGTACTAATACAGCTTGATATTTAGCCATTCGACTTGGGGATAGCCAGCAGTTTCCTTTGGCTTCCATTACAGCTAGAACTGCATGTGGCACAAATGCCATCAAAGGTTGTCCCAAAGTCAGTGTTCTTGCTTCCTGAATTAGGAGTGCAGTTGCTGCTACTGCCCTTAAGCAAGACGGCCATCCTTTACTTCTTTCATCTAGCTGTTTGGAAAAGTAGGCCACAGGCCTTCTCCAGCTCTCTAACATCTGGGTCATTACACCAGCTGCCACCCCCCTTCATTCATAACCAAACAATTGGAAAGGTTTTTTCCATGTTTGGCAGCCCCAGGGCTGGTGCTGACATTAGGGCCCTTTTTATATCATCAAATCCCTTTTGGCACTCAGCAGTCCACTCCAACACATTTTCTGGCCCCTTTGTTGCTTCGTACAAAGGCTTTGCTATTAGTCCAAAACCGGGGGTGCAGATTCGACACAAGCCTGCCATCCCTAGGAAGCCTCGCAATTGTTTTTTCGTTCTGGGAACAGCAATTCGGCATATAGCTTCTTTTTGCTCTGGACCTAATGCTCGCTGTCCCTGAGAAACATTGAATCTCAGGTACCGTACTTTCTGCTGGGCTATCTGTGTCTTTTTCTGGGATACTTGGTATCCGGCCGTTCCCAGGTGATTTAACAAGCTAATAGTCAACTGTAAACATTTTTCTTTGGTTGGGGCTCCTAGCAGCAAGTAATCAACGTACTGTAATAAGGTCCCTTTATTCTTGCTTTGCCAATTGTTTAAATCTGCCCCTAAGGCAGTCCTGAATAATGTGGGGCTATTCCTTAATCCCTGTGGCAGTACTGTCCATCACATTTGGGTCTTTTTCCCTGTCGTGGGATTTTCCCATTCAAAAGCAAATATAGTCTGGCTATCAGGCTCTAGAGGTATACAAAAGAAGGTGTCTTTAAGATCCAATACCGTGAAATAAGTATCTCTTTTGGATAGTGTTGTTAGAAGGGTATATGGGTTTGTCACTACAGGGTAGATGTCCTCAGTTATTTTATGTCCCACAAATCCTGCACAAATCTATATTCACTGCTTTTCTTTTTTTTTTTTTTCCGGCAGTATTGGGGTGTTGAAGCTAGACTGGCATTCATGGATTAGTCCATAAGATAGGAAACTCTTTATCAGAGGCTCCAGCCCCTTCCTTGCTGTAAGGCTAATTGGATATTGCGGTACCCGTACAGGTACAGCTCCTGGTTTTAGCTCAATCTGAACTGGAAGTGCATTTTTTGCTCTCCCAGGCTGTTTTCCTGCCCATACAAAAGGAGCCACTGCATTTAACACCTCTTCAGGGGTCTGTTGTCTTTCCTCTGCCTTTGGTTCTGTCAATAAACAAATTTGTGCCTTCCATGAATTCTCAGATGGAATTTTGTTATCCCATTTGTGGAGAAGGTTACCTGTGCATGTAGTTTGCACAGCAGATCTCTTCCCAACAAAGGGAGAGGACATTCAGGCATATATGTGGGAATAAAAATGTTGTTTTTCCAGAGTTACATTGTTTAAAGGTAAGGAATGGGGTATTGAGATATGCTTGCAGCGATAAGAAAACTTAGCAGGTGACCTTGTAAAATGCAGACAACCAGACTCCTTAGAACAATTAGGTGAAGATCACGGTGTCAAGTCAAGTCAGATAAGTGAAGAAACATTACCACTTCAAACAGTAAAAAAGTCAAAAGAAATTTGAAATTTAACAGGCCGGCAACTGAAGGCCATGCATTGTCTGTGAAGCATCAGATAGATTGTGAACCTGGATTACCCACTCAGTGGGGAAACAGGGGAGGGTCCTGTCATCAAAAAGTATATAAACTGTGTTTTGGAACCAGTAGGTGCGCTCCTGCTTGTGGGGCGCCCGCCATTGCAATCGCGAATAAATTACTACTTCACTGAGATCCTCGCCTGAGCCTAAGTTATTGGCTACGGAGTGTTTCTCACAATTTGGGGGCTCGTCCGGGATCCAGTCGCCTACCGGGGAGCCCCACCGCCGCAGCAGCAGGAAGGCATGCCCCGCTGATTTCAGCGGTCCTGTGCATCGACGGTGGCGGTTCTGCGGAGAGCTGACAGAGGGCCCGAGACTGATTAAAGAGGCAGGATCCATGAAGTAGTGGGGAAGGGAAGAAGGTAGGCACTCCGGGTTTAAGAATTGATCCGGTAACTCTGTGCACAGACCAAGGTAAGAAATATTAAGTATTGCCTTGGGGGTCGGGTGAGACTGTGTGATGTGTGATTGAGACATACATTTGTACGAAGCGAGTGTGGAGTCCTGATCCGCGGTTCCGTAGCTCCGCGAGGGGCGCGGCCGGAGACGGACGAAGCGTGAGATAAGGGAGAGAAAGGAAGAGTCTCGGGAAATTTGGTGCATGGTAAGCCCTTGCACTGGGAAGTGCTTGGCAGTACACCAGGGAAATTTGGTGTACACTAATCCTTGCACGGGGAAGTGCTTGGCAGTACACCAGGGAAATTTGGTGTACAGTAATCCTTGCACGGGGAAGTGCTTGGAAGTACACCAGGGAGTCTGGTAAACTCATAGGTCTGCGGTAGCCCTTGCATGGGGAAGTGCTTGGTAGTACACCCCCATTTTCCAGAATCGGAACATTAGTGTGTGGTACCCTGCAGGAGGGAAATTTCTGTAGCAGCACACTGACAAGGGCTAGGAAAAATGGGAACTATGAGTTCCAGGGGACAGGGAAATATCCCTGGGGGAGTGCCTACCGAAAGTTCTTCCTGAAGAATTATAAGAAATTGGAAAAATAATCTCAAAATTAGAGGAGATGATAAAAGAAAAAAAATGGTTAAATATTGTGTATCAGTCTGGATAAAAGAACCAATTAAGGAAACAGCAGTATTTTGGCCAAAATACGGGTCTGATGAAAATTCAGGCTTTAAATTTATGTGTAAACAGTAAGATTCCTTTTTTTTTCGGAGGAAGAGCCAAGTTATGCTCCCTATAATCCTAATATTGCACCGGTGGCAGCAGCAGTCGCTCCAGGAAGGGAGACAGGGACTGCAATTAACACTGTCCCTAGAGAAGAGCGTACTCTAGGCTCTGGCAAGAATTAGAACAAGGTAGAAGAGGTACTGAGAATTTTGCCTTCCCTGATACTAACAGTACTAACACTAACTGTGTATCCTCTTAAGTGAACTTCCCCCCCTCCTTACCAGCAGAGAGGTTAGGAGTTTTAAGGAGATGAAGTCTTTAATTGAGGACCCCAACAGGCTAGCTTAACTATTAGACCAGTTCCTAGGACTTAACTTATACTCTTGGGGGGGGGGAATTATGTATATAAATATGCTGTTTACAGGGAAAGAAATGGGAATGATCAGGAGGAGAGCTGCTATAGAAAAATGGGAAAGAGCTCATCCTCCAGGACCAGGGGTAATACCGGCAGGGCAGAAATAACCACTTGCCGATCCTGGCTGGAAGAATAATAGTGTGCAACACAGAAATCATATGAGAGACTTGGGGTCAGAATGAGAAAGTACTTGGGGATGAATCCTGAGGACCTGGTATCCCAAGGGCTCTTGAAAGTTCATTTTGTGATTAAAGCCTGGCAAAATACACAGAAAATGCTCCAGAAGGTGGGGGGATGTAGTGAACAGTCACTGGGGGGCCCTCCTGTGGGAGGCCCTGAAGGCGTGTGTCAGGAGGGGAGATGAGAAGGAAAAGCAGAGAGTGAAACTAATGGTATTGACAGTGTAGCAGGTAGTCAGGCAGAGGGTTGGAGAAAGAGGAAGAAAATCTTCAGGGGGAGTCAGGGCCAGGATGGAGAGGAAGAGAGATGAAGGAATGGCAGGCAAGGAAAGCTACCCGTGTTGTGGCCTGAATCTTAGCAGGGACAGGCTTTGATAGGATGTTTTAAGTGTGGCCAGGCTGGCCACTTCAGGTAGGAATATCCAGAGTGGAAGAAGGAGGAGAGAAGGAAAATGGAATGAAATATGTTATACTGATATGTTGTTTCAGCATCCAGGAGGGAGAAAGGTATGGAATTAAGTTGGCCAATGACTGAGCCTTTGGTGAAAGTACAGGCTGGAGAAAGATAAAAAGAAGTGTTAAAAAGGGTTATTGAAGGTGTTAAAGGTGTGGTATGTAATGTTTGACAGAGCTGTTTTTTTGAATGAGTTGGGAAAGTTGAATGAGCAGGGAAAGAGGATGTAGGCATTATCTAAGTAACAGTCTAGAAGTTTTGGTATATTTGCTGTGGTGTTTGGTCAGTTTCCCAAGTATGGAGAAGGGGGGGGGGCAGGGGGGGGCAGCCTGCTCCACCAGGGGCCTCTCCACAGGCCACAGGGGGCTTTGGCTCCGGCGCCTGGAGCGCCTCCACCCCCTCCTTCTGTGCTGACTTTGGTGTCTGCGGGGAGGTTTCTCACTCCTCGCTCTCCCAGCTGCTGTTGAGTAGCAGGTTTTTGTTTGTTCGTTTGTTTGTTTTCGTGGATGTGCTCTCACAGAGGCACGGACTGTGTTGCTCATGGCTTGGCTCTGGGCAGCGGTGGGCCCCTCTGGGGCCGGATGAAATTGTCCCTTATCTGCCACGGGGTGGTTTCTGGATTCTCCTCGTGGGGGCTGCCACTGCAGCCCCCTCCCGAACCTTGCCATCAAACACAATACACAGGGGCAGCTAGGTCATTACTGGCCTGTAAAGTATCAGGGATTAAATTAACTAATGAAACCCTAACAAGTGATGGGGGTAGAAGGGGCTGGGATAACAGTGCCACCTTTGGGGGATACCAAGCTGAGACTAGGGGATAAAATGATCTCTGGGCAATTATTGTATGTACCCAAGGCAGGGACTAACTTGTTGGGAAGGGATTTGATGATGAAATTGGGCATTCAAATAGTAAATTGTTAGACTGGAATAACAGTGGTATTAATGGAGTGCTCTCAGGCCCTGAGAGCAAAGATATATTCACCTCTGACTGGAAAGACTCTGAAGTGGGGGCGGAAGCAACAATACATATGGACAGTTTTACCTCAGGGGTTTACAGGGCCTCTGATTAATTTGGGCAAAGTTCTAGAACAGATTTTGGAGCAATTCCAACCTCCCAAGGAGGAATTTCTGTTACAAAATGTGTATGATCGTTTATTGTCAGGACAGGAGAAAACAGTTGTGAAGGAAGCTACTAACAAGCTATTCAACTTTCTGGGAAAGCAGGGCTTGGGAGTATTGAAAAATAAATTACAATACGTAGAAAGAGAAGTCAGGTATTTAAGGCATCTAATGTCTGAGGGAAAACTGAGAATAAATCCAGAGAGGATTCAGGGAATTGTTGAAAACTAAGAAAGAACTAAAAAGTTTTTAAGAGAGATTTCTTTAAGGAATCAGGAGCCACGAAGCCTGAGGGAAAATGGATACTCCCTGATGGGAGAGAAATGCTGAATAAAGCACCAATGAGGCAAATATGATGTTTTACATCAAGAGAGTCATTGGGAGATGCAAGCAATGTGTGATGTTGTGCTAAGAAAGTATGTCTGTGTAGGAATATACACTTCAGTGAAGCAAATATGCAGAGGATGTACCATATGTCAAAAGGCAAATAAAAAGGTCATTTGTAACTAACCTAGAGGGGGACGGGAGCCAGGGATTCGACCTTTACAAAGTATACAGGTAGACTTTACTGAGTTACGTAAAGGAGGGAGATTTAAGTACTTGTTTGTCCTAATTGACCACGTGACTGGATGGGTGTAAGCTTTCCCCTCTGTATCTGCCACTGCAAACATGGTGGCTAAGGTATCACCGGAGCAAATAGTCCCTAGATATGGGATAGCTGAAAACATTGATTCAGATCAAGGAAGACATTTCACTTCACAAGTACTGCAAGGGTTAATGCAGGCCTTAGAGATTGAGTGGGATTTTTACACCCCCTGGCACCCCTCCTCTTCTGGGAAGGTAAAATGAATGAACCAGACATTAAAGAAGCAATTAACTAAATTAGTGTTAAAAACCCAACTTCCTTGGGTAAAATGTTTACTTTTAGCACTCCTACAGGTTCAAACAGCACCAAGAAACTATATAGGAATTTCACCGTATGAGATGCTGTTTGGATTACCCTATCTGGGCAGAAGGGATGAGATACCGCAATTCGAAATGAGAGTATTCTTAAGAACTCTATTCTGGGGTTGTCCTCTTCTTTGTCATCTCTCAGGACCCGTGGGAAATTGGGTCCTGATTCAGACCTGGAAAGGATCAACTCCGGCCTGAATGGGAAGGACACTTCCAAGTACTACTAACCACTGAAACAGCCATAGGAACTGCGGAAAAAGGTTGGACTCGCTATACTCGAGTGAAGGCATCTGTCGACCCTAGTACCTGGGAAGCTGTTCCTACAGAAGACTTGCTGGAAACTGAAATCGAAGAGAAAAATCTCATAGTGGCCGCTGAGCGGGATAAAAGCTTACAATTTGTTGTGGTTTAACCCGGCTGGCAACTAAACACCACACAGCCGTTCGCTCACCCTCCCCCCTCCCTCTCTGGGATCGGGGAGAGAAAGTGAAGCCTGTGAGTTGAGATAAAGACAGTTTATTAAGACAGGAAAATAATAATAACAATAATAATAATAGTGATAATGATAATAGTATTAATAATAATAATGTGTATGAAACAAGTGATGCACAATGCAATTGCTCACCACCCGCTGACCGATGCCCAGCCTATCCCCGAGCAGCCGGCGCCCCCACCCCGGCCAGCCACCCCTATATATTGTTTAGCATGACGTCAGATGGTATGGAATACCCCTTTGGCCAGTTTGGGTCAGCTGTCCTGGGTCTGTCCCCTCCCAGCTCCTGCTGCACCCCCAGCCTGCTCGCTGGCAGGACAGAGCGAGAAGCCGAAAAGTCCTTGGCCTGGTGTAAACACTGCTCTGCAACAATTAAAACATCAGCATGTTATCAGCCCTTTTCTCATCCTAATCCAAAACATAGCACCCTACCAGCTACTAGGAGGAAAATTAACTCTGTCCTAACTGGAACCAGGACAGATATCCACCCCTTATTCCATACCATTTATGTCATGCTCAGGTTACACTCTTTCCAATACCTTGTAATTAATCACTATTTTCATCTATGATACATACCAATCATGGTAGTGGTGACATGCAGTATTATATAATAATTAACATACTACAATTCAACTCATGGGCTATTCTCACCCAGTATCAAATCCCCTTGAGGTACACACCGGACCTCCCCATTCTTTTGCATTACCCACCAAGTGCATCCAGGTCCCTGAGCAAAAGCAGTTCCACGAATGGGTTTGCCTTTTCCTGAGGCAGGAGTAGCCCAGACTGTTTTACCCAGCATGTTTCTTACGTGCACTACAGGAACTTTATCCCCTTCTACAGTGCGTAACAGGTTTGATTGGGCAGGTCCAGCTCGGTTGGCAGATCCCCTAGTGCTGACTAACCAGGTGGCCTTTGCCAAATGTGTATCCCAATTTTTGAATGTCCCAGCACCCATTGCTTTCAGTGTAGTCTTTAACAGTCCATTGTATTGTTTTTTTCCAGAGGCTGGTGCATGATAGGGGATGTGATACACCCACTCAATACCATGTTCTTTGGCCCAAGTGTCTATAAGGTTGTTTCGGAAATGAGTCCCATTGTCTGACTCAATTCTCTCTGGGGTGTCATGTCGTCACAAGACTTGCTTTTCAAGGCCCAGGATAGTGTTCCGGGCAGTGGCATGGGGCACAGGATATGTTTCCAGCCATCCGGTGGTTGCTTCCACCATTGTAAGTACGTGGTGCTTGCCGTTGCGGGTTTGAGGGAGTGTGATGTAATCAATCTGGCAGGCCTCCCCATATTTATATTTCAGCCATCGTCCTCCATACCAAAGAGGTTTTGACCGTTTGGCTTGCTTGATTGCAGCACATGTTTCACAATCATGAATAACCTGTGCTATAGTGTCCATGGTCAGGTCCACCCCTCGATCACGAGCCCACCTGTATGTTGCATCTCTACCTTGATGGCCTGAGGTGTCATGGGCCCATCGGGCTATAAATAATTCACCTTTATGTTGCCAGTCCAGGTCCACCTGAGCCACTTCAATCTTAGCAGCCTGATCCACCTGCTGGTTGTTTTGGTGTTCTTCAGTAGCCCGATTCTTGGGCACATGAGCATCTACATGGCGTACCTTTACAACCAGGTTCTCTACCCGGGCAGCAATATCTTGCCACAGTGCCGCAGCCCAGATGGGCTTGCCCCTGCGCTGCCAGTTGTTCTGCTTCCATTGCTGTAACCACCCCCACAGGGCATTTGCTACCATCCATGAATCAGTATAGAGATAGAGAACTGGCCACTTTTCTCGTTCAGCAATATCTAGAGCAAGCTGAATGGCTTTCACTTCTGCAAACTGACTCGATTCACCTTCTCCCTCAGCAGCTTCTGCAACTCGTCGTGTAGGACTCCATACAACAGCTTTCCATCTCCGATGCTTTCCCACAATACGACAGGACCCATCAGTGAACAAGGCATATTTCTTCTCATTTTCTGGTAGCTTGTTGTACAGTGGGGCTTCTTCAGCACGGACCACCTCCTCCTCTGATGATATCCCAAAGTATTTGCCTTCTGGCCAGTCCATAATCACTTCCAAGATTCCTGGGCGATTCGGGTTTCCTATTCGAGCCCGCTGAGTAATCAGTGCAACCCACTTGCTCCATGTAGCATCAGTTGCATGATGTGTAGAGGGGACCCTTCCTTTGAACATCCAGCCTAGTACCGGCAGTCGGGGTGCCAGGAGGAGCTGTGCTTCAGTACCGACTACTTCCGAAGCAGATCGAACTCCCTCATATGCTGCCAATATCTCCTTTTCAGTTGGAGTATAGCGGGCCTCAGATCCTCTGTATCCCCGACTCCAAAACCCCAGGGGTCGACCTCGAGTTTCCCCAGGCTCTTTCTGCCAGAGGCTTCAGGTGGGGCCTTTCTCCCCGGCTGCGGTGTAGAGCACATTCTTTACATCTGGTCCTGTTCGGACTGGCCCGAGGGCTACTGCATGAACTATTTCCTGCTTAATTTGTTCAAAGGCTTGTCGTTGCTCAGGGCCCCATTCAAAAGCATTCTTCTTACGATTTACTTGGTAGAGCGGGTTTACAATCAGATTGTAATTTGGAATATGCATTCTCCAAAACCCCACGACACCTAGGAAAGTTTGTGTTTCTTTTTTGCTAGTTGATGGAGACATAGCTGTTATTTTGTTGATCACATCCATTGGGATTTGACGACGTCCATCTTGCCATTTTATTCCTAAAAACTGGATCTCTCGTGCAGGTCCTTTAACTTTATTCTGTTTTATGGCAAAACCAGCCTTCAGAAGGATTTGGACTATTTTCTTCCCTTTCTCGAAAACGTCCTCTGCTGTGTCACCCCACACAATGATGTCATCGATGTACTGCAGGTGTTCAGGAGCTTCCCCCTGCTCCAGCGCAGACTGGATCAGTCCATGGCAAATGGTAGGGCTCTGTTTCCACCCCTGGGGCAGCCGATTCCAAGTATATTGGACTCCCCTCCAAGTGAAAGCAAACTGTGGCCTGTACTGTGCTGCTAGAGGGATGGAGAAAAATGCGTTAGCGATATCAATTGTGGCATACCACTTGGCTGCCTTTGATTCCAGTTCATACTGGAGTTCTAGCATGTCCGGCACTGCAGCACTCAGTGGTGGCGTGACTTCGTTCAGGCCACGATAGTCCACTGTTAGTCTCCACTCACCATTAGACTTTCGCACTGGCCATATGGGACTATTAAAAGGTGAATGAGTCTTGCTGATCACTCCTTGGCTCTCCAGTTGACGAATTAGCTTATGGATGGGAATCAGGGAGTCTCGGTTGGTGCGATATTGCCGCCGGTGCACAGTTGTGGTAGCGATCGGCACTTGCTGTTCTTCAACCCTCAGCAACCCCACAACAGAAGGGCCCTCCGAGAGACCGGGCAAGGTAGACAACTGTTTAATGTCCTCTGTCTCTAAGGCAGCTATACCAAAAGCCCAGCGGAACCCTTTTGGGTCCTTGAAATATCCTCTCCTGAGGTAGTCTATGCCAAGGATGCACGGAGCATCCGGGCCAGTCACAATACGGTGCTTTTGCCACTCATTACCGGTTAGACTCACTTCAGCCTCCAATACAGTTAACTGCTGGGATCCCCCCGTCACACCATAAATACAGATGGGCTCTGGCCCTTTATAGCTTGATGGCATTAGAGTACATTGTGCACCGGTGTCTACCAAAGCCTTATACTTCTGTGCATCTGACGTGCCAGGCCATCGAATCCACACAGTCCAATAAACTCGATTGTCCCTTTCCTCCCCCTGGCTGGAGGCAGGGCCCCTCTAGTCCTGGTCAGAATCTTCGTTTCTGTGTTTAAAGGACTGCCTGCTGGAAGTTGGAGCAGCAAACTTTTCAGAGAACCCCTTTTTCCCAATTGTTTTCTTTTGCAACTCATGTACCCGTGCCTCTAGGGTCGAGGTAGATTTTCCATCCCATTTTCTCATGTCCTCTCCATGGTCACGTAGGTAAAACCACAGGTTGGCGCGGTGTGTGTGCCCACCATATTGTCTTCCTTGCACAGATGAACGTTTACCCCTAATAGCTGAGACACTGGTTTGTACAGGTGGGGAGGAAAATAAACTCTCTTTAAGTTGGTGGACCTCTCCAAAAAGTTTCTCCAAAGTATTCTCTTTTATCTGGTGGACACTGGTTCCTTCAGGTGGAGGGGAAGATAAATTCTCTTTAAGTTGGTGGACCTCTTCAGAGAGTTTCTCCACAGCTGAGACACAGGCCTGTAGGGAAGAGGAGAGATTTCCTTCGTACTGCCGGAGTATTTTAGTCACTTCATTCACAGTGGGATTCTCCTCCTCTTTCCAGGTTAGTATTTCCAATGAGCTGGCATATGATGATGGTGCACTCCGTACAAACTTCCACCACATGGGTCGTGTACACCGGACTGCATCTGGATCTGCGGATGTTTGTGCGTCGTCTAGGTCCTTATCAATTACTTCCCGTACGGCCAATTCCCTCAGGTACTGAATTCCCTTCTCCATGGTGGTCCACTTGCCTGGTAGACATACAAGTTCTTCCTTGAAGGGATACCTTTCCTGCACAGCTGATAGGAGACACCTCCAGAGGCTGCGAGATCGTGCTCCATCTCCAATTGCTTTGTCAATACATGCGTCCCTAGCAAGGGATCCCAGCCGCCTGGCTTCCCTGCCCTCTAATTCCACACAATTGGCTCTGGTGTCCCAGCACTGGAGCAGCCAGGTGACAAGCTGCTCACCTATGCAGCGACCAAAATCTTTTCGCACATCTCGTAGCTCACGCTGGTATAGGGTTCGGGTAGTTACTGTTGATTTTTCGACATCCTCATCCTCATCTTCATCCTCCTGCACCTTTGATGGCCCAGCCTCGTCTTCTCTATTCCCAGACCTAGCAGAAGACTGTCTGCGTTCTAAATGACCTGAGTCTCTATACCATTTTTTCACCTTGTCTACAGGGGCAACTTGCACTGCTACAGCTCGTTTCTCTAACCCAGCCACAGGGTCTGCCACAGGGGTTGGAATACCCTCTGCGGGGTCAACTTGCACTGCTACAGCTCGTTTCTCTGACCCAGCCACAGGGTCTGCCACAGGGGTTGGAATACCCTCTGCAGGGGCAACTTGCACTGCTACAGCTCGTTTCTCTGACCCAGCCACAGGAGTGGGAGCAGCTGCAGGAGCTGGAGCGGCTGCAGGGGCTGGAGCGGCTGCAGGAGCTGGAACTGGAACGGCTGCAGGAGCTGGAGTGGCTGCAGGAGCTGGAACTGGAACAGCTGCAGGAGCTGGAACTGGAGCGGCTGCAAGGTTTGTCACTAGGTTGATAGTAGCATCAATTGCAGCTCGATAGGCACAAGCCAGACCCCAGCACGCTACAGTGATTCATGTCACTTTGGAACTGCCAGAGTCACGACACCTTTTTTTCAAGCATTCTGCCAGCTTTTTAGGATTTTGCAGTTGTTCAGGGGTGAATGTCCAAAACACTGGAGGTGCCCATTGCTCTAGATGCCTGCCCATATCCTCCCACACTCCCTGCCACTCGCAACTATCCCGCCTCAAGACAGATCTCCGGATGAGATTCCTAAGTAGTTGTTTAACCTTAAAACCTGAAGCGCATTCAGGAGACATAACAACAAGAGCAGGCTGGTCTGAGTATCCCAAGGATATTCAACATCTCGGAGAACCACCGTAACTAGCTCGGGGGATAAGAGGGTGGTGAAGGAGAAAGGGAGAGTGAACAGGTAGGGAAAAATATCTTCCCCTGTCCCCTCCACAGATTGGCTCCCTGATGGAAAAAGGCAATAGGTGTAATTGCTAATAGTTTCCGAGATATGGTTTCCAAAGTACAGAGTCGACGTCAGTGCTGAGTACAAATACCAGGTTAAAGTCGTGACCAGAAATCTCATCATTTCATAAGCCACTGTTACACCGCACAGTACCATAACAATCTTAAACCAGGGCCCGGAAAGGATTAACAGTGCGACAGGGAGCACATACAGAAAGTAACGCGCTATAAAACTCAATTTGGAAAACAGGCACAGCAGACTGGAGATTAAGGCAATCAACATCGTGACTAGCAACTATTAAGCAGGTCCAATACTTATACCAATTTTAGTTGAACACACTCTGGTCAATTTTGTCGATATCTCAACCCTTCGAGCCCCACGTTGGGCGCCAAAAGGACCGTTGTGGTTTAACCTGTCCGGCAGCTAAACACCACACAGCCGTTCGCTCACCCTCCCCCCTCCCTCTCTGGGATGGGGGAGAGAAACGGGAAAGTGAAGCCGGCGAGTTGAGATAAAGACAGTTTATTAAGACAGGAAAATAATAATAATAATAATAATAATAGTGATAATGATAATAGTATTAATAATAATAATGTGTATGAAACAAGTGATGCACAATGCAATTGCTCACCACCCGCTGACCGATGCCCAGCCTATCCCCGAGCAGCCGGCCCCCCACCCCGGCCAATCACCCCTATATATTGTTTAGCATGACGTCAGATGGTATGGAATACCCCTTTGGCCAGTTTGGGTCAGCTGTCCTGGGTCTGTCCCCTCCCAGCTCCTGCTGCACCCCCAGCCTGCTCGCTGGCAGGACAGAGCGAGAAGCCGAAAAGTCCTTGGCCTGGTGTAAACACTGCTCTGCAACAATTAAAACATCAGCATGTTATCAGCGCTCTTCTCACCCTAATCCAAAACATAGCACCCTACCAGCTACTAGGAGGAAAATTAACTCTGTCCTAACTGGAACCAGGACACAATTGTAAACTAACCTTTTATTTTCACAGGTAATGAGTATGACTTGTGATTGAGAGAAAGGACAGACCTATAGTGAATTGAAGTGCTCCCAAGGGGGGTTTCTTATAGTAGTAGTGTACATCTTATTCTTTGTATTGATAATTATTTGGAAACCTAAGGTTTAAAAATAATGACAGGGAAAAATCAATTATTAATTTTGTTTTTAGTGATTGTAGGCCTCAGAGAAAGCCTTGGTCAATTGGCAACTTGGAAAAGGCATGACCAGATAATAGTAAGATGGGATGCCCCGTCAAAATATGGGTGAATGTGACAGAGGGTTATTTACCACAATCTGTCATGTTTGATGCTTGTGAGGTGTTAGCTTGTGGAGATTTAAATGCCCAAGGACACTTGAGCAGAGAGAACAAATAACTGGGAGAGACCCAACATCCAGATTAAGAATAGCTAAATGGAAACGATCCTCTATTGCCATCAGAGAAAGGGAGAAACTCAAGGAGAAAACAGGAGAGAAAACAGGAGGCCCTCTTTGAAATGCGGCAGTTCAAACATTGGAGATTGAAACAGGGTATGGGGATGAGAATGCCAGGATAGAATGGGTCAAATATACTGTCCAGAGTCAACCATAGCAATTGCTATGCTTGTGCCTCGGGACGACCGATTGCCCAGATAGTGCCCTGCCCATTGGGGTGGACCAAGGATTCCCAGGGGATGCGATGTATGATTGCATTGTACCAAGAAAAGACTGCCCAGGGAAATGAGGCCTATAAGTCTCTCTCTTTGCTGTTCCCTTCCTTGCATGATAGCAATACCAGGGTTCCCCCTGCATTCTCTACAGCTATAGGTAACCATACAGCTTGCCTCTCACGGCAGGGTGTGAGTGCTACCCGGCATCTGGGAGAATTTGCCTTGCACACGAGGACCTTGAATGCTACCAGGCACTTGATGGGAAACTGCTCAAGAGTTGAGATCCCCAGGGCAGATCTCTGGTGGTACTGTGGAGGGAGGATCTTACGGTCCACCCTACCATCTAACTGGGGAGGCACTTGTGCACTTGTTCAATTAGCTATACCCTTCACCCTGGCATTTGAAAGAGAAACATCACAAATACCCAGAAGAAGTAAAAGAAGCTTAGGAGGATCATTTGATGATAGAGCGTACATAGATTCTATAGGGGTGCCTAGAGGAGTTCCCGATGAACAGGAAGCCAGGAATCAAATTGCTGCAGGGTTTGAGTCACTGTTCTGGTGGGTAACAATCAATAAGAATGTGGATTGGATTAATTATATTTATTAGAATCAGCAGAGATTCATAAATTATACAAGGGATGCGATAAGAGGAATCGCTGAACAACTAGATGCCACCAGCAAAATGGCTAAGGAAAACAGAATAGCATTAGATATGATGTTTGCGGAGAAAGGAGGTGTGTGTGTGTGATACTGAGCAACCATTGTTGCACTTTTATACCCAACAATACTGCCCCGGATGGCATAGTAACTAGAGCATTGCAAGGGTTTACCACCCTTGCCAGTGAATTGGCAGAAAAATCAGGCATATTTACATTCTTGATCGTAGTAGCAGGAGTTTTGACAGCCGTTGGTTGTTGCATTATCCCCTGTGTAAGAGGACTAGTACAGTGGTTAATTGAAACTGAACTATTGAAACAAATGACCATGGAGCCACCACCTTACTCAGATAAGATGATGATATTAGAGGAGATGGAAAGCAAAGAAGGTGAAGAAGAGGAAGATATCTACCAAATTATACCTTAGAGAAAAGTTTTGCAAAAATCAACAATTTACAAATGTTGTGGTTTAACCCGGCTGGCAGCTAAACACCACACAGCCGTTCGCTCACCCTCCCCCCTCCCTCTCTGGGATGGGGGAGAGAAACGGGAAAGTGAAGCCTGTGAGTTGAGATAACGACAGTTTATTAAGACAGGAAAATAATAATAACAATAATAATAATAATAGTGATAATGGTAATAGTATTAACAATAATAATGTGTAAGAAAACAAGTGATGCACAATGCAATTGCTCACCACCCGCTGACCGATGCCCAGCCTATTCCCGAGCAGCCGGCCCCCCCACCCCGGCCAGCCACCCCTATATATTGTTTAGCATGACGTCAGATGGTATGGAATACCCCTTTGGCCAGTTTGGGTCAGCTGTCCTGGGTCTGTCCCCTCCCAGCTCCTGCTGCACCCCCAGCCTGCTCGCTGGCAGGACAGAGCGAGAAGCCGAAAAGTCCTTGGCCTGGTGTAAACACTGCTCTGCAACAATTAAAACATCAGCATGTTATCAGCGCTCTTCTCATCCTAATCCAAAACATAGCACCCTACCAGCTACTAGGAGCTACTTAACTCTGTCCTAACTGGAACCAGGACAGATATCCACCCCTTATTCCATACCATTTATGTCATGCTCAGGTTACACTCTGTCCAATACATTCTAATTAATCACCATTTTCATCTATGATATATAGCAATCATGGTAGTGATGACATACATTATTATATAATAATTAACATACTACAATTCAACTCATGGGCTATTCTCACCCAGTATCAAATCCCCTTGAGGTACACACCGGACCTCCCCATTCTTTTGCATTACCCACCAAGTGCATCCAGGTCCCTGAGCAAAAGCAATTCCACGAATGGGTTTGCCTTTTCCTGAGGCAGGAGTAGCCCAGACTGTTTTACCCAGCATGTTTCTTACGTGCACTACAGGAACTTTATCCCCTTCTACAGTGCGTAACAGGTTTGATTGGGCAGGTCCAGCTCGGTTGGCAGATCCCCTGGTATTGACTAACCAGGTGGCCTTTGCCAAATGTGTATCCCAATTTTTGAATGTCCCAGCACCCATTGCTTTCAGTGTAGTCTTCAACAGTCCATTGTATCGTTCAACTTTTCCAGAGGCTGGTGCATGATAGGGGATGTGATACACCCACTCAATACCATGTTCTTTGGCCCAAGTGTCTATAAGGTTGTTTCGGAAATGAGTCCCGTTGTCTGACTCAATTCTCTCTGGGGTGCCATGTCGCCATAAGACTTGCTTTTCAAGGCCCAGGATAGTGTTCCGGGCGGTGGCATGGGGCACAGGATATGTTTCCAGCCATCCGGTGGTTGCTTCCACCATTGTAAGTACGTGGCGCTTGCCGTTGCGGGTTTGAGGGAGTGTGATGTAATCAATCTGGCAGGCCTCTCCATATTTATATTTCAGCCATCGTCCTCCATACCAAAGAGGTTTTGACCGTTTGGCTTGCTTGATTGCAGCACATGTTTCACAGTCATGAATAACCTGTGCTATAGTGTCCATGGTCAGGTCCACCCCTCGATCACGAGCCCATCTGTATGTTGCATCTCTACCTTGATGGCCTGAGGTGTCATGGGCCCATCGGGCTATAAATAATTCACCTTTATGTTGCCAGTCCAGGTCCACCTGAGCCACTTCAATCTTAGCAGCCTGATCCACCTGCTGGTTGTTTTGGTGTTCTTCAGTAGCCCGATTCTTGGGCACATGAGCATCTACATGGCGTACCTTTACAACCAGGTTCTCTACCCGGGCAGCAATATCTTGCCACAGTGCCGCAGCCCAGATGGGCTTGCCCCTGCGCTGCCAGTTGTTCTGCTTCCATTGCTGTAACCACCCCCACAGGGCATTTGCTACCATCCATGAATCAGTATAGAGATAGAGAACTGGCCACTTTTCTCGTTCAGCAATATCTAGAGCAAGCTGAATGGCTTTCACTTCTGCAAACTGACTCGATTCACCTTCTCCCTCAGCAGCTTCTGCAACTCGTCGTGTAGGACTCCATACAACAGCTTTCCATCTCCGATGCTTTCCCACAATACGACAGGACCCATCAGTGAACAAGGCATATTTCTTCTCATTTTCTGGTAGCTTGTTGTACAGTGGGGCTTCTTCAGCACGGACCACCTCCTCCTCTGATGATATCCCAAAGTATTTGCCTTCTGGCCAGTCCATAATCACTTCCAAGATTCCTGGGCGATTCGGGTTTCCTATTCGAGCCCGCTCAGTAATCAGTGCAACCCACTTGCTCCATGTAGCATCAGTTGCATGATGCGTAGAGGGGACCCTTCCTTTGAACATCCAGCCTAGTACCGGCAGTCGGGGTGCCAGGAGGAGCTGCGCTTCAGTACCGACCACTTCCGAAGCAGATCGAACTCCTTCATATGCTGCCAATATCTCCTTTTCAGTTGGAGTATAGCGGGCTTCAGATCCTCTGTATCCCCGACTCCAAAACCCCAGGGGTCGACCTCGAGTTTCCCCAGGTTCTTTCTGCCAGAGGCTCCAGGTGGGACCATTCTCCCCGGCTGCGGTGTAGAGCACATTCTTTACATCTGGTCCTGTTCGGACTGGCCCGAGGGCTACTGCATGAACTATTTCCTGCTTAATTTGTTCAAAGGCTTGTCGTTGCTCAGGGCCCCATTCAAAAGCATTCTTCTTACGATTTACTTGGTAGAGCGGGTTTACAATCAGACTGTAATTTGGAATATGCATTCTCCAAAACCCCACGACACCTAGGAAAGTTTGTGTTTCTTTTTTGCTAGTTGGTGGAGACATAGCTGTTATCTTGTTGATCACATCCATTGGGATTTGACGACGTCCATCTTGCCATTTAATTCCTAAAAACTGGATCTCTCGTGCAGGTCCTTTAACTTTATTCTGTTTTATGGCAAAACCGGCCTTCAGAAGGATTTGGACTATTTTCTTCCCTTTCTCGAAAACTTCTTCTGCAGTGTCACCCCACACAATGATGTCATCGATGTACTGCAGGTGTTCAGGAGCTTCCCCCTGCTCCAGCGCAGACTGGATCAGTCCATGGCAAATGGTAGGGCTGTGTTTCCACCCCTGGGGCAGCCGATTCCAAGTATATTGGACTCCCCTCCAAGTGAAAGCAAACTGTGGCCTGCACTGTGCTGCTAGAGGGATGGAGAAAAATGCATTAGCGATATCAATTGTGGCATACCACTTGGCTGCCTTTGATTCCAGTTCATACTGGAGTTCTAGCATGTCCGGCACTGCAGCACTCAGTGGTGGCGTGGCTTCGTTCAGGCCACGATAGTCCACTGTTAGTCTCCACTCACCATTAGACTTTCGCACTGGCCATATGGGACTATTAAAAGGTGAATGAGTCTTGCTGATCACTCCTTGGCTCTCCAGTTGACGAATTAGCTTATGGATGGGAATCAGGGAGTCTCGGTTGGTGCGATATTGCCGCCGGTGCACAGTTGTGGTAGCGATCGGCACTTGCTGTTCTTCAACCCTCAGCAACCCCACAACAGAAGGGTCCTCTGAGAGACCAGGCAAGGTAGACAACTGTTTAATGTCCTCTGTCTCCAAAGCAGCTATGCCGAAAGCCCAGCGGAACCCTTTTGGGTCCTTGAAATATCCTCTTCTAAGATAGTCTATGCCAAGGATGCACGGAGCATCTGGGCCAGTCACAATACGGTGCTTTTGCCACTCATTACCGGTTAGACTCACTTCAGCCTCCAATACAGTTAACTGCTGGGATCCCCCCGTCACACCATAAATACAGATGGGCTCTGGCCCTTTATAGCTTGATGGCATTAGAGTACATTGTGCACCGGTGTCTACCAAAGCCTTATACTTCTGTGCGTCTGACGTGCCAGGCCATCGAATCCACACAGTCCAATAAACTCGATTGTCCCTTTCCTCCCCCTGGCTGGAGGCAGGGCCCCTCTAGTCCTGGTCAGAATCCGGGAGTCCGGGTAATTACTGTTGATTTTTCGACATCCTCATCCTCATCTTCAGTCTTCTGCACCTTTGATGGCCGGTGTAGAGTCCGGGTAGTTACTGTTGATTTTCCGACATCCTCATCCTCATCTTCAGTCTCCTGCACCTTTGATGGCTGGTATGGAGTCCGGGTAGTTACTGTTGATTTTTCGCCATCCTCATCCTCATCTTCAGTCTCCTGCACCTTTGATGGCCCAGCCTCGTCTTCACTACGCCCAGACTTAGCAGAAGACTGTCTGCGTTTTAAACGACCTGAGCCTCTATACCATTTTTTCACCTTGTCTACAGGGTCAACTTGCACTGGTACAGCTCGTTTCTCTGACCCAGACACAGGGTCTGCCACAGGGGTTGGAATACCCTCTGCGGGGTCAACTTGCACTGCTACAGCTCGTTTCTCTGACCCAGCCACAGGAGTGGGAGCAGCTGCACGAGCTGGGGCAGCTGCAGGAGCTGGAGCAGCTGCAGGGGCTGGAGCTGGAGCGGCTGCAGGAGCTGGAGCTGGAGCGGCTGCAGGAGTCGGAACGGCTGCAGGAGCTGGAGCTGGAGCGGCTGCAGGAGCTGGAGCCGGAACGGCTGCAGGAGCCGGAACGGCTGCAGGAGCTGGAGCTGGAGTAGCTGCAGGAGCTGGAGCGGCTGCAGGAGCTGGAGCTGGAGTGGCTGCAGGGGCTGGAGCTGGAGCGGCTGCAGGAGCCGGAACGGCTGCAGGAGCTGGAGCGGCTGCAGGAGCTGGAGCTGGAGTAGCTGCAGGAGCTGGAACTGGAGCGGCTGCAGGAGCTGGAGCGGCTGCAGGAGCTGGAGCTGGAGCGGCTGCAGGAGCTGCAGCTGGAGTGGCTGCAGGAGCTGGAGCTGGAACGGCTGCAGGAGCTGGAGCTAGGTTGCTAGTAGCATCAATTGCAGCTCGATAGGCACAAGCCAGACCCCAGCACGCTACAGTGATTTGTGTCACTTTGGAACTGCCAGAGTCATGACACCTTTTTTTCAAGCATTCTGCCAGCTTTTTAGGATTTTGCAGTTGTTCAGGGGTGAATGTCCAAAACACTGGAGGTGACCACTGCTCTAGAAACCTGCCCATATCCTCCCACACTCCCTGCCACTCGCAACTATCCCGCCTCAAGACAGATCTCCGGATGAGATTCCTAAGTAGTTGTTTAACCCTCCACAAAATCTGAAGCGCATTCAGGAGACATAACAACAAGAGCAGGCTGGTCTGAGTATCCCAAGGATATTCAACATCTCGGAGAACCACCGTAACTAACTCGGGGGATAAGAGGGTGGTGGTGAAGGAGAAAGGGAGAGTGAACAGGTAGGGAAACATGTCTTCCCCTGTCCCCTTCACAGATTGGCTCCCGAACGAAAACAGGCAATAGGTGTAATTGCTAATAGTTTCCGAGATATGGGTTCCAAAGTATAGAGTCGACGTCAGTGCTGAGTACAAATACCAGGTTAAAGTCGTGACCAGATATTTCATCATTTCATAAGCCATTGCTACACCGCACAGTACCATAACAATCTTAAACCAGGGCCCGGAAAGGATAAACAGTCCAACAGGGAGCACATACAGAAAGTAACGCACCATAAAACTCAATTTGGAATACAGGTACAGCAGACTGGAGATTAAGGCAATCAACATCGTGACTAGCAACTATTAAGCAGGTCCAATACTTATACCAATTTTAGTTTAACACACTCTGGTCAGATTTGTCGATATCTCAACCCTTCGGGCCCCACGTTGGGCGCCAAGAGGACTGTTGTGGTTTAACCCGGCTGGCAGCTAAACACCACACAGCCGTTCGCTCACCCTCCCCCCTCCCTCTCTGGGATGGGGGAGAGAAACGGGAAAGTGAAGCCTGTGAGTTGAGATAACGACAGTTTATTAAGACAGGAAAATAATAATAACAATAATAATAATAATAGTGATAATGGTAATAGTATTAACAATAATAATGTGTAAGAAAACAAGTGATGCACAATGCAATTGCTCACCACCCGCTGACCGATGCCCAGCCTATTCCCGAGCAGCCGGCCCCCCCACCCCGGCCAGCCACCCCTATATATTGTTTAGCATGACGTCAGATGGTATGGAATACCCCTTTGGCCAGTTTGGGTCAGCTGTCCTGGGTCTGTCCCCTCCCAGCTCCTGCTGCACCCCCAGCCTGCTCGCTGGCAGGACAGAGCGAGAAGCCGAAAAGTCCTTGGCCTGGTGTAAACACTGCTCTGCAACAATTAAAACATCAGCATGTTATCAGCGCTCTTCTCATCCTAATCCAAAACATAGCACCCTACCAGCTACTATGAGCTACTTAACTCTGTCCTAACTGGAACCAGGACAACAAAAAAAAAGAAAAGGGGGGAATGGTGGGAATAAAAATGTTTTTGCAGAGTTACATTGTTTAAAGGTAAGGAATGGGGTATTGAGATATGCTTGCAGCGATAAGAAAACTTAGCAGGTGACCTTGTAAAATGCAGACAACCAGACTCCTTAGAACAATTAGGTGAAAATCACGGTGTTAAGTCAAGTCAGATAAGTGAAGAAACATTACCACTTCAAACAGTAAAAAAGTCAAAAGAAATCTGAAATTTAACAGGCCGGCAACTGAAGGCCATGCATTGTCTGTGAAGCATCAGATAGATTGTGAACCTGGATTACCCACTCAGTGGGGAAACAGGGGAGGGTCCTGTCATCAAAAAGTATATAAACTGTGTTTTGGAACCAGTAGGTGCGCTCCTGCTTGTGGGACGCCCGCCATTGCAATCGCGAATAAATTACTACTTCACTGAGATCCTCGCCTGAGCCTAAGTTATTGGCTACGGAGTGTTTCTCACAAAAACAAACAAACAACAAAAAAAACACTTAAAACAATCCCCTAAACAAAATAAATTACAACAACATAGGAAGCCTTTGTGACCGCAATACTGCATTAGAATTGGTTTAAGTAGTATGGCAAAAATGGGAAAAGCCTGAGCCATATTTTGACATTTGTCATTTAAGTTACACAGTCATTAGTGAACCAAACCCAAACCATCGCAAATTCAGAGGCTTAGCCAAAGTATAATTATAAGAATCATTAAAATTCCCTGGCAGTTGTGCATTAGGCTTATAAATCACTGTAGGTCTTATTTTTGTAGAAGTTTGTTTCTCAAAAGAACAACTGCATTTTAGTCTATTGGAATACTTTCAAGTTTTACAAATTTACATGCTGAATACACTTCACTGCTCAGTTTCAGGTCCTATCCACTATGCTGTTCTGTAAATAACTATGCTACAACAACTCACCTTCAAGTGCGCTGGATGTTTTACATTCTTCAAATTCAATAAAGCCTTAAAGAAACGACAGTGAAGTTATTAGGTTAAATATTATGTTAAATTTAATCTCAAATGAAGGTCAAACCCTAAGATATTTTAACCACTATTAATATTTCCTGAAAATACTAGATAATCTAATTTAAAATGTTGGTGGTAACTGAAAACGATTGCCCTGTCAATGGTCAAACAGATTGCAAACTCATGTGTACAGCAAATCATTAAATATTTTCACTTTCATACTGAAAACGTAAAATACTAGTGCACACTCTCCAAATACAATTTAATTGCCTGTTATTACTGAGACAGGGAACATGATAAAGGATGTTGATTCCTAGGTCTTAGCTAGCACAGTTGTCTGTTAACGACCCAAAGATAAGAGAATAAAAGACTATGCATAGATAATGGTACCAGCAAGAACTGGCTTGACTGCTGAAGTCTGTCCAAGACAGGAAAGGCCAGAAGATTAGCAGCAGGGAAGACTTCTGGCCTTCAGCAAAAGACCAACAGAGCACCCTGGGTGACCACCCAAGGACTCCAGTACGCATATGAATAGAGACGGGAACCTACGTTAATGATTCTTTGGAGACCTGATGAATATACAAGAGACTTACGGGAAATTAAATGAAATGAATATGTATTTGTCCCACTAATATAAGCACACTGCCAGTAACCCTTGGTGCGCAAGTTAGGTCGATCTATCCCCCTTGCGCCTGGCGTGGGTGCGCAGCGCCGAATAAACATACCTGCTTTATAACTATCTCGACGTTATAGAGTCTGATTTTCACAAATCATTACAACTACATGAAGCATTTCTACTTTGTTTCCTCTTCTCATTTAAAATTGCATACATCAGTGCAAAGATTTAGATTTATCTTATTTTCTTGAAAGAGCTATGTAAAGAAAAATTTAAAATGAAAAAAGCATAGCTTCACACTTTCGCTAACTGTATTGTTAGTTCCTCTGTTTTCTCTTCATAGCCAATAACCTAGGCAGTTAAAAGTGAGATGCAGAACATAGAACAACAAAGAAGATAAAAGAACTTTAAAAAGCTCATTAAGACTAAACAAGACAAAAAAAGCAAACAGCATTGTTTAAGTGCAGTATGTAAATAAATTCATTATTATGGCTTCCTATTATAGTTGACACAAGGTAACAGTCAGTTGTCATTGCAAAGGGCAGTCCTAACTTTAATTCCTTCAATCTGGCTAGGTCTAGAATTTGTTTAACCCCACACTATGATCCATTTTAGGGAGCTAAACTTGCAGGGAAAAAAAAAAAACAACACAAAAAAACCAAAACAGTGGTTTTCCATAAGATCTTGTGCAGGGAGTTAAAAATGGCAGAATCACACCAGCATTTGTGCAAGTGCAAAGAAAGATTAGGTGAGGACTTTTGCCCAGGGAAGTTGTGGATGCCCCATCCCTGGAGGTGTAAAAGACCAGGTTGGATGAGGCCCTGGGCACCCTGATCTAGTGGGTGGCATCCCTGCCTATGGCGGGGGGGGTTGGAGTTAGATGATCTTTAATGTCCCTTCCAACCCAAGCCATTCTCTGATTCTATGACTCCATGAAAGCAGAGAGAACACGCAGAAAGGTGCCATTACTTTCAGCCCCAACTAAGAATTGGCCCCTTTGTTACCTTAGGTTAATAATTAGCCAGCTTATTTTTAAGAAAATACAGACTTGTATCTCAAAGCGAGGATAAGATGTTTGAGGGGGGAGGGGATATTAGGTGAGGAACTCATGGTATGCATGTCTTTCGATGTGTAAACGACTAAGCTTAGTATGCATGCCTAAACTGAAATAATAAGAGAAGAAAGAATGAGATGGTCTGAGCATGTGGAAGAACTGGGTTCAAACAGCAAGCACAGTGAGGAAGACTATCTACGACCACCAGAAGACCCGGAAAGACCACCAGTAGAAACAAATGCGCAGGGACATGTGCATATTTAATGTCAGGGACATTTACACATTAAATGTCAGTGACGTTTACATATTTAATGAGCTCCGGGAAATAGTATGAATATGTTAATTATTTCTTGAAAATCTGATTCATATGTATATTTTGATTGCATATAACCCTTGTAGCTTGACCAATTCGGCATACACACTAGGTGGAGTGATCCCCTGTGTGCCCGGTGCCGCAATAAAGACTGCCTGCTTTATGAAACTCCAAATTGAGTCTTGGAGAGTTTCTTCGACCGGCTTTTACGGTAACACTTGACCCATGTTTAAAACAGTAGCTTGCAACTGTATCCACAAAAGTAAACATGTTTAGCATGTTAACGCTGTCACACGCTGTCACTCATCTCTATGTAATCATTTTGAGGGAATACACACAAGTTCATGCATGCACACATTACAGATAAGATAGGGGGAGGGGAAAAAAAACTGTTCCCAATTCTGTAAGACAGCCAAACTTTTTCACCCCTCCCCTCTCACTGGAGTTATGCAACTACTTCAAGTGAAAGATTGAAATCTTGGAAAATTTCAGTTAAACGACTGGAAGTAAAGTGACTGTGGAAACTTCAAATGCAGAAACTACTTCCACTATTGCCCCAAAACATGTGCTAGTACATACTCTGATTTATCTTTATTATGAAATTATGTTTGTTCTTGAACATCCACCATAAAAGCAAGAGCTGTGCAAGGGTGTTTTTTCATCAAATAAAAAGTGTACAAGTAAGCATTTTCCAGTGTTTTCACTTGTACTCTTTTCAAAATGAATGTCATACTCATAGTCTTAAAGTAAGTATCTGATACAAACAGAACTTAGATACAAGAAACATGGAGACAACAAGCTTCAGTTTGTTTTTATATAGTACAACATAGCAAATCATTGTGCTGCAATTAGAGATGCCACAATGAAAGTAAAAAATAATTCGGCTGTGAATTAGCATTGTGAATTACCCAAATGGAATTAATTTGTAATTGATTTATGCAGTTAAGTACCTCAAATGGTTATATGTGCAATGTAACCTCTACAATGTATATTTAACTCTTGCAGTGTAAAATGGCATTCAACTCAGTATAAACTACATTTTGATAGCATTTCTCAAAACTGCAAATGAAAAGTTATGCTTACATCAAACAATAAGGCAATTGAGAAAGTGATGTTGCAACTCCATACTAATTGATGTCAAGCGAATTGAATTATTTTAGACATAGTAGATAAAATCTACCAGATATTTTTTTTAAATCTTGCTGGCCTCTAATGTTTTGTTTTTTTAAAAAGATTTGCTCAAAATAATGACTTGTATTTATTGTAATTAAGACCACATCTGCAAAATTTTCCCTTCTGGTAAAATAAAACAAACAAACAAACAAAACGGGTGCTTGTAAAACCAACAGCAGGATGAAAATCTAGGTCTAGAACCCATTAATATCCCATTTATCATAATGTAATTATTTGGCTTCCAAGTGTTATAAATGACTGAGTCCCAAATAGGATTACAATCAGAGTTTACAATTTATTAAACGAATAGAGGCAAGCAAACAGCGCTGGGTGCGCCGGGAGTCTCTGCTCCACCGGGACGCACACCTGTTACGTAAGGCAGCTGGTTTTTATACTCCTAGGCTAATACATATTCATTACTACTTCTAGAAGAGGCAGGGTTATTATAATTGGTTTCCCAAATCCGATGTCGCCTGCTTATCAGTCTCTGTTACTTTCTCAGGGGCCGCTCGAACAGGGAGACAGGGAGGCTCATATTTTCCTCCTTATCTAGTGGTCCAGGGAGACAGGGAGACAGGAAGGCTCTTATTCTTCCTCCTTATCTAGTGGTCTCTTGGCCGGCTATCAGAAGTTACTGCACATCCGTGCAAAGTCAGCAGTTTTTCTCCGAAGAAATCCCTTTGTTCTTTTCTCGCCTAAACCCAGGCCTCAATGTTAACCCTTCAAAACCCCTTAGTGGCACGAATTGCTGGACCATTTCTTACAATTCCTCCCTTTTTTTTTTTTTTAATCATCAATTCGTGTCTCTCCTTCAACCTTTGTCAGTAACAATTGGATTTCATCAGTCAGTTCTCGGGGTGTCCACTTCTTAAGCATCATTATCGACACGTCACCTTTTCTCTCCACTGAAGTCATCACAAATTGGGTGCTATTTATTACTCGCCGTATCAACAACGTAAAGCAAGGTATCATACAAGGTATAAACAATAATGTCATTACACCACATAAAAATAAAAACAGCATCCTTTTAACCCATGGTTCACCAGGCAACCATGAAAAGAAATCCCAATCCATACCCTTCCAAGTTTGTACTGGGACGTGGGCTAACTTTCTAATTTCCTTTGTTATCTGCTTGACCACTTTTCCATTATCATCAATCTGTAGACAACAATTAGAATCGTTCAGTTTTCCACATACTCCCCCTTCTTCTGCTAGTAAATAGTCTAAGACCATTCTATGTTGGAATATAGCATTTCTCATTTGAGTGGATTGGTCAGCCAAAAGATCCAAGGCTGTCGCTGTTTGATTTGTTACAACCTCGAGGATAGCTTGCAACCTAATTATTCGGTTCAAATTATAAATAGGTTCTCGGGCTCCTGATATCAACTCATTTGGGTTCCAGGTGGCTGGCCCATAATGCTGTATGATTCTTTCAGGAGGCCATTCATCCTTTCCCCATTTTTGGGCACTACCCCCGGTTAAGGAAGTATCTATAGATCGTTTCACTCTGTTCAGGTCATCATATAATCTTATTCCTAAATGATCTCCTTGTGTTTGTGACAATAAAAAGAACAAGGGTCTTATGTACCCCACATAGCATATTCCCGACCAATTTTCAGGTAGCCTCTTGTAAGCATGTTTGCCACACACCCAATAATGTCCCTTTAGGGCCCACGTCCCGTTTGGAAAATGACCATCCCATCCATCTTTACCCTTTGGGGCGTGATAATACAGAGTGTCCTTGTTACCGAGTGGTCCTGTTACAATGTCTGCCCCGTTTGTACTCGTATATGCACGCTTCCAAGCTCCCACGTTGGGTTTCCACTTACAGTCACAATTCAGTTCTCTTTGGCGACCTGTCATATTATAAGCCTTTTTCGCCGTCCAATCTTGAGAGTGTGGGAAGCGCCTTCAATCATGGGGTTGGGCCCGCTTTCAGAGCTTGTGTTACCATTCAGCCCTTCAGGGTGATCCAGCTCCTGGAAAAACTAATCACAATTTTATTATGGGTTTAAAAGGTTCTCATGTTATTTTTCTCAGGACAAACTGATCTTGGTGTAGGAGAAGTCCGGTCGAGGCACTCTCACTCGGCGGTCAATACCCATAGGGGTTGCCTCCCTCGGTAGACCATACACGCCGCAGTGGAGGGTCCTACCCCGGTCTTGCCTTCTCCCTTTCCTTCCTTCAGCCTTGTCCTCTTTATCCAGTGCCCTTAATTCATGCAGAACCTCATTGCTGGGATATCAGTTCCTCTTTAGTCTCAGTTTCAGTTCCCCAGGAGTGGACTCAACCCTCCAGGCTTCGGTAGTTATTGGTCCTTTTATTCTGGATGCGTGGGTCCAACCCCTTCTTGCTGTTCTCACAGCTGTTTCAGTAGTAAGTAAAACAAGGTACAGTCCCTCCCATCGGGGGTTCAATGATTCTTCTCTCCAGGTTTTTATTAAGACCTTGTCTCCTGGTTGTATTTTATGAATAGCAAATCCTAAAGGTGGTGTCTGAGTCATCATCCCAATTTATCTTATCTCCTGTAATCTCCTTCCAATGGTAATTATGTATTTCTGGATACTATGATCCTCAACTACATTGTTCCCTAGGGGCATCCCTTGAGAATAAGGCATACCATATAACATTTCATATGATGATAATCCAGTCTCACTGTGTGGTTTAGTTCTTATGTTTAAAAGTGCCAATGGTAAGCATTTCGTCCAGGGCAGCTGTGTCTCGATCATTAACTTAGCCAATTGTTGTTTTATTGTTTGATTCATCCTTTCTACTTTCCCTGAGCTTTGTGGGTGCCACGGAGTGTGGTATTCCCACTGAATACCTTTCAAGGGGTACATCCTTCAAATCTTTGTGGCTGGCTTATGTTCGATTATTTCCACACAATTGTGTTCCAACGGTCCTTCTTCTGGAACGGTTCCTAGAAATACTGCTGGATATAACAGGTTAGTCGTTTTCAAGGTTATGTCATCTTGTTCAGTTAGGATTGCCTGATATTTCATCATCCGGCTGGGTGATAACCAGTGCCCCCCCCCTTTGTTCCAAAACGGTTGTTACCATATGTGGTCCAAAAACTTCAATACGTTTTCCCATTTGAAGGCAAATAATTTTCTACTATCTTTATCAAGAGGTATGCAAAAGAAGGCATCCTTTAAATCTATCACGGTAAACCATTTATATTTCTCTTTCACAGATGTTAACAATGTGTAAGGATTAGCTACTACCGGGTGAATATCCTTTGTTATTTCATTTACTGCTCTAAGATCTTGTACAGATCTATACTCGCCATTCGGCTTCTTTACTGGAAAAATTGGAGTATTGTATTCCGATTTACATTCTTCCAGAATCTGATATTTGAGAAATTTGTCAATAATTTTCACTATTCCCGTGCCTAGCTTCTATCTTAAGTGGATATTGTTTGATTCAAACAGGTTTGGCTCCTTCCTTTAATTCCACCTTTACCAGTTGTGCCAGTTTCGACTTCCCTGGTACATCTGTTTCCCGTACTGTTGCTATAACTGCATTTTCTACTTCTCTTGGAATATTAACAAAGGGTTTATCTTTGATCATTAGGATTTGGCCTACTTTGGACTCAGGTACCTTCATTATTAATTCTCCATCCTCAAAGGTTATTGTTGCATCTAATTTGGCTAATAGATCCCGTCCCAAGAGTGGCATCGGGCATTCTGGTACATACTAAAATTTATGGGTTAGTTCCTCACCCCCAAAACGCAAATCAAGGGGTCGTAAGAATGACCATTCTTCCTCTTTCCCTGTGGCTCCAATTATTGTAGTTGTCTTAGTTCCTAATCGTCCTTTTAAACTATTTAACACTGAATATGTTGCTCCTATTACATTTACAGCCTAATTAACACAGAGAAAGAAGCTCCCATAACCAACAAAAAATTCAAGCCTGTCTTCGTTTCCTAGCTTTATTTCAACTAGCGGACCTGCTAGGGTAGATGCCCCAGGTCCCCATCATTCCTGACTGTTGTTTGTCCTGCAGCCTAAGACAATTTCTTTCTGATATCAGGGGCTGATTGCCCTGGAAAGAGGTTAGCCAGTTGCCTCTCTCTCTCTCTCTTTTTCTTTTTTTTTTTTTTTTTTTTTTTTTTTTTTTAAGCCAGGTCCATTTTTTTTTTTTTTCATTGCATTTCAAAGTTGGTCCAGAAATTCAAAAATTCCATAAATTCCATAGGGGTTTCTTTTGGACCTTGTTGGAACAGATTCTCAATTCCCAATAGCCAATTTAACCAGATTTTGGTATTTACATAATTTCCGGGGTGATTAGGGTCTCAGTGAGGGGGTCGGTCAGGGGAATGCAATCGTTGACAGTTCCCTGAGCGGTCCCATTGGCAATCTGAGCTCACACATGAACTCAGGTTGTTTTAAGAGTTAGCTGCTTTTCTGTTTCCACGACAACTCTCTCGGACCCATCACGGTCCCCCTGCCCCAGAGGGCTCACACCGCGATTTAGAGACCTCAGCCTCGGGTTGAGACGGAACTATTAACATTCCTACATCCTCTTTCCCTGCTCATTCAACTTCAAACAGCTCTGTTAAATACTACATGCCACACAACCTTTAACACCTTCAACAATCCTTTCAACACTTCCTTTATCTTTCTCCAGCCTGTACTTTTCTAATGCCAACACCAAAGGCTCAGTCAGGGGCCAACTTAATTCCAAACCTTTTCCCTCCAAGATGCTGAAACAACATATCACTATACAACATTTCATCCTATTTTCCTTCTCTTCTCAAAAACATTAATTGCAAGACACTGTTATAGTCGATTGATCCATAAAGTGGCCATTTAGTTTATATAGTGGCCACCATTGATTGCAATACTTAGTGGAAGTCCTCTTGCTTTCTGTGCCCCCATTTCTAACAATATCCTTCCAATGTGCCAATATGCACCCAAGGAGGCTTTTTTTTTTTTTTTTTTAGGACTTCTTTTTTTTTTTTTTTGGATTTTCCCCTTTTCCTTGATTTCCCATTCCCTTTTATTTATTTATATTAGTTACTGTCCCTTGTTTCAATTTCCACGCAAACCTTTTTATTGCAGGTTTTTACTATCTTTTCCTAATCTTCTTCCCAAATGTCCCAGTCCTCTGGGATTAAACTCTTCTTTCCACATACAAACTTTACTATTTCAGATTATTAATGAGCCCCGTTCCAATCATAAATCCGCAGGACTTCGGAAAAACACCAGAAGCACTCAGCCTTCTGTCTTCTGGACAAACAATAACACCTTTTCCACAAAATTTACATTTCAATAAGACCGAATTTCAAGCCAAATGGTAATTTTTCTCATGCACTTTGTTAGTAAGCCTACACAAAACAAGGAATCACTCCTGTGTATCCGTCAAGATGGGGGTTTAAAAAGGTATTGAGGCCTAAATAAATTCGCTCTCCCCCTTTTTACCAAATTCCCAGGGCTCAGGCCCGAACCACCAAAGAAGTGACTCTCCGTTCTACCACTTTGATAATCAGTCAGCCCCCCTCCCCCGATACTTGGGAAACTGACCGAACACCACCGCGAATATACCCAAACTTCTAAACTGTTACTTAGATAATGCTCCCACCTTCCTCCTTGACACAGTCAAAACATTTAAGAACAAAACAGGATTACAAGATGCACCACCGGGGGTGGATTGTTAGGATATAGAGGTGGTAGGTTATCCAATGACTCCCATTCATCATCTTTTTCTTTTTCCTTTTTTTTTTTTTATTTTTTATTTTTTTGTTCTCTTCTTCGTCAAACTTCTCGTCTGCTTTTAGTGTAAATATTGAGGCTGGAAAAGGACGTGAGATCCTGATCCATAATCCTGCATAATCACTTTCCTCCTGGCTAAAAGGTTCCTTTGAGTTAACATGTAGATTTAAAGCCTGGCAAACCCAGTCTTCAAAAGATCCGAAAATAGGCCAAAAGACATGTGGTCTTAAAGGCTCCTTTGGCCATTCTATCATACAATACTGAATCATTTTTACTTTGCTTTTTCCTTTTCTGGGGCCCCTATCGTTCCAATTTCTAATCATTATCCCTAATGGACTTTCTGGTGGTATGTCTGGTAATTTGCTCCCTTTTCTCTGGTCCCGGGTCTTCGATTTAATCTGACCCATCTAGGAATTTTACTGTGGCAATTCCTACAGCCCTTGGTTGCCTTAGTGAGAGTGTCTTGCAGGGGGTTTAGGACCTATCACCCACCCACGAATCCTATAGGAATCGCTTCGGTCCTTCACCGGCCAAGTCCCTCGCGGGAGATTGGAACCGCGGTTAGAAGACCTCCACAATCGCTTCGGAACTACGTTCCGTCTCAATCACACTCTCACACACACAGGCAACCGAATCCCACCCAACCGAACGGTATACACATTAAATACTTACGACTCCGTCGTCTTCGTTCGGATCTTTCGCGCAGAATTACGGGCAAAATATAGTGCTGCAGCCGGCAAAGGGAGCTCATAAAAAAATCTAAATCTTTGCTTGCCCTTATTCAGGTTCAAGATGGCATTAGCCCCGACCTGACTCGAACAGGAGCCACCAAATGGTGGGGGCGCCCCTCCTAGATCAAGTCAGAATTCAGGAACCAAGACCCTCCCGGACGAGCCCCCAATTGTTATAAATGACTGAGTCCCAAATAGGATTACAATCAGAGTTTACAATTTATTAAACGAATAGAGGCAAGCAAACAGCGCTGGGTGCGCCGGGAGTCTCTGCTCCACCGGGACGCACACCTGTTACGTAAGGCAGCTGGTTTTTATACTCCTAGGCTAATACATATTCATTACTACTTCTAGAAGAGGCAGGGTTATTATAATTGGTTTCCCAAATCCGATGTCGCCTGCTTATCAGTCTCTGTTACTTTCTCAGGGGCCGCTCGAACAGGGAGACAGGGAGGCTCTTATTCTTCCTCCTTATCTAGTGGTCTCTTGGCCGGCTATCAGAAGTTACTGCACATCCGTGCAAAGTCAGCAGTTTTTCTCCGAAGAAATCCCTTTGTTCTTTTCTCGCCTAAACCCAGGCCTCAATGTTAACCCTTCAAAACCCCTTAGTGGCACGAATTGCTGGACCATTTCTTACACAAGTGAAGCTTTTCAGAACAGAATATTAAAAGGCCAATTTCAAATGGCAGTCTTAACTGCCCTTTAAATTTAAATTATTAAATAACTTCAAATTATTCAATATGACAAGGCAAAATACAAATTCTGAACAACTCTCATTCTGAAATATATTATAAATACATGGACAATTTAAGCTGCTCTTCAATCCCTTCTCCTTTGCTCTCCATTAAATTCGCAATAAAACAAAGTGTCCTGGTTCCAGTTAGGACAGAGTTAATTTTTCCTCATAGTAGCTGGTAGGGTGCTATGTTTTGGATTAGGATGAGAAGAGCGCTGATAACATGCTGATGTTTTAATTGTTGCAGAGCAGTGTTTACACCAGGCCAAGGACTTTTCAGCTTCTCGCTCTGTCCTGCCAGCGGGCAGGCTGGGGGTGCAGCAGGAGCTGGGAGGGGACAGACCCAGGACAGCTGACCCAAACTGGCCAAAGGGGTATTCCATACCATCTGACGTCATGCTAAACAATATATAGGGGTGGCTGGCCGGGGTGGGGGGCCGGCTGCTCGGGGATAGGCTGGGCATTGGTCAGCGGGTGGTGAGCAATTGCATTGTGCATCACTTGTTTTCTTACACATTATTATTATTAATACTATTATCATTATCACTATTATTATTATTATTGTTATTATTATATTCCTGTCTTAATAAACTGTCTTTCTCTCAACTCACCGGCTTCACTTTCCCGTTTCTCTCCCCCATCCCAGAGAGGGAGGGGGGAGGGTGAGCGAACGGCTGTGTGGTGTTTAGCTGCCAGCCGGGTTAAACCACAACGGTCCTTTTGGCGCCCAACGTGGGGCTCGAAGGGTTGAGATATCGACAAAATTGACCAGAGTGTGTTCAACTAAAATTGGTATAAGTATTGGACCTGCTTAATAGTTGCTAGTCACGATGTTGATTGCCTTAATCTCCAGTCTGCTGTGCCTGTTTTCCAAATCGAGTTTTATAGCACGTTACCTTCTGTATGTGCTCCCTGTTGCACTGTTTATCCTTTCCGGGCCCTGGTATAAGATTGTTATGGTACTGTGCGGTGTAACAGTGGCTTATGAAATGATGAAATATCTGGTCACGACTCTAACCTGGTATTTGTACTCAGCACTGACGTCGACTCTGTACTTTGGAAACCATATCTCGGAAACTATTAGCAATTACACCTATTGCCTGTTTTCTTTAGGGAGCCAATCTGTGAAGGGGACAGGGGAAGACATGTTTCCCTACCTGTTCACTCTCCCTTTCTCCTTCACCGCCCTCTTATCCCCCGAGCTAGTTACGGTGGTTCTCCGAGATGTTGAATATCCTTGGGATACTCAGACCAGCCTGCTCTTGTTGTTATGTCTCCTGAATGCGCTTCAGGTTTTGTTTCAGTGTGCTCCACAAATCAGAAAATACAGGTATCTCACTGTACTGGATCTGGCTAGTGTGAGAAACACTCCGTAGCCAATAACTTAGGCTCAGGCGAGGATCTCAGTGAAGTAGTAATTTATTCGCGATTGCAATGGCGGGCGCCCCACAAGCAGGAGAGCGCACCTACTAGTTCCAAAACACAGTTTATATACTTTTTGATGACAGGACCCTCCCCTGTTTCCCCACTGGAGTGGGTAATCCAGGTTCACAATCTATCTGATGCTTCACAGACAATGCCTGGCCTTCAGTTGCCGGCCTGTTTTTGAGATGGTAATGTTTTCTCCCCTTATCTGGCTTGACTTAACATAGTGATTTTCACCTGATTGCTCTAAGGAGTCTGGTTGTCTGCATTTTAGGAGGTCACCTGCTGAGCTTTCTTATCACCGTAAGCATATCTCAATACCACATTCCTTCCTTCTATACAATGTAACACTGCAAAAACAACATTTCTATTCCCACACTAGGATAGAGTTAACTTTCCCCACAGCAGCCCATATAGTGCTGTGCTTTGCACTTGTAGCTAGTTGATATGGCACTGATGTTTTGGGTATTGCAGAGCAGTGCTGGCACAGCATCAAGGCTGTCTCTCCAACTCCCCTGCCCATCCCACAAAGGCCAGTAGGTTGGGGGTGGGCAAGAGGTGGGGAGGGGACAAATCAGCTGACATAAACTGACCAAAGGGATATTCCATACCATATGACGTCATGCTCAACAATAGAAGAATGGGGGGGGGACTCTCACTATGAAAGTGTTTGTCTTCCCAAGCAACAGCTATGCATATTGAGGTCCTGTTTCGCAAGAAGTGGATGAACACCACTTGCTAATAGGAAATAGAGAATAATTTTCCTCCTTTTGCTTCTACATGGCCTTTGCGTTTTTTGTTTGTTTGTTTTCATTAAACTGCTCCTTATCTCAACCCACAAGCTTTTCCTTCTTTTAATCATATTTTCTCCCCCGTCCTTCTGAGGGGGAGGAGTGAGAGAGTGGCATGGTGGCGCTTAGCTACCCATCAGTTGTTAAACCACCACACTCACAGAACAAAAAACACCACCACCAAAACCCAGAAAAACTGAGTCAGAGAATGTCCACATCCCTACAGTGATTTCATTAACATTTTATTTTAGGTATTTAAATGCTACTGTTGAAATATATTGAGCAAGAAATTCAGAAAAATACCATAAAACATAGAAGCTGAAGAATAAATCTATTACTTATTCAACACTACACTTATGACAATACATTTTTCATGAGTTTGCTAAGGTTTCAAGCAACTACTTCTGTTTCTTCCTTCTATACATATTGCCATTTGGCCAGGAAAAAAATACAAGCCAAACCAACCACAAACACTCATCGCCAAAAGAAAAACAGAGGAAAGAAAACTTTTAAAAAACAGACAAACGTAGTTTTAGAGAAAAACAATACTAAAGCTTTTTCAGAATTCCATCTTTTTTCTTTATCCTTCCCAGCTACTAAGAGTGATCCAAAGATTTTTAAGACTTACATTAATGATTAAAATATATAAATATTCAAGGATCAGGTAAAACTCATACTTACTTCAGGTCAATATCTTTAACTTTCACTTCTAACACAAGCAGAAAGCAAAGATTTTTCTTTAACAACACATCAAAGTATTTATATTTTGTCCATTACTCTTGCCTAACATTTGTCTTTGAAGTTTTTTTTTGGTTTTTTTTTGGAAAAGAAATTTATTTCAAGAGACACTCATGCTTAGTACCAAAACGCACACCGATATGAAGATCAGATTAACATTTTCATTTTAACAGAGGCCAGCTACCCCCCCGCCCCCAAAATTCACCTCACTGTTTCAACAATGTGTTCTTCTCTGATAGGGAAGACTGTAAAACACAGTCTGATAAACTCTAGGTTACTTAAGAATTGCCAGAGAGAATCATCATCATAGAACAGTTTGGGTTGGAAGGGACCTTAAAGATCATCCAGTTCCAACTCCCCTGCCATGGGCAGAGATGCCACCCACTATACCAGGTTGGCCAAGGCTTCGTCCAACCTGGTCTCGAACACCTCCAGGGATGGGGCATCCCCAGTTTCTCTGGGCAACCTGTTGCAGTTCCTCACCACCCTCTGAGTGAAGAATTTCCTCCTAACCTCTAGTCTAAAACTCCCCTCTTTTAGTTTAAAACCATTCGCTCCTATCCTATCATTTTCTACCTGAGTAAAGAGTCCTTCTCCATCCTTTTTATAAGACCCCTTTAAGTTTTGAAAGGCTGCAGTAAGGTCACCCCAGAGCCTTCCCTTCTTCAGGCTGAACATCCCCCTCTCTCTCGGCCTTTCTTCATAGGAGAGGTGCTCCAGCCCTCTGATCAACTTTGTGGCCCTCCTCTGGACCCGCTCTAACAGATCAACAGCCTTCTTGTACTGGGGGCCCCAGACCTGGATGCAGTACTCCCAAGTGGGGCCTCACGAGGGCAGAGTAGAGGGGGGACAATCACCTCCCTCGACCTGCTGGCCATTCCTCTTTTAATGCAGCCCAAGATGCAGTTGGCCTTCTGGGCTGCAAGCATGCACTGCTGGCTCATGTCAAGCTTTTCGTCCACCAGAACCCCCAAGTCCTTCTCTGCAGGGCTGCTCTCAATGAGTTCTTCTCCATGTCTGTACTCTTGTCCGGAGTTGCCCCGGCCCAGGTGCAGCACCTTGCACTTGGACTTGTTGAACCTCATTAGGTTCATGTGGGCCCACTTCTCAAGCTTGTCCAGGTCCTTTTGGATGGCATCCCATCCTTCTGTTCTATTAACTGAACCACTCAGCTTGGTGTCATCTGCCAACATGCTGAGGGTACAGTTGATCCCACTGTCTATATCGCTGATAAAGATATTAAACAGTACCAGTCCCAGGACAGACCCTTGAGGGTCACCACTCATCACTAGCCTCCACCTGGACATAGAGCCATTGACCACCACTCTTTGAGTGTGACCTTCAAGCCAATAAAGAGATGGAAGTTGTGCAGCAAATTTCAGCAAGCAGGTCCCACTTTTCACTGAGATCTATGAAGTTAACTTGGAGATTTTAAATATATTTTCTTCTTAATCACACCTACTAGATTATTTTACGCTTTCCCAAAATGGGCAGTTAATATAGAAGTCCCTTCTCCCCACATGCTGTCTCCCCCCCTTGCTTTACTGCAATAAAGGGAAACACCAGTCATGAAAACAGCATTATCTTACAACAAATTATGTGAAACATTTAAAATTCTAAAGCATTTTTTTTTAATCCTAACTTTTTTTGTTTAATTCAAATTTCTTTAGGGCCCTTCATCCCGTGTAATCTCAGAAGTTTAAGATGCTAGCGGCTGCACTAACAAATCCACAAATGGGACTAGGGCAACTATCATTAGGTCTAGTCACTGTTCCATAATCTGGATTGTAAGAATGTAGAATTAGCATTATGTATTATCCATTGATTGGGGCCACAGGAAAGCAAGAGACTGAACCCTTTTTGCAACTAATTAAATGTGAAATTGGGAAATGAGTATCGACTCATGAATTTTTATACTTGCCGGAATGTCCTTTGCCTCCGTTAGAATGAGACCTATTAAATAAACTGTGCTCAGATAACCTTCATAAAGGAAAAATCCAAGTACATATTCCTGAAAATAATGCCTGTCAGGCACAAGTATATTTGTTATAGGGGAATTTCGAACATGCTCCGGGAGAAGGATTGAGTCAAGTACCATCTGAAATCAAGTATGTGGTAGTGCTGTTTGTGTGGGCAACGGAGAAACCTGGGCAAGTGAGATCAGCAGAACCGGTGAAGGTACAACTCCAAATGGGAACAAGACCCGTAAGAAGGAAAAAAGATTGGAGCCAGTGATCGATAACTTCTTACAATATGGATTATTAAAAGAATGCCAGTCTGAATATAATATCCCAATTTTCAAGACACTAAGGGGGTTTGGGGGAATTCTGGGTTGTGGATTCCGAATTATGGGTTGATGGCTAGACCCCTATATGAAGCTGTTAAAGCTCTAGAGGAACTGTTAGAATGGACCTCGGAATGCAGACAAGGATTTGATATCATCAAAAGAGCTTTAATGGAAGCCCCTGCCTTGGGAATTCCTAACCTAACCAAACCATTTGAACTGTTTATCCTTGAAAAGGCGCATGTAGCATTGGGAGTACTAACACAATATTTAGGAGACTGGAGAAGACTTGTAGCTTATTTCTCAAAACAGCTGGATAAAGTGAGCTCGGGGTGGCCTGGATGTTTAAGAGCAGT
This sequence comes from Anser cygnoides, assembly GCF_040182565.1. Lineage (NCBI taxonomy): Eukaryota > Metazoa > Chordata > Aves > Anseriformes > Anatidae > Anser > Anser cygnoides. The sequence goes on along the minus strand of NW_027103074.1, from coordinate 719,059 downwards.
AGCTGCAACGGTTTTGTTGATACAGGAATCTTGGAAGTTGACAATGAGACAAAAATAACAGTATATATACCGCATGTGGCAGCGGCAGTATTAGAACAAAAAGGACACCACTGGTTATCACCCTGCCGCCTGGTACAATACCATGCCTTGCTAATGGAACAAGATGATGTTCAGTTAAAAATGAGTAGTGCCTTGATCAAGGAGAAGAAATTAACCATAACTGCACACAGGCTATTGAGCAAGTGTATGCCAGCCGACCAGATCTAAAGGACATGCTTCCTGAAAACCCAGATGACATTAAACAAAGAAAAGCAGGTAGGAGTATTACCATCTAACGCCTCAGCACAGAAAGCGGAATTAATAGCACTAACAAGAGCCCTGGAGCTAGCTGAAGGAAAGTGAGTTAATATGTATACATGTTTATAATGTTTGAATACACATTCAAAATATGCATTTGGATGTACATACATGCTCATGGCGCTATATGGAAGGAAAGGGGACTACTGCCATCAAAAGGTACTCCAATTAAACATGGAAGTGAAATCCTGAAACTACTCGAGACAGTTCAGAAAACTAAAGAGGTGGCGGTAATACACTACAAAGCTTATCAAAGTGGCAACTCCGCTATTATTAAGGGAAACCAAAAGGCAGATGAAGTTGCCAAACAAGCAGACATCAGGCGAACTATAAATCTCCTATTACCAACTAGAGAAATACTGATAACAATTCCTGACTATAGAGAAAAGAAGTAAAGCTGGCTGAGCTATTAAAATGTGTGAAAGACTCAAATGGATGGTGGATAACTGCCCATGGACAATGCATTGTTACACCATTAATGATAAGACAACTGATGACCCAGGTCCATCGAGAAACCCATATGGGAGCTGAGGCTCTGGTAAAGAGTGTCAAAAGATATTCTATTGGAGCTAAGATGGTATTGACTGTAAAAAGTATAACTCAAAAGTGTGAGCTGTGCCTTAAAAACAATCCTAAAATAAAGGTAAAACCTCCTCCTGGAGAGGTAAAAAAAATGGAATCAATCCACGTAAGTGCTGGCAAGTCAATTTTTCTGAATTACCTAGGTGTAATCAATATAAGTATTTACTTGTGTTTGTGGATCCCTTTTCTGGTTGGTCAGAAGGTTCCCTGTGTTGAAGCAATCAGGCTAGGGAAGTAGAGAAATGTCTGTTGAAAGAAATAATCCCAAGTGTCGCATCCTAGTTTCAGCTAGAATAGAGTTAATTTTTCTGCTAGTAGCTGGTAGGGTGCTGTGTTTGGGATTTAGGATGAGAATAATGTTGATGACACACTGATGTTTTAATTGTTGCAGAGCAGTGCTTACACCAAGACAAGGACTTTTCAGCTTCTCGCTCTGTCCTGCCAGCGGGCAGGCTAGGGGTGCAGCAGGAGCTGGGAGGGGACAGACCCAGGACAGCTGACCCAAAGTGGCCAAAGGGGTATTCCATACCATCTGACGTCATGCTGAACAATTAATATGGGGGGGCTAGCCGGGGTGGGGGGGCCGGCTGCTCGGGGATAGGCTGGGCATCGGTCAGCGGGTGGTGAGCAATTGCATTGTGCATCACTTGTTTTGTACACATTACTATTAGTAGTACTATTATCATTATTATTATTGTTTTCCTTTCTTTTCTGCCCTAATAAACTGTCTTTATCTCAACCCACAGGCTTCATTTTCTTGATTCTCTTCCCCATCCCAGAGAGGGAGGGGGGAGGGTAAGCGAACGGCTGTGTGGTGTTTGGCTGCCGGCCAGGTTAAACCACAACACAGAGATTTGGAGTGCCGGAGGGAATGTCTTCTGATAGGGGACCACATTTTGTGACAATGGTTATTAAAGAAATGGCTAGAATATTGAATACAAAATGGCACTTAAATACCACCCCATGGAGGCCACAATCTAGTGGCCACGTAGATAGAATGAACCAAATGCTGAAGGGACAAATAAGGATGTTGTCTGTAGGTTTGTGCCCGGTGCGCCGCGCCAATAAGCGCACAGAGTTGGAATCCACACGAAGGTCTTTTAATTAAATAATTAGTTATATAACTCTGCAGAGTCAGGTGCTTGGCGATCTTTCGCAAAGCAAGCACACCTCTGACTTGAATCACCATAACTTATACACAGCAAACTTGTGAAAACTATCTCTTTGGCTACTTTTGATTGGCTATTACAGCTCACCTAACTTATCTCTACCGAGTTTGCGCATTACAGAGGAACAGTGTGTGTGCAGGGGGGATGGATGACACATGACCAAATCCCACATTTGCATACATTAGCGTTTTGATAGGTGTGATTTTTAATATGTTAATGGCCATTAATGAGCAAAAGGTTACTACAGGTCAGCCTGGAGCTGTTTTTCTCCTTCTTGTTTTTTACCTTTTATCCCTTATCTTCCTTGCTTCTGCTAGCTCAAGGCTACCTGTCTCTTTCTTCCCTTATTTTCTCAGCTAAAAGGCTACACGAGCTATAGAAAGACTACACAAGCTACAGGCCTCCCTATTTTCTTCAAGGTTTTCTTGTTTTTTCCCAGCTTTGGGACTACAAGAAAATTGTGCCAAGAAACGCAGTTAATATGGACCAAGGTATTTCCAATAGCATTGCTAAGAATTTGGATAACTCCAAGGGCTTGGGAAAAAGTAAGCCCGTTTGAAATACTATATGGAAAATCATATGCAGTAAATTTAACTGGAAAATCCAGTCAGACGAATGTAACTGGGAATCAAGCCCTTACATGTTATTTTTTCTCTTTAGCAAAAACTTTGAGTCTTATCCACAGATATGTACTATTAAGGGTGATTCCTCCTGGAGATCAAGTTTACTGGCAAACCTGGAGGGAAGACCCCTAGCTGAAAAGTGGAAAAGACCATACCTGGTGCTGTTAACAAAACACAGAGGAACTGATTGGTGGATGTACACCAGAGGGCTGTGCTGCCATTCAGAGACACCTGGATGTGCTGGAGCACTGGGTGGTGAGGAACCTCATGAAGTTCAACAAAGGCAAGTGCAGGGTCCTGCACCTGGGGAGGAATAACCCCATGTACCAGTACAGGCTGGGGGCTCATCTGCTGGAAAGCAGCTCTGCAGAGAAGGACCTGGGAGTCCTGGTGGACAGCAGGTTAACCATGAGCCAACAATGTGCCCTTGTGTCTAAGAATGCCAATGGTATCCTGGGTGCATTCGGAAGAGTGTTGCCAGCAGGTTGAGGGAGGTGATCCTTCCCCTCTACTCAGCCCTGGTGAGGCCTCACCTGGAGTACTATGTCCAGTTCTGGGTTCCCCAGTACAAGAGGGGCATGGAGCTCTTGGAGTGAGTGCAGCGGAGGGCTACGAAAATGATAAGGGGAGTGGAGCATCTCTCATACGAGAAGAGGCTGAGAGAGCTGGGCCTGTTTAGCTTAGAGAAGAGAAGACTGAGAGGGGATCTTATCAACATATACAAATATCTGAAGGGAGGGTGTGTCAAGAGGATGGGGCGAGACTCTTTTGGCAACAGGACAAGAGGCAACAGGCACAAACTGAAGCACAGTGAGTTCTGGCTGAATATGAGAGGGCACTTCTTTACTGTGCGAGTAACAGAGCACTGGAACAGGTTGCCCAGAGAGGTTGTGGAAACTCCTTCTCTGGAGATATTCAAAACCCACCTGGATGCCATCCTGCACAATGTGCTCTAGGTGATCCTGCTCGGCAAGGGAGTTGGACTAGATGATCTTCAGAGGTCCCTTCCTGAAGGGATGCAAGACACGGACTCCTGATGGCTCTTGAACAGGAGACCTTTATTGAAATTTTTCACTACTACATATACTTTCCCTGTAGCCCCACACACTGTCCATGCACCCGAATCTGTCATACAACTGGTTAGAGACCCTCAGACATGCGCCTCAAGCCAGCCAGCAATTGGCCACTACCCAAAGCTCATCTTTAACACTGTAGCCAATTTACTTTATCTCGACCTTGCTCAAGTTTTTGGTTCTACCACTTGTTTCCTCATTATCTTTAATTCAGGGATGTGTGAAACAGCGCGAAGCCACCTGCAAATTCCTTTCCCACAATTCCCCCTTTTTTATTTTCAACCAACCAAACGCTTTCTATAGATTTTTCTATCAATCACCGCAGACATTGCAATAAGCAAGGTACAATAAGCAACAGGGAGAAAATCACAAGCAGAATTACGATTGTAAAGTAGCATGCCTACTAGAATCTACATCAGTCAACAAGCCACTAAGCGCTAGGGATGTTGCTTCGCAGCGATGCTGCTTCTCACTCGCACAGCACAATCACACAATCATGCAAAGAGGCCTCTTGCACTTCTCATTCATACCACAAGAAAATATCACTTAAAATAATTTGTCCGCGGCTTCAGGAGGTCCTTGTCTACTCCCGCGGTGAGCGGCTGAGAGTGGAGACCCCTCCGAGGAAAATGCTCGGGGTGCACCTAGGGGCATCTGCTCCACAGTCGATCCTGCAGCCGAGCAGAGTGGCTCCTGGCGCAAGGAATGATGCTATTATAGTTTTGTATAACTACACCAAAGAGATGCATTGCAATAAAGAGCAAGAGTGGTGTTGACGATTTGTTTCATGATTGGATTTTTTGCCCGAGCATTGAACCTTACACATGCTGTTGCTGTTACAATCTAATTCCTGTGGCTCTAGGGGTGCTTGCAGCGAGTAGACAGTCCAGTCTTTGTTATCTGCCGGGATCCCCACCAGACATGTCGTAAATGGGTCATTAGCACTAGCCAGGGACAGGCACAGTGCTTCTTGTCCTGTCATGTTGGCGAGGGTGACCCAGATGTTGCGGCGTGGTTGGATGGAGACCCAGGGCTGGCAATAACCAATGACAGTGGCGATTGTGAGGAGGAGGCCAACCATGGCCTTACCCCCCTTGCTGGTACCCATCTTGGTCCGTGACCTCTGGAGACACAAGCATACCCTCGACCCCAAGTTATTAGAGGGTGGGGTCCCTCCCAAAGACCTGTATTTATTTTTTTTTTGCCATTACTAAGGCCTGCTCTGATTGTGGCACCTGTGACAGCGCGGAATTCATACTTTTGTAATGTTTTACTATGGGCGGTACCTCTTCGTGAGGAAAGGGTAATGATAGGTGATTCATTACGTGAAGTGCCTTTCCCAACCTGTTCTGTGGTGTTTCCTGGGTGTCTCCCCCTTTTTGTTTATTTGGCAGTGTTTTCAAGGTGCGATGTGTGCGCTCAACAATGGCTTGGCCCATGGGGGAATGAGGAATGCCTGTGATGTGTCGGATATCCCAAGTTTGAAAAAAGGTTTGAAGGGAGTGACTAGTATAGGCGGGGCCACTGTCGGTTTTTATTTCCTTTGGGATGCCTAGCGCTGCGAAAGCGACACGGAAGTGAGCCTGGACGTGGCGGCTAGTTTCACCCACCGCAGCTGTCACCCAAATAGCATGAGAGAAAGTATCTACCGATAAGTGAACATTTTTCAAGCGACCAAATTCTGGAATATGCGTTACGTCGGTCTGCCATAACTGTAGGGACCGTAGACCTCTATGGTTTACCATTAAAGACGGGGTCGAAATGTTGTTGACAGTCAAGACACATTTGGATAATCAATTTGGCATCAGTGATCGATATAGCAAATTGTTTCGCCAAGACTTTGGCGGATTGATGGAAAAAGGCATGGGATAACTGTGCTTGCTCCAGCACCTTAGGCACCAGGGCAGTCAGGGTCATATTAGTTAGCTGGTCAGCGTGTGTGTTACCCTCTGCAAAAATACCGGGTAACATGGCGTGGCTCTGCATATGAATAATACAATATGGGTGCACTCGCTGCTCTACCAAAAATAACAGCTCTTTAAATTTTAGAAACAAGTTTTCCTTTGGGATATGTCTCAAAAGTGCCCTCTCAATGCACTGAGCGACACTTACAGCGTATTGCGAGTGCAATACAATATTCAAAGGTACTAGGTTTTTCTTTTTATTCCCTTTTTTCTTTTTTTTCCTTCTTTTTTCTTTTTTTCTTTCTTTTTTTTCCCTTTTTTTATTTAACACATTTTTATTGAGAGTACAGCACAGATACTTTCCCTTAAACAATTACTTCAAAACATTTATGAACAGAAATTTTCAAAAATATGCTAACAAATTTACTTAAATACATACATTTAAAAAAAATCTGAACAACAAATATTTAACAGCCTAAGACACATTTACAATGTAATTTCTCCATCATGTATGGTTTTTATCTCTAACACAAGAGGACATAAGTCTGGAAATCTGCATATATTAAGGTATGACAGAGCATAGAAAATATATGAAAATATCTACTAGCATTTGGCACAATGCAAATATTCTATCCCAAGAGAGAGAAACAGTGTAATCTTTTGAGCCACACAGATTGTTATTCACGCAAATTGTGATGTTACAACAGCAACTCTTGTTTTAGTTGGAAAAACCCAAAGGTGGTGAGCAGGGGACATGGTGGTTTGTGAGGATGCATGTTTAGGTACTTAGCCGTCTAATTTAGCTGGATAAGGAACAATGCAATGTTTTCCTGTTGTTAAACATTGCCATCCGTATCACTGGCACACAAATTATTCGTATTGGAGCAAACAATTTGTGAATAGCATATGCCAACAGAAATGTGCCTGTACCAGCAGCCCTTTTAGATTCCAGCGATGATTCACGGAAATCAAGTTTGAAGAGAACTGCAGTCATATCCACACCACTTGATACAGCCAGGTAGAAGATTCCTAGAGATACTAATGAAATTCCAGCGTAGAATGAAACCCCTACAGCACCATATTCTTTGAAAACTTTTTTCAGCTGCTGGGATTTATTGAGTTTGCGTTCACTGCTGAGATCTGTGGCTGCCTTTTCAGGGGATCCACCCACATCCTTGGCCGAGCTGCCGGCGGCTCGCAGCGCCAGCAGAGGGGCCGGCGGGCTGAGGGGGTGCCGACCCGGGGCGGTCGGCGGGGGAGGCAGCGGCGGCGGCGGCGGGCGGCGGCGAGCGGGGGCCCGCGGGGCAGTGGGCCCGGGCGCAGCAGCAGGCGGAACATGGCAGCGCCCGGTCCGTGCGGGCGGGCGCTCAAACCTGAGAAACGCAGCAGCCGGCGGCGGGGCGGGCGGGTGGGTGCCTGGAGGTGACAGCGGGGGTGCAGTTGGCGCTGGACCCTGCGTTAGCATAATCACAGTCTTTCTTAATTCCTTAATTAGGTCCCATTGGAAGGCATTATATTCATTTGGACCGTTGGGTCGCACCTGCACCGGGAAAGCCATTCCTACCGGGTCCCCGTCCTTTAGCGCTTCCCGGTGCACCAGCTCCCATCGTTCCCGCGGGTCGAAAGCTCGGGCCCCCAGGGAGGCATTATCGGGGGTAGGCAAGGCGGGAGCCGAGGGGGTCAGCGGAGAGGGGTTCTGCGGCGGCAGCGGGGAGGGGCTCTGCGGCGGCGGTCCGCGGCCCTCTTCCTTGTCATCCCCCAGGTCTATCAAATTGCAGTGCTCTGGTGACCTTGCAGGCTCTGATCTCGGTTCAGCTGCTGTTATTGCCTGGGCAGCGGCATTCTGTACTTCCTTTTCTGCCTGCCACGATCTTAAAGTCTCTGTCACCAGCCACCACGTAGTCATCACCTCAGCAGCATTAGTATCCCCACTGGACGCTGCTTCCCATATTTTTTCCCCTGCTTGGTCCCAAGTTTTTACATCAAATACTGTGGAAGCCATTGAGGGGAACCCTTGTTTTTGCAAAAATTTCAATAATAGCTTTATCTTAAACGGATCATTTTTTACTCCCCTTTCTATTAGGAGCTGCATTAGTAGTTTCACTATAGCCTCTTCCTCTGCCGAAAGGCTAGCTCCTATGATTAATGCCCAGCCGTTCACCTGTCCTTCAGGTGATGTCCTGGGGTTGAAGCTGCAGTCCAGCTGCGAGCTTGACTTGTTCAGCTGGGTTCCCTTCGGACACTCATGCAGCGCTGCTCCTATTACGTCGGGGTCATCATTTGAAGGAATGCAAGACACAGACTCCTGATGGCTCTTGAACAGGAGACCTTTATTGCCTTTTTTCACCACTACATATACTTTCCCCGTAGCCCCACGTGCTGTCCACGCGCCCGAATCTGTCATACAATTGGTTAGAGACCCTCAGACACGCCTCGAGCCAGCCAGCAATTGGCCAGTGCCCAAAGCTCATCTTTAACACTGTAGACAATTTACTTTATCTCAACCTTGCTCAAGTTTTTGGTTCTACCACTTGTTTCCTCATTATCTCTAATTCAGGGACGTGTGAAACAGCGCGAAGCCACCTGCAAATTCCTTTCCCACAGCTTCCAACCTTGTCCATTCTGTGATTCTGTGATTGATAATATCCAGAAACCAGGGCAGGTTCGAGTCCCACCTCATACCAGGGCAGGTTCAAGTCTCCCCTCATGTCAAGGTAGTTTCAAGTCCCTCCCTTGCTGCAGCAGCAAGAAATGTAGAGTGAAAGGAACTGTGTCTGTGTGCATGTGTGCATATTGGAGTCTAAACGGGGCACCTGTCGGCTTTCTGGAATTGCCCTCCACAAAGGGGCTGCAAAGTCCTAGTAGATAAAGTCTCGGGTAGTGTGAGTGAGACTCTGTGACTGGTGAGGCAAATGCGGTTCCTTTAGCAAAGGGGTTAGAGAAAAGAAAGAGAGAAAGCAAGATCTGCAGGGAGACTTGCACAACCTGATCAGGGTACCATGCAAACAGAGCTTCAGGTACTCAGAAAATATCGGGAATGTCCCAGGATTAGAGAAAGGGACCCCTTTAGCAAAAGTGTTAGAAAATTGGGGAAAAAAATAAATAGATAGGACCATTGGACTATCAAAGAAGCAGGCTATGACCCTATGTAAAGAAGAGTGGCCTTTCTACACTTGGGATGGTGACTCACAACTGCAGTGGCCACCGAATGGGACCTTCAGTCATCAGAAATTAACCTTCCTTTGGTATCACCTGGAAGATCAACATCCTTATCGAATGGACTACTGGTATGTATGAGAGGAGTTGGGTGAGAAAACACCCTACCCAGAGGGAGGTTGGAGACACAGTGATAAGGTAAAAGAGGAAAGGACAGTAGGATTAGGATCTGCTTTAACCCCTTCAATGGCTCCACCCTACTGGCTCTCTCCCCAGAGCCAGTAGGAATGTGTCCTATGGTACCCCATGCTATCCCAAACCCTGCAGCAATGGGAGGTGGACAAGGGAGAAGGGCAACAGATTCCTCCTGGGATACAGGTATGGGCTAGTAGACCATGGAATCCTGGGGACTGAGCACTCTGGGGAAGTAAGATACCTAGATTATGAGAGGACGCTGAAAGACGTGCCCAGCTATTCTCTAATATTTGCACTGGTTATAATCCAAATTGGCAGGACACAAATTCTCTTGAGAGTGCTGTTTAGAGTCTGATGAGAAAGATAAAATTTTGGCTAAAGATGTGGAACTAGAGCAACAAGTAGGAGGAAAATAGGAATCCTTGGCCCCTGAATGACCACAATTAGGACTATAATCATCTGGGGGATGGGGCAGCATGTCAAACAACTCTGAAAAATGTGGTTGAGGCCGTTCAAGAGCATGGAGAAATAAGGGTGAATTGGGCCAAGGTACAAGAGCGCAGATAAAGAATAAATGAACTTCCAAGTGATTTCCGGAGGTGATTACAACAAGCATTGCTCAAACATGGGGGGATGACTCCCCAGAATTTTAATGATGCCCTAGCCATAACTGCTTTTGTAGATCAGGCTGCCCCAGACATTTGTAAATATTTTAAGAAACACGTGCCGGGCTGGCAAGGGGAAATGTTGATGAAGAATTTGAGCATAGTGATATTTAGTTATAACAGGCGAGAGGAAAAACAAAACATGGAAATGATGAAAGAACAAAAGAGAACCAAGGAACGGGAGAGTGATTTATTGGCAGCAGTGCTCGCGAGGAATTTGCAGTCCAAGGAAGGGGAAAGTTAGGCCCTGGATTGGGTCAAGGAAGGGAGACTGGATATAGGGAGAGTAATAATAGGGGATGTTGTGGTTTAACCCAGCCAGCAGCTAAGCACTACACAGCCATTTGCTCACCCTTCCCCCTCCCTCGCTGGGATGGGGGAGAGAATCAGGAAAATGAAGCCTGTGGGTTGAGATAGAGACAGTTTATTAGGACAGAAAAGAAAGGAAAACAATAATAATAATGATAATAGTACTACTACTCATAATGTGTACAAAACAAGTGATGCACAATGCAATTGCTCACCACCCGCTGACCGATGCCCAGCCTGTCCCTGAGCAGCCGGTCCCCCGATCCCGGCCAGCCTCCCATATTAACTGTTCAGCATGACGTCAGATGGTATGGAATACCCCTTTGGCCACTTTGGGTCAGCTGTCCTGGGTCTGTCCCCTCCCAGCTCCTGCTTCACCCCCAGCCTGCCCACTGGCAGGACAGAGCGAGAAGCTGAAAAGTCCTTGGCTTGGTGTAAGCACTGCTCTGCAACAATTAAAACATCAGTGTGTTATCAGCATTATCCTCATCCTAAATCCAAAACACAGCACCCTACCAGCTACTAGCAGAAAAATTAACTCTATCCTAGCTGAAACCAGGACAGGGGAGAAAGTAGAAAATGCTACGACTACGGGAATATGGGACATTTGCAGCAGGAGTGCCCAAGCCCCCACCCACCCAGCAATTGAACAGACCACCAGGAAAGCAACTGAGTGGAGAAAATCTACCAGGTTTTGAGCAGGGTTCTTCCTTAGAGTCGACTGAGTGAATTCTGGATGCCTGGGGAGACCCATTCTGCTAGGGGAAACAACAGGATCCCCTAACACTGGAACTCCAGAGTGAACTCAAGTCAGAGGGACTGTGACTTGTGGATGATTCCATGTGGTAGCACATACAACCCAAAGTGTCTGTAGCCATGGAGAAGTCCGTGCCATAGCAGGTACACATTGCAGTGGCTGTGGATAAGGCCATGCTAGAATACCTAGAAGCATCTGTGGCTGTGGATGAGACCAAGACACAGCAGGTGTCTGAAGAGACGTATGAATAGACTGTGGCCAATAGATAAGGCCACACCAGAACAGGTACACCTTGAAGTGACTGTGGCTGTAGATAAGTCCATGCCACAACATGTACACCTCTGAAGAGACTGCAGTCCATTAAAAATGCCACACCACATAAAGTACACCTCAAAGCATCTGTGGCTGTGGATAAGTCCACAACACAGTAGGTAGACAGGGACTGTGGCCAAAGGACAAGCCCAGGCTGGAGCAGGAGTGAGGGGAGGAGTTCACTGCAATGTTAAATGCTGTGGCCTGGCCCAAAAGAACAAGGGGTGGAAATTGTAATTGATATGCCCTTGAACCGCTGCAACCCATGATCTGAGTAACATGTTATAGGAAGTCCTCTAGCAGGAACCACTCAAAGTGACAGAGGATGAGCCTCACAAGAAGCAGTGCAAGCGCAGCAGTGACCCAAACATAAGCTGACTTTGGAGTCCAATAACTCCACACAACACATCACCTCTCCTGTCCTTAGCAACCACCATAACAAATGGAACCTAACTCATGGACTAAAAGAGTTCAGTGGACATTTCACAAGCATGGCCCATAGACTACGGGAATGCTATTCGTGTATGAAACGACAGGTGGCGGTTCATGGGGTATTGGTCAATTAAAGGAGGCTATAGCGAGTCGGGGAATCAGTCTTTTCTCCCAAACGCCAAGTGATAAGACAAGAGGAAATGGCCTTAAGTTGCGCCAGAGGAGGTTTAGGTTGGATGCATATGGTATGGAAAAGGGGATGGAGATTGTCCTGGTTTTGGCTGAGATAGAGTTAATTTTCTTCCTAGTAGCTGGTATGGTGTTGTTTTGGATTTAGGATGAGAATAATGTTGATAACACACCGATGCTTTAGTTGTTGCTGAGCAGTCACAAGCCACTCTCTTTAATATTTGCTCGATCATGGTGACTGAAAGAAGTGCCCAAAGATTGTAGGAAAGCAAATGTCACTACTATCTTCAAGAAGGGCAAGGAGGACCCACGCCACTTGCCGAGGCGACCGGCTCCGGGGCAGACGCGTGAGGGAGGCTGACGAGGCGTAGGCGGAGCCAGCAGCGTCAGCGACAGCGTCAGCGGCGGGCCTTTTAAATCGGGCACCACCGCCATTTCAGAGCCACTTGCCGAGGCGACCGGCTCCGGGGCAGACGCGTGCTGCAACGGAGCGCGGGATCGGGACAGGCAGGGCTATTTTTCGGGCATCGAGCCTACGTGAGGGAGCCGCCAGCACCGGCAGCCCTAGTGAGGGAGGCTGACGAGGCGTAGGCGGAGCCAGCAGCGTCAGCAGCGTCAGCGACAGCTCCTCCCCCCGGCCGTTCAAAGGCAGCCCTTAGGGAGCGCAAGCGACCAGGGCCGGCAAACAGGGAGTGACACGGGGGGAGTGACGCGGCAGTTAGCGAGGCAGTGAGCGCAGGCAGGAAGGGCGGAGCGCTCACACCCGCCCATAGGGACAACTCCTCCAACGGCACTCTCCCGTCAGCTGGGCTGCGATGGTCTCCACCAGGCACGGTGCTTTCTCTAGGAAGTCAGTACACACCCAGACCGACTGCCCGTCCAAACATGCGGCAGTTCAGGTCTCCGGATGCGGGGAGTGTCTGAGCCTCTTGCTGCCATCGGCGGGAGGCAGAGAGACTGCTTGCGTGAGGTGCGAGCAGGTGGACGACCTGGTCCGCATGGTGGCGGAGCTCAAGGAGGAGGTGCAGAGGCTGAGGGATATCAGGGAGTGCGAGCGGGAGATAGACTGGTGGAGCGACTCCCTGCAGGACCGGAGGGAGAGGGACCAGGGTGAGACGCTCCAAAGGGGGGTGGACCCCCTGCCCTGTCGCCATCGGGCAGAGGGAGGGGACCTGTGAGTTGAGGAGGAATGGAGACAGGTCCCTGCTCGACCTCGCAGGAGATGCCCTCCCCTTCTGGTGCCGCCTTCCCAGGTGCCCTTGAACAATAGGTTTGAGGCCCTGGAGCTGGAGGGACCGGCGGGTGAGGATGAGGTAGGAAGCCTACCCAGGAGGATGTCTGAAGTGAGGAAGTTGACTCCACGGCTCAGGACTGCCTCCACCAAGAAAGAAAGAAGGGTGATTGTTGTGGGCGACTCCCTCCTCAGGGGAACGGAGGGCCCTATTTGTCGGCCTGACCCCACACGTAGGGAAGTCTGCTGCCTCCCTGGGGCCAGGGTCAGAGACGTTACCAGGAAGCTTCCAAACCTGGTTCGCCCCTCTGACTATTACCCGCTTTTGATAGTCCATGCTGGCAGCGATGATGTTGAAAAGAGAAGCCTCAAGGCTATCAAACAGGACTATAGGGGGCTGGGACGATTGGTGGAGGGAGCGGGAGTGCAGGTGGTGTTTTCGTCCATCCCTATGGGGGAAGGGAGAGGCACGGAGAGGACATGGAAAGCTCATGTGGTTAATAGGTGGCTCAGAGGCTGGTGCCAGCACAGAAATTTTGGGTTTTTTCACCATGAGGAGCTTTACTCGGCACCCGGCCTGATGGCCCCAGACGGGTCCCTATCTCCAAGGGGAAAACGGATCCTAGGCCAGGAGCTGGCGGGACTCATAGAGAGCGCTTTAAACTAGGTAAGAAGGGGGACAGGGCTCAAACAAGGCTTGTTGGAGCTGTGCCGGGGGAAACAATGGCTAGGCCGGGGAAGAAGGCGATGGCCCAGCTGAAGTGCATCTACACTAATGCACGCAGCATGGGTAACAAACAGGAGGAGCTGGAAGCCATTGTGCAGCAGGCAGGCTACGACTTGGTTGCCATCACGGAGACGTGGTGGGACTGCTCCCACGACTGGAGTGCTGCAATGCCTGGCTATCGGCTCTTCAGGAGGGACAGGCAGCACAGAGGGGGTGGTGGCGTGGCTCTCTACATTAGAGAATCTTTTGATGTTGATGTTGTGGAACTCCAGGCTGGGAATGATAAGGTTGAATCCCTGTGGGTTAGGATCCGCGGGAAGGCCGGCAAGGCTAACTTCCTGGTCGGGGTCTGTTATAGGCCGCCGAACCAGGATGAGGAGACGGATGAGGAGTTTTATAGGCAACTGACAGAAGTTGCAAAATCGTCGGCGCTTGTCCTCGTGGGGGACTTCAACTTCCCGGACATATCCTGGAAACACAACACGGCACAGAGAAAGCAGTCTAGGAGGTTTCTGGAGAGCGTGGGAGATAGCTTCCTGGCGCAGCTGGTCAGCGAACCTACCAGGGGTGGTGCCCCGCTAGACCTTCTCTTCACAAACAGAGAAGGACTGGTGGGAGATGTGGTGGTCGGAAACTGTCTTGGGCAGAGTGACCACGAAATGGTAGAGTTCTCTATTCTTGGCGAGGCCAGGAAGGGGACCAGTAAAACTGCTGTATTGGACTTCCGGAGGGCTGACTTTGAGCTGCTCAGGACGCTGGTTGGCCGAGTCCCTTGGGAGGTGGTTCTGAAGGGCAGAGGAGTCCAGGAAGGCTGGGCGCTCCTCAAGAAGGAAATCGTGATGGCACAGGAGCGGTCCGTCCCCACGTGTCCAAAGACGAGCCGGCGTGGAAGAAGACCGGCCTGGCTCAACAGAGAGTTGCGGCTTGTGCTTAGCAGAAAAAAGAGGGTTTATAATCTTTGGAAAAAAGGGCGGGCCACTGAGGAGGACTACAAGGATGTAGCGAGGCTGTGCAGGGAGAAAATTAGAAAGGCCAAAGCTCATCTGGAGCTCAACCTGGCTACTGCCGTTAAAGACAACAAAAAATCCTTTTACAAATATATCAACGCGAAACGGAGGACTAAGGAGAATCTCCATCCTTTACTGGATGCGAGGGGAAACCTAGTTACTAAGGATGAGGAAAAGGCTGAGGTGCTTAATGCCGCCTTTGCCTCAGTCTTTAGCGGCAATACCGGTTGTTCTCTGGATACCCAGTGCCTTGAGCTGGTGGAAGGGGATGGGGAGCAGGATGTGGCCTTCGCTATCCATGAGGAAATGGTTGGCGACCTGCTACGGAGCTTGGATGTGCGCAAGTCGATGGGGCCGGATGGGATGCACCCGAGGGTACTGAAAGAACTGGCGGAGGAGCTGGCCGAGCCGCTTTCCATCATTTATCGGCAGTCCTGGCTATCGGGGGAGGTCCCAGTTGACTGGCGGCTAGCCAATGTGACGCCCATCTATAAGAAGGGCCGGAGGGCAGACCCGGGGAACTATAGGCCTGTCAGTTTGACCTCAGTGCCAGGAAAGCTCATGGAGCAGATTATCTTGAGGGTCATCACGCGGCACTTGCAGGGCAAGCAGGCGATCAGGCCCAGTCAGCATGGGTTTATGAAAGGCAGGTCCTGCTTGACGAACCTGATCTCCTTCTATGACCAAGTGACGCGCTTGGTGGATGAGGGAAAGGCTGTGGATGTGGTTTACCTTGACCTCAGTAAGGCTTTTGACACAGTTCCCCACAACATTCTCCTCAAGAAACTGGCTGCTCGGGGCTTGGACTGGCGTACGCTTCGCTGGGTTAGAAACTGGCTGGATAGCCGGGCCCAGAGAGTTGTGGTGAATGGAGTCAAATCTGGTTGGAGGCCGGTCACTAGTGGTGTCCCCCAGGGCTCGGTACTGGGGCCAGTTCTCTTTAATATCTTTATCGATGATCTGGATGAGGGGATCGAGTGCACCGTCAGCAAGTTTGCAGATGACACCAAGTTAGGTGCATGTGTCGATCTGCTCGAGGGAAGGAAGGCTCTGCAGGAGGATCTGGATAGGCTGGAGCGATGGGCTGAGGTCAACTGCATGAAGTTCAACAAGGCCAAGTGCCGGGTCCTGCATCTGGGGCGCAACAACCCCAAGCAGAGCTACAGGCTGGGAGATGAGTGGCTGGAAAGCTGCCTGGCCGAGAGGGACCTGGGAGTATTGGTTGATAGTCGGCTGAATATGAGCCAGCAGTGTGCCCAGGTGGCCAAGAAGGCCAACAGCATCCTGGCCTGCATAAGAAGCAGTGTGGCCAGCAGGTCTAGGGAAGTGATTGTGCCCCTGTACTCGGCTCTGGTGAGGCCGCACCTCGAGTACTGTGTTCAGTTCTGGGCCCCTCGCTACAGGAAGGACATGGACGTGCTCGAGCGAGTCCAGAGAAGGGCGACCAAGCTGGTGAGGGGTCTGGAGAACAAGTCTTATGAGGAGCGGCTGAGGGAGCTGGGCTTGTTCAGCCTGGAGAAGAGGAGGCTCAGGGGCGACCTTATCGCTCTCTACAGTTACCTTAAAGGAGGCTGTAAAGAGGTGGGGGTTGGTCTGTTCTCCTACGTGCCTGGTGACAGGACGAGGGGGAATGGGCGAAAGTTGCGACAGGGGAGTTTTAGGTTGGATGTTAGGAAGTACTTCTTTACCGAAAGGGTTATTAAGCATTGGAACGGGCTGCCCAGGGAGGTGGTGGAGTCACCATCCCTGGAGGTCTTTAAAAGACGTTTAGATGTAGAGCTTAGGGATATGGTTTAGTGGAGTACTTAGTGTTAGGTCGGAGGTTGGACTCGATGATCTTGAGGTCTCTTCCAACCTAGAAATCTGTGATACTGTGACCCAGGGAACTACAGGCTGGTCAGCCTCAGATGGATCCCTGGGAAGGTGATAGAACAGTGAATCCTGGGAACCATTTCCAGGCACATGAAGGAGAAGAAAATCATCATGCAGAGTCAGCATGGGTTCACCAAAGGGAAGTCATACCTGGCCAACCTGATAAGCTTCTATGATGAAACAGCCTGATAGATGAAGGGGGAGCAGTGGATATTGTCTTCCTGGACTTCAGGAAGGCTTTTGACACTGTCCCCAATAAGATCCTCATAGAGAAGCTGTTCAAGTATGAGCTGGACAAGCAGACAGTGAGGTAGATGGAAAACTGGCTGAATTGCTGGACCCAGAAGGTAGCAGTCAGTGGTGCAAAATCTAGTTGGAGGCCAGTAACTAGCAGAATACTCTAGGGGTCAATACTGGGACCAGTCTTGTTCAATATCTTCATTAAGGATCTGGACAATGGGGTAGAGTGCACCCTCAGTAAATTCGCAGATAACATGAAACCAGGGGGAGTGGCTGACTCACCAAAGGGCTGTGCAGACATCCAGAGGGACCTTAACAGGCTGGAGAAATGGGCTTGCAGGAACCTCATGAAATTCAACATGAAGTGCAAAATCCTGCACCTAGGGAAGGATGACCCCATATTCACAAGCTAGGGGCTATCTAGCTGGAAAGCAACTCTGCAGAAAAGGACCTGACGGTCATGGAGGACACCAAGTTGAACACAAGCCAGCAATGTGCCCTTGCCGCTAAGAAGGTTAACAGTATTCTTGGCTGCTTTAGGCAAAGTATCACCAGCAGGTTGAGGCAGGTGATCCTTCCCCTCTACTCAGAGCTGGTGAGGCTGCACCTGGAGTCCTAATGTCCAGTTCTACACTCCACCCCACCACCACCCCCCCAGTACAAGAGAGACATGGAAATACCAGAAAGAGTCCAATGGAGGGCCACCAAGATGGTTAAGGGACTGAAGCATCTCTCCTATGAGGAAAGGCTGAGAGAGTTGGGAATCTTCAGCCTGGAGAAGGCTCAGGGGGGATCTTACCAATGTCTATAAATACCTGAAGGGAAAGTGCAGTGAAGATGGAGACAGACTCTTTTCATTGGTGGCCGGTACCAGGGCAAGAGGCAATAGGCACAAACTGGAACACAAGAGGTTCCATCTGAACATCAGAAAGCCCTTCTCTACTGTGCAGGTGACTGAGCACTGGTATAGGTTGCTCAGAGAGGTTGTGCACTGTCCCTCCTTGGAGGTCTCCAAAAGCCACCTGGATGTGGTCCTGGGCAACCTGCTCCAGGTGTCCCTGCTTGAGCAGGAGAGTTGGACCAGATGACCTCCAGAGGTTGCTTCCAACCTTAATCAGTCTCTGATTCTGTGAAGGACTTTTTGGCTTCTCATGCTGCCCTGCTAATGAGGAGGCTAAGGGGGTGCACAAGGACTTGGGAATGGACACAACCAGGACAGCTGACCCAAACTGACCAAAGAGATATTCCATACCATATGACATCATGCTCAGCAATAAAAGCTGGGGGGAAAAGAGGAAGAGGGGCATATGTTCAGAGTGATGGCATTTGTCTTCCCAAAAAAACATTATGCATGATGAGCTCTGCTTTACTGAAGTGGACGAACATTCACTACTTCCCATCAGCAGGCAGATGAAATACTTGTTTTGCACGCAGCTTTTGCTTTACCTAGTAAACTTGTCTTTATCTTAAACCCATGAGTTCTTGCACTTTTACCTCTCCGACTCTCTCACTCTCTCCCCCCTCCCACTGATGGGGAGTGAGCAAGCAGCTGTGTGGTGCTTGGCTGTCTACTGAGTTAAACAATGATATGCTTAAAACAGTCATGCTAAAAAGGAAAACTTTAATTGGCTTCCTCAGAGTATCACGTTTGCAGTCCAGCCTGCCAAATAATGTTAAATTCCCAGTTGTTTGGCATACTCAGTGCAATGCTACCAGTCTTCCACATGCATTAAGAGACTTTTGGAACAAAACCCATACAGTTATAATTCTCCAGACCATTAAAAATAAAGAAACCTTTTATTCTCTTTCAACTAAAACAAGATTGCAACTTAGGTATATGTAATTATTAAAAATCTTTTCTGGCAAACAAGGCTTCCTAAAGTCCACATCAGCTTTGGCAGGTTTTTTTTCTATGAATGGACCCAATATTTGCAGGTAAAATCAAATAGAGAGCTAGGTCAGGAACTAAGGTACATTTGTACAGCTCTTGAGCTTGCACCTCCTCTCTGAAAACAGAGCTCTACAACACAGGACCCTTAAATACTGAAATAAATAAATGTCTGCTTCAAGTCATAGAATCATAGAATCATAGAATCATAGAATGGCCTGGGTTGAAAGGGACCTTAAAGATCATCTAGTTTCAACCCCCCTGCTCTGGGCAGGGTTGCCAACCGCTAGAGCAGCCTGCCCAGAGCCACATCCAGCCTGGCCTTGAATGCCTCCAGGGATGGGGCATCCACAACCTCCCTGGGCAACCTGTTCCAGTGCCTCACCACCCTCTGAGTGAAAACCTTTCTCCTAATCTCTAACCTAAATCTCCCGTCTTAGTTTAAAACCATTCCCCCTTGTCCTATCACTATCAACACATGTAAACAGGAGTTCCCCCTCCTGTTTATACGCTCCCTTCAAGTACTGGACGGCCGCAATGAGGTCTCCCCGGAGCCTTCTATTCTCCAAGCTAAACAAGCCCAGTTCCCTCAACCTTTCTGCATAGGAGAGGTGCTCCAGCCCTCTGATCATCTTAGTGGTCCTCCTCTGGACCCGTTCCAAGAGCTCCACATCCTTCTTGTGCTGGGGGCCCCAGGCCTGCACGCAGTATTCCAGGTGGGGTCTCACAAGAGCAGAGTAGAGGGGGACAATCACCTCCCTCTCCCTGCTGGCCACCCCTTTTTTAATGCAGCCCAGGACATAGTTGGCCTTCCGGGCTGCAAGCGCACACTGCTGGCTCATGTCCAGCTTCTCGTCCATCAGGACCCCCAAGTCCTCCGCAGACTGCTCTCAAGTTCTTCTTCTCCCAGTCTATATAAATACCTGGGATTGCCCCAGCCCAAGTGCAATGCCTTTCACTTGGCCTTGTTGAACCTCATTAGGTTCTCATGGGCCCAACTAAAACATGAGTGTGTTAGCAACATTCTTCTCATCCTAAATCCAAAACACAGCACCCTACCTGCTACTAGGCGGAAAATTAACTCTATCCTAGCTGAAACCAGGACACCTGTTGTCCTGGTTTCAGTTACGACAGAGTTAATTTTCCTCCTAGTAGCTGGTAGGGTGCTATGTTTTGGATTAGGATGAGAAGAGCGCTGATAACATGCTGATGTTTTAATTGTTGCAGAGCAGTGCTTACACCAAGCCAGGGACTTTTCAGCTTCTCACTCTGTCCTGCCAGCGAGCAGGCTAGGGGTGCAGCAGGAGCTGGGAGGGGACAGACCCAGGACAGCTGACCCAAACTGGCCAAAGGGTATTCCATACCATCTGACGTCATGCTAAACAATATATAGGGGTGGCTGGTCGGGGGGGGGCACCGGCTGCTCAGGGATAGGCTGTGCATCGGTCAGCGGGTGGTGAGCAATTGCATTGTGCATCACTTGTTTCTTACACATTATTATTATTAATACTATTATCATTATCACTATTATTATTATTGTTATTATTATATTCCTGTCTTAATAAACTGTCTTTATCTCAACTCACCGGCTTCACTTTCCCGTTTCTCTCCCCCATCCCAGAGAGGGAGGGGGGAGGGTGAGCGAACGGCTGTGTGGTGTTTAGCTGCCAGCCGGGTTAAACCACAACACCTGTCTATCCCTTCTGAAGAGATTGTAGCCCTCTATTCCAATATTCCAGTTATGTGATCCATCCCACCACGTTTCCGTGATAGCAATCAGGTCATATTTGTCTAATTGCACCATGGTTTCCAATTCCTCTTGCTTGTTTCCCATGCTGCGTGCGTGGGTATAGAGGCATTTCAGCTGGGCTATCAGTCGTATTGCGTTTCTAGAGCCCTTCCTGATTGCATTGGGACAGTTCACAAGTATTTCCCTGCCGTTACATAGAGTAATAGTGTTCTCGGGTATACTTACTTCACTCAGAGGTGCATCCCCTTTTCCCACCACACCTACTTTAAAGCTCTCCTCATAAACCCAGCCAGCTTACTGCCCAGAACACTCTTGCCCCACCTGGACAGCTGCGCCCCATCCGGTGTCAGCATGCCCGGTCCCTCAAAAGCACGTCCAGGGTCATAGAACCCAAAACCTTGGGCACGGCACTAACCTCTCAGCCAATCATTCACTTGGCTCGTTCGTCTCCTTCTTCCTGGGTCCCAGCCACCAACTGGGAGGACAGAGGAGAACACTACTTGCGCTCCTAATCCCTTCAACATCTTTCCAAGGGACATAAAATCCTTTTTGATATTTTGGAATTTCCTTGTTACAGCTTCATTTGGTCCTACTTGAAAAAGTAGGAAGGGGTGGTAGTCATTGGGACCCACCAGACTTGGTAGCCTCTTCATGATATCACAGAATCACAGAATTGTCTAGGTTGGAAGAGACCTCCAAGATCATCTAGTCCAACCTCAGCCCTAACACTAACAAGACCTCCACTAAACCATATCACTAAAGGCTACATCTAAATGTCTCTTAAAGACCTCCAGGGATGGCGACTCAACCACTTCCCTGGGCAGCCCATTCCAATGCCTAACAACCCCTTCCGTAAAGAAGTTCTTCCTAATATCCAACCTAAACCTCCCCTGGCGCAACTTTAGCCCATTCCCCCTCGTCCTGTCACCAGGCACATGGGAGAATAGACCAACCCCCACCTCTCTACAGCCTCCTTTAAGGTACCTATAGAGAGTGATGAGGTCTCCCCTGAGCCTCCTCTTCTCCAGGCTAAACAACCCCAGCTCCCTCAGCCACTCCTCGTAAGACTTGTTCTCCAGACCCCTCACCAGCTTCGTTGCCCTTCTCTGGACTCTCTCGAGCACCTCAATGTCCTTCCTGTAGTGAGGGGCCCAAAACTGAACACAGTACTCGAGGTGCGGCCTCACCAGAGCCAAGTACAGTTTGTTGTTGGTTTTTTTTTTTGTAATTGTTCACAGAGAAGGCAGGGTTGAGCCTCCGTGCTTTATTCTCCTGCACTAAATACATTTTGCTGCTTCCTTCCTCTGCTATACTCGCGCTGAGAATTGAAAGCTTTACTTTCCGTGCATGTTTTTCCTCGTAGACTCTCACACACATGCACATCTAAGCAGCAAGGGCCCAATTAACACTTAGCTCTGGGTACTTGTTGATAAGGCCGAGAAGTCTCCGCTTGCGAGGCGGCCGTGCTCAGCAGCTGGCCAGCACGCTCGTAGGACAGCCCACTTGTGCACGCTCATGGTAGATATCGCTTAGCTTTTGGCAATCTGATGTCAGGAAGGCTGATGATTTAACACCACTTCTCTGACTTTCCAAGAGACAGAAAACACTAGGATACACTGCGTAAGAACACAGCTACCATCGGGATCATGTTCTTTAAGACTGTTTAATTAGGCCATGAGTCTCACATGATACAACAGTGCGCAATGCAGTTTGGGGAGAAGCAGGCTTTAGCCGCGACTGTGAGATAGTGGGGTTTGGTCCCTTGGCCTAGAGGAATCTCTTTTTCCCACTGATCAAAAGAAGTCAAAATTAGAGGAGCAAAATCAATCAATTGTGGCTGTCTGAGTGGTGCTTGGAAAGCTATTGCTGGCACTGTAACATAGCACTCCCTGCGTACACCCTCTGCCATGCGAAACCAGTAGAGTCACTACCCGAAACTAGAATCACCAGTTTGTTTTAAGTTTGTGTGTCTAGTTATTGTTAATTCTCTCTTTAGGTGTCTGTGCTCCTGCTTAATTACCCCAAGTCTCTGCCTCTGGGCAGTGGCAACTCATACAGTCACACACCTGTATCTCCAGCTATGTGAAGGAAAGCACCTTCTGTCCCCTTCACACAGAGTCCAAACCCTTTAAAAAAGGGTCTGCAGGTGACACCGACCCCATTACAGCCAGCCACAGCTGACTTTCCAGGGCCTGAGCTTCACGCCAACTGTTCAGTTCACTTCCCAAAACACCATCATCTCACCGGGGTAATAAGCATGTTTTAATGGCCAGCAGCTTCAAGAGCAGTGCTCACTTTAAGAGCATTGAAAATACGACTTTTTTATTATTATTATCACAGAATCAAATATATATAAAATATATCACAAATACGGGCCCCAGGCAGGCAGCAAACCTCTCTGGAGAGGTTGTCCGGACGGCAAATGGGAGCCTCGGTGCCTCTCAGAGAGGAATCTCCAATGACTAACACCCTTCGTGCCTTCTTTGTGGCACTGGTTTTGATGCAGTTGGGAGACTGAGCCAACTTTGTGTGCTTGGCCTTTCTGAGTTCCCTGTGGTTGGTCTTTCTGAGGTCTTTACCAGTTCTCCCGGAGTCTCCTCTCTCCTGCCTTAGAACCTTGTATCTATTGTGCAGGGGCACTTCAGGGGCAGGGGAGAGACTCCTCCTCCAGCTCTGATCAGAGACAAGGGTCCACTCTCCCTTGTCCTGTGAGTTTTTCAAATGTGCTTGTTTTGGGCTGCACGCTTGTTTCCTTACCCCTTGCCTGGACTTAAGGCAGGGCTGCTGCTCGGCCCATGTCAGCATATAATACCATTTGTCAATCTCCTCCTCAGATTCCTGAATGCTATGCTGCCTGGTGAGCTCCTCTCGCAACTGAGCCACCTGTTTGAAGAGCTCATCCAGCTGGGCACATTTGCACCCATGACACTGCCTTCAGACCCTAGGGGAACCTCCAGAGACTGGAGCTCCCCAGAACTGGGGGTCTGGGCCTCTCTTTTGATCCCCGGGAGGTCTATTTGAGTAGAGGCATCTGCCCAGGGAGGCTGCGTCCCCCCCATCTGGGTTTCAGCCTCAGACTGGCAGGCTCAGTGAGTGGACACCATTTCTTCAGTAGAAGGTCCTTCCCAGAACACAGATATGACTGACCCTGCTCACCCTCCTTGCTCGAACTGCCATGTAAACTGCCATACTGCACCTGACTGATGCACCTTGCCCTGTTTGCCCAACCTGTTCTCCGAGCTCCTGGTCACTTGAGCTCACTAAGGGCTGCCTTTGTATGGCAGGGAGGGGGGCGCTTCTGGCTCCACCCACGCCTCATCAGCCACTCTCATGAGGGCTGCCGGGTCCTGGAGGGCTTCCTTTGCTGCCTCAAGTGGCCTTGACACAGTAAACCCTCTGACTGCTTCAATCCCCAGCTCTGCTGCAGAACGCGTCTGCCACTGAGTCGATCACCTCGGCGAGTCGAGAACTAACCCGGTAACTCTGTGCATGGGCCAAGGTAAGAAATATTAAGTATTGCCTTGGAGGTCAGGTAACACTCTTGTGTGAAGTGTAATTGAGACGTACTTTTGTACGAAGCGAGTGTGGAGTCCCAATCTGCGGTTCCGTAGCTCTGCGAGGGGCACGACCAGAAACGGACAAAGTGAAAGTAGAAGGGAGAAAGGAAGAGTCTTGGGGAAATCTGGTGTACGGTACTCCCTTGCACGGTACAGTGCATGGCAGTACGCCAGGGAATCTGTTTAACCCATAGGTGTACAGTACCCCATGCACGGTAAAGTGCTTGGAAATACACCCCCATTTACTAGAACTTTAACGTTAGTGTGTGGTACTGTGGGAATGGAAATGTTGTTTTTGCAGTGTTACATTGTATAGAAGGAAGGAATGTGGTATTGAGATATGCTTACAGTGATAAGAAAGCTTAACAGAAAACCTTGTAAAATGCAGACAGCCGGACTCCTTAGAGCAATTAGGTGAAAATCACGGTGTCAAGTCAAATCAGATAAGTGAGGAAACATTACCACTTCAAACAGTAAAAAAAGTCAAAAGAAATTTGAAATTTAACAGGCCAGCAACTGAAGGCCATGTATTGTCTGTGAAGTATCGGATAGGTTGTGAACCTGGATTACCCAGTCAATGGGGAAACAGGGGAGGGTCCCGGTCGTCGAGAAAGAAAGTATATAACCTGTACTATGTGACTAGAAGGTGCGCTCCTGCTTGTGGGACGCCCGCCATTGCAATCGCGAATAAATTACTACTTCACTGAGATCCTCGCCTGAGCCTAAGTTATTGGCTACAGAGTGTTTCTCACAATCTGGGGGCTCGTCCGGGATCCAGTCACCTACTGGGGAGCCCCACCGCCGCAGCAGCAGGAAGGCATGCCCCGCTGATTTCAGCGGTCCTGTGCATCGACGGTGGCGGTTCTGCGGAGAGCTGACAGAGGGCCCGAGACTGATTAAAGAGGCAGGATCCGTGAAGTAGTGGGGAAAGGAAGAAGGTAGGCACTCCGGGTTTTAAGAATTGATCCGGTAACTCTGTGCACAGACCAAGGTAAGAAATATTAAGTATTGCCTTGGGGGTCGGGTGAGGCTCTGTGTGATGTGTGATGTGTGATTGAGACGTACTTTTGTACGAAGCGAGTGTGGAGTCCTGATCCACGGTTCCGTAACTCCGCGAGGGGCGCGGCCGGAGATGGACGAAGCGTGAGATAAGGGAGAGAAAGGAAGAGTCTCGGGAAATTTGGTGTATGGTAAGCCCTTGCACAGGGAAGTGCTTGGCAATACACCAGGGAAATTTGGTGTACGGTAATCCTTGCACGGGGTAGTGCTCGGAAGTACACCAGGGAAATTTGGTGTGCGGTAAGCCTTGCACGGGGAAGTGCTTGGCAGTACACCAGGGAAATTTGGTGTGCGGTAATCCTTGCACGGGGTAGTGCTCGGAAGTACACCAGGGAATCTGGTAAACTCATAGGTGTGCGGTAGCCCTTGCACGGGGAAGTGCTTGGCAGTACACCCCCATTTTCCAGGATAGGAAAAATGGGAAATATGAGTTCCAGGGGACAGGGAGATATCCCTGGGGGAGTGCCTACCGAAAGTTCTTCCTGAAGAATTATAAGAAATTGGAAAAATAATCTCAAAATTGGAGGAGATGGTAAAATAAATAAATAAATAAATATGGTTAAATATTGTGTATTAGTCTGGACAAAAGAACCAATTAAGGAAACAGCAGTATTTTAGCCAAAATACGGGCCTGATGAAAATTCAGGCTTGAAATTTATGTGTAAACAATAAGATTCCTTTTTTTTTGGAGGAGGAGCCAAGTTATGCTCCCTATAATCCTAATATTGCACCGGTGGCAGCAGCAGTCGCTCCAGGAAAGGAGACAGGGACTGCAATTAACACTGTCCCTAGAGAAGAGCGTACTCTAGGCTCTGGCAAGAATTAGAACAAGGTAGAAGAGGTACTGAGAATTTTGCCTTCCCTGATACTAACAGTACTAGCACTAACTGTGTATCCTCTTAAGTGAACTTCCCCCCCTCCTTACCAGCAGAGAGGTTAGGAGTTTCCTAGGACCTAACTTATACTCTTGGGGAGGGGGAATTATGTATATAAATATGTCGTTTACAGGGAAAGAAATGGGAATGATCAGGAGGAGAGCTGCTATACAAAAATGGGAAAGAACTCATCCTCCAGGACCAGGGGTAATACCGGCAGGGCAGAAATAACCGCTTGCCGATCCTGGCTGGAAGAATAATAGTGTGCAACACAGAAATCATATGAGAGACTTGGGGTCAGAATGAGAAAGTACTTGGGGATGAATCCTGAGGACCCGGTATCCCAAGGGCTCTTGAAAGTTCATTTTGTGATTGAAGCCTGGCAAGATGCACAGAAGATGCTCCAGAAAGTGGGGGGGATGTAGTGAACAGTCACTGGGGGGCCCTCCTGTGGGAGGCCCTGAACGTGTGTGTCAAGAGGGGAGATGAGAAGGAAAAGCAGAGAGTGAAACTAATGGTATTGACAGTGTAGCAGGTAGTGAGGCAGAGGGTTGGAGAAAGAGGAAGAAAATCTTCAGGGGGAGTCAGGGCCAGGATGGAAAAGAGAGGAAGAGAGATGAAGGAATGGCAGGCAAGGAAAGCTACCCGTGTTGCGGCCTGAATCTTAGCAGGGACAGGCTTTGATGGGATGTTTTAAGTGTGGGCAGGCTGGCCACTTCAGGTAGGAATATCCGGAGTGGAAGAAGGAGGAGAGAAGGAAAATGGGATGAGGGAGAAAGGTATGGAATTAAGTTGGCTAATGACTGAGACTTTGGTGAAAGTACAGGCTGGAGAAAGATAAGAAGAAATGTTAAAAAGGGTTATTGATGGTGTTAAAGGTGTGGTATGTAATGTTTGACAGAGCTGTTTTTTTGAATGAGTTGGGAAAGTTGAATGAGCAGGGAAGGAGGATGTAGGCATTATCTAAGTAACAGTCTAGAAGTTTTGGTATATTTGCTGTGGTGTTTGGTCAGTTTCCCAAGTATTGAGAAGGGGGGGGCAGGGGGGGGCAGCCTGCTCCACCAGGGGCCTCTCCACAGGCCACAGGGGGCTTCGGCTCCGGCGCCTGGAGCGCCTCCACCCCCTCCTTCTGTGCTGACTCTGGTGTCTGCAGGGAGGTTTCTCACTCCTCGCTCTCCCAGCTGCTGTTGAGCAGCAGGTTTTTGTTTGTTCGTTTTCGTGGATGTGCTCTCACAGAGGCACGGACTGTGTTGCTCATGGCTTGGCTCTGGGCAGCGGTGGGCCCCTCTGGGGCCGGATGAAATTGTCCCTTATCTGCCACGGGGTGGTTTCTGGATTCTCCTCGTGGGGGCTGCCACTGCAGCCCCCTCCCGAACCTTGCCATCAAACACAATACACAGGGGCAGCTAGGTCATTACTGGCCTGTAAAGTATCAGGGATTAAATTAACTAATGAAACCCTAACAAGTGATGGGGGTAGAAGGGGCTGGGATAACAGTGCCACCTTTGGGGGATACCAAGCTGAGACTAGGGGATAAAATGATCTCTGGGCAATTATTGTATGTACCCAAGGCAGGGACTAACTTGTTGGGAAGGGATTTGATGATGAAATTGGGCATTCAAATAGTAAATTGTTAGACTGGAATAACAGTGGTATTAATGGAGTGCTCTCAGGCCCTGAGAGCAAAGATATATTCACCTCTGACTGGAAAGACTCTGAAGTGGGGGCGGAAGCAACAATACATATGGACAGTTTTACCTCAGGGGTTTACAGGGCCTCCGATTAATTTGGGCAAAGTTCTAGAACAGATTTTGGAGCAATTCCAACCTCCCAAGGAGGTGTTACTGTTACAAGTATGTGTATGATCGTTTATTGTCAGGACAGGAGAAAACAGTTGTGAAGGAAGCTACTAACAAGCTATTCAACTTTCTGGGAAAGCAGGGCTTGGGAGTATTGAAAAATAAATTACAATACGTAGAAAGAGAAGTCAGGTATTTAAGGCATCTAATGTCTGAGGGAAAACTGAGAATAAATCCAGAGAGGATTCAGGGAATTGTTGAAAACTAAGAAAGAACTAAAATGTTTTTAAGAGAGATTTCTTTTAGGAATCAGGAGCCACGAAGCCTGAGGGAAAATGGATACTCCCTGATGGGAGAGAAATGCTGAATAAAGCACCAATGAGGCAAATATGATGTTTTACATCAAGAGAGTCATTGGGAGATGCAAGCAATGTGTGATGTTGTGCTAAGAAAGTATGTCTGTGTAGGAATATACACTTCAGTGAAGCAAATATGCAGAGGATGTACCATATGTCAAAAGGCAAATAAAAAGGTCATTTGTAACTAACCTAGAGGGGGACGGGAGCCAGGGATTCGACCTTTACAAAGTATACAGGTAGACTTTACTGAGTTACGTAAAGGAGGGAGATTTAAGTACTTGTTTGTCCTAATTGACCACGTGACTGGATGGGTGTAAGCTTTCCCCTCTGTATCTGCCACTGCAAACATGGTGGCTAAGGTATCACCGGAGCAAATAGTCCCTAGATATGGGATAGCTGAAAACATTGATTCAGATCAAGGAAGACATTTCACTTCACAAGTACTGCAAGGGTTAATGCAGGCCTTAGAGATTGAGTGGGCTTTTCACACCCCCTGGCACCCCTCCTCTTCTGGGAAGGTAAAATGAATGAACCAGACATTAAAGAAGCAATTAACTAAATTAGTGTTAAAAACCCAACTTCCTTGGGTAAAATGTTTACTTTTAGCACTCCTCCAGGTTCAAACAGCACCGAGAAACGATATAGGAATTTCACCATATGAGATGCTGTTCGGATTACCCTATCTGGGCAGAAGGGATGAGATACCGCAATTAGAAACAAGAGAGTTTTCTTAAGAACTGTATTCTGGGGTTGTCCTCTTCTTTGTCATTTCTCAGGACCCGTGGGAAATTGGGTCCTGATTCAGACCTGGAAAGGATCAACTCCGGCCCGAATGGGAAGGACACTTCCAAGTACTACTAACCACTGAAACAGCCATAGGAACTGAGGAAAAAGGTTGGACTCACTATACTCGAGTGAAGGCATCCATCGACCCTAGTACCTGGGAAGCTGTTCCTACAGAAGACTTGTTGGAAGCTGAAATCGAAGAGAAAAATCTCATAGTGGACTCTGAGCGGGATAAGAGCTTGCAATTGTAAACTAACCTTTTATTTTCACAGGTAACTAATGAGTATGACTTGTGATTGAGAGAAAGGACTGGCCTATAGTGAATTGAAGTGTTCCCAAGGGGGGTTTGTTATGGTAGTAGTGTATATCTTATTCTTTGTATTGATAATTATTTGGAAACCTAAGGTTTAAAAATAATGACAGGGAAAAATCAATTATTAATTTTGTTTTTAGTGATTGTAGGCCTCAGAGAAAGTCTTGGTCAATTGGCAACTTGGAAAAGGCATGACCAGATAATAGTAAGATGGGATACCCCATAAAAATATGGGTGAATGTGACAGAGGGTTATGTACCACAATCTGTCATGTTTGATGCTTGTGAGGTGTTAGCTTGTGGAGATTTAAATGCCCAACGACAATTGAGCAGAGAGAACAAATAACTGGTAGAGACCCAACAGCCAGATTGAGAATAGCTGTATGGAAACGATCCTCTATTGCCATCAGAGAAAGGGAGAAACTCAAGGAGAAGACAGGGGAGAAAACAGGAGGCCCTCTTTGAAATGCGGCAGTTCAACCATTGGAGATTGAAACAGGGTATGGGGATGTGAATGCCTGGATAGAATGGGTCAAATATACTGTCCAGAGTCTCAACCATAGCAATTGCTATGCTTGTGCCTCGGGATGACTGATTGCCCAGATAGTGCCCTGCCCATTGGGGTGGACCAAGGATTCCCAGGGAATGCGATGTATGATTGCATTGTACCAAGAAAAGACTGCCCAGGGAAATGAGGCCTGTAAGTCTCTCTCTTTGCTATTCCCTTCCTCGCATGATAGCAATATCAGGGTTCCCCCTGCATTCTCTACAGCTATAGGTAACCATACAGCTTGCCTCTCATGGCAGGGTGTGAGTGCTACCCGGCATCTGGGAGGATTTGCCTTGTGCACGAGGACCTTGAATGCTACCGAGGACTTGATGGGAAACTATTCAAGACTTGAGATCCCCAGGGCAGATCTCTGGTGGTACTGTGGAGGGAAGATCTTACGGTCCACCCTACCATCTAACTGGGGAGGCACTTGTGCACTTGTTCAATTAGCTATACCCTTCACCCTGGCATTTGAAAGAGAAACAGCACAAATACCCAGAAGAAGTAAAAAGAGGCTTAGGAATATCATTTGATGATAGAGCGTACATAGATTCTATAGGGGTGCCTAGAGGAGTTCCTGATGAACATAAAGCCAGGAATCAAATTGCTGCAGGGTTTGAGTCACTGTTCTGGTGGGTAACAATTAATAAAAATGTGGATTGGATTAATTATATCTATTATAATCAGCAGAGATTCATAAATTATACAAGAGATGCGATAAGAGGAATTGCTGAACAACTAGATGCCACCAGCAAAATGGCTTGGGAAAACAGAATAGCATTAGATATGATTCTTGCGGAGAAAGGAGTTGAGTGCGTGATGCTGGGCAACCGTTGTTGTACTTTTATCCCTAACAATACTGCCCCGGATGGCACAGTAACTAGAGCATTGCAAGGGCTTACCACCCTTGCCAATGAATTGGCAGAAAACTCAGGAACAGACACTTCCATCACAGGATGGTTGGAATCTTGGTTTGGTAAATGGAAAGGAATGGTAGTGTCCATATTTACATCCTTGATTGTAGTAGCAGGAGTTTTGACAGCCATTGGTTGTTGCATTATCCCCTGTGTAAGAGGACTAGTACAGTGGTTAATTGAAACTGCACTTTCGAAACAAATGACCATGGATCCACCACCCTACTCAGATAAGATGATGATATTAGAGGAAATGGAAAGCAAAGAAAGTGAAGAAGAGGAAGACATCTACCAAATTACACCTTAGAGAAAAATTTTGCAAAAATCAACAAATTATAAAAAGAGAAAAGGGGGGAATTGTGGGAATGGAAATGTTGTTTTTGCAGTGTTACATTGTATAGAAGGAAGGAATGTGGTATTGAGATATGCTTACAGTGATAAGAAAGCTTAACAGAAAACCTTGTAAAATGCAGACAGCCGGACTCCTTAGAGCAATTAGGTGAAAATCACGGTGTCAAGTCAAATCAGATAAGTGAGGAAACATTACCACTTCAAACAGTAAAAAAGTCAAAAGAAATCTGAAATTTAACAGGCCGGCAACTGAAGGCCATGTATTGTCTGTGAAGTATCGGATAGGTTGTGAACCTGGATTACCCAGTCAATGGGGAAACAGGGGAGGGTCCCGGTCGTCGAGAAAGAAAGTATATAACCTGTACTATGTGACTAGAAGGTGCGGTCCTACTTGTGGGACACCCGCCATTGCAATCACGAATAAATTACTACTTCACTGAGATCCTCGCCTGAGCCTAAGTTATTGGCTACAGAGTATTTCTCACAATACCCTGCAGGAGGAAAAATTTCTGTAGCAGTACACTGACAAGGGCTAGGAAAAATGGGAAATAAAGGTTCCAGGGGACAGGGAGATATCCCTGGGGCAGTGCCTACCGATAGTCCTTCAGGAAGAATGATAAGAAATTGGAAAAATAATCCCCAAATTAGAGGAAATGATAAAAAGAAAATGATTAAATACTGCGTATTAATCTGGACAAAGGAGCCAATTGAGGGAACAGCAGCATTTTGGCCAAAACACGTGTCTGATGAAAATTCAGACTTTAAATTTATATGCAGACAATATGCATATAGTTTGTGTACTATGCATATAATATGAATATATACTCTTCCGCCTCCTTTTTCAGAGGAGGAGTCAAGTTATGCTGCTTGCTGGGTGCAGGGGTAAGTCATTTTTTTTCTGAAAAAGGGTCAGGACCAGGAGAAAGAGGAGTCAGAGAGAAGGACGGGTCGATGGGAACCCTTGGATAATTTACCCCCCTCCCTATAATCCTAATATTGCACTGGTGGCAGCAGCAGCCGCTCCAGGAAGACAGCCAGGGACTGCAATTGATGCTGTACCAAGAGGAGTGCACTCTAGGCTCTGGCAAGAATTAGAACAATGTAGAAGAGATACTGAGAATTTCCCCTTCCCTGATACTAGCAGTACTAACACTCCTATGTATCCTCTTAGGGAGGTCCCAGTGAGGCAAGGACAAATAGGTTATGTGAACTCCCTCCCCTTACCAGCAGAGAGGTTAGGAGTTCTAAGAAGGAAATGAAGTCTTTAACTGAGGAACCTATAGAACTAGTGGAACAGTTAGATCAGTTTCTAAGTTAGATCAGTTTCTAGGTCCTAATTTGCACTCTGGGGGAAGGGGGGGATGATGTCAGTCTTGAGTATGTTATTCCCTGGAGAAGAATGTTCATGAGGGGAATGATTAAGTGGCAGCTATACAAGAATGGGAAAGAACCAACCCCCCTGGACCGGGAGCAATTCTGATTCTGAGCAGAAATATCCACTTATCCAACAAGGATAATAACAACCCACAACACAGAAATCATATGAAAGACTTAGGGTCAGAATGAGAAAGTAGTCGGGGATGAATCCTGAGGACTCAGTAGCCCAAAGGCTCTTGAAAGTTCATTTTGTGATTAAAGCCTGGCCAGATATACAAAAAAAGCTCCAGAAGGTGGGAGGATGGAGTGAACGGTCACTGGAGACTCTCCTGCGGGAGGCCTAGAAGGTGTATGTCAGGAGGGGAGATGAGAAGGAAAAGCAGAGAGCGAAACTAATGGTCTCCACAGTGGACCAGGTAGTGAGGCAGAGTGTTGGAGATAGAGGAAGAAAACTTTCAGAGGGAGTCGGGCCCAGGATGGAAGGGAGAGGAAGAGAAATGAAGGAATGGCAGGCAAGGAAAGCTACCTGTGCTGCAACCTAAAGCCTAGCAGGGACAGGCTTTGAGAAGATGTTTAAGTGTGGCCGGGTCGGCCACTTCAAATAGGAGTATACAGAGTGGAAGAAGGAGGAGAGATGGTTTGCTGTTATAAATTCAGAATAGGGGAGTCAGGGCTTCTCAGAAAGCTAGTCCCACTGAGAGCCCCTGATAAATGAAAAGGGCTCAAGGGTTGAAATAAGGACAGAGAGATCACTCTACAATTATTGTCGCGGGCAAAACAGACGTAGCATAGGAAGATTAATAAAATTTATTACCTATCACTGATGGGCTGGAGCAGTGAGAAACAAAGAAACAAGCTGGGGGCACCTTCCCCCATCCACTCTCTTCCACCTCTTCCCTGCCCTGAGTGGCGCGGGGAGGCCAGGAGTGGGGGCTGCGGTCGGTCTGTGGTTCTTCGTTTCCACCGCTCCTTCATGGTCACTCTCCCCTTCTCTGGCATGAGGTCCCTCCCGCGGGGTGCCATCCTTCCTGGGCTGGTCCTGTGTGGGTTTCTGTGTGGGCAGAGGCTCTTTGGGAGCTGCTCCAGGTGTGGGTCTGTGACACGGAGTCCATCCATTGGGAGCGGGCTGCTCCGGCTTGGGACCCCCAGGGGCGGCAGCTTCCCCCAGATCACCTGCTCCACCGTGGGCTCCTCTCCATGGGTTGCAGCGTGGAGATCTGCTCCGCCGTGGAACACCATAGGCTGCATGGCGGGGGGGGGGGGGGATAGTGTGCTCCACCATGGGCCTCTTTCCACAGGCTGCAGGGGAACTGCAGCTCCAGCGCTTGGAGCACCTCCTCCCCCTCCTTCTGCACTGACCTTGGTGTCTGCAGGGCTGTTTCTCACTCCTCACTCTCCCAGATACTGTTGTGCAGCAGTTTTTTTTCTTTTTAATTATTATTATTATTCTCCCTTTTCTTGGGTGTGCTCTCACAGAGGCACAAACAACATTTATTGGCTCGGCTCTGGGCAGTGGCAGGTCCCTTTGAAGCCAGCTGAAACTGGCCCTTATCTAACATGGGGCAGCTTCTGGATTCTTCTCAGAGAGGCCAACCTTGCAGCCCCCCCATTACCAGAACCTTAAAGACGTAAACCCAATACACTGGGTAAGCTAGGTCATTGCTAGCCTGTGAAGTATCAGGGCTTAAATTAACTAATGAAACCCTAAAGGTGACGGGGGTAGAAGGGACTGGGATAACGGTGCTACTTTTTGGGAACACCAAGCTGAGACTAGGGGATAAAATGATCACTGGGCAATTACTGTATATACTCGATGCAGGGACTAACTTGTTGGGAAGGGATTTGATGATGAAATTGATCATTCAAATAGTAAATTGTTAGACTGGAATAACGGTGTTATTAATGGGGTGCTCTCAGACCCTGGGGGCAATAATTCCAAATGTAACTATTATTGAAGACCCACAAAGCCAAAGCCCCCTTGAGACCACATGCAGAATTAAGTGGACTCCAGATAATCCTCTAGTAAAAAGAAACAGGGCATTTCACAGTTTGGCAAGGTGGTTTTTACCTTGGTTAGGGGTGAGTGAATTAGAAAAGGCTATTTTAAATATCTCAGCTATAATTGAAGAACTAGAAAATAACACTCTGGATGCAAGAAAAAGGAGATACATTTGCAAAAATAGTACTCCAGAATCGAATGGTATTAGATTTATTACTGAGCTCACAAGGAGGAGCATGCACTGTAATTAATGCTAGTTGCTGTATATATGTAGATCAAATGGGACGAATTTGGCTGATCTCAAAAATATTTGGGAAAAACAAAAACAAAAAAAAACCAAAACCAAAACAAAACAAAACAAAAACAAGATCCTACATAGAGTGGCTCAAGATGACACTTCCTGGGGATTTAAAAACATTTGGGAGAAACTAACTTCGTGGTTACCTGAATGGAATTGGATCAAACAACTGTTTGTTGGTATTATAATAATAATGGCATTTTATATCTGTCATCCCCCGTGACATCCGAAGAAGAATATTGCGCCTTAAAAACTCAAGGGTGGGGTATGTGAAGAGGTGCAAAAACAACAATAGGAGTAAGAAAAGAAGAGGGGGGAATTGTGAGAAACAAAGTTGTGTTTTTGCAATAGAAGGTGTTTTTGCAGTGGAAAATTCCACTGACCTTGCATATTCAAAAGTGATTGTGCAGCATAGCAGTGGGGAGTATGTTAAGCAGATAAAGGGAAGGTCCCAGTGTCCCAAAATAAGGAGGATAGCTAAGAAAAACAGGATGAGCACTACGAAATCAGTAAAAACAAAAATCACAGGTCCTCTAGTCACGAGAGAAGAAAAAAAAAAAAAGGAAAAGGAGAAATTAATGGTTGGTCAAATTAAATTGTACATATATGGTATAGAAGTGCGTCGAGTAGGTTATGAACCTGTAGTACTCAGCTAATGAGGAAACGGGAGGAATCAAGCGTCGGGTAATAGGGAATATAAGGTTATGATAAACTTTTATTGTGTTCTCCTGCTTGCAGGATGCCCGCCAGTGCAATCGCAAATAAAATAGCTTCACAGAAGGCCCTGTCTGAAGAAAATTATTGAGATTTTTCTCACAAAAGGTAATTCTAGAACAGACAATTCCCAGGTATGGAATTGTTGAAAATATTGACTCTGATCAAGGAAGGCACTTTACGTCACAAATATTGCAAGGGCTAATGTGAATGAAGTGCTTACCTTTGGCACTTCTCCAAATTTAAACGACGCTAAGAAAAGTTGTGGGAGTTTCACCATATGAAATATTATTTGGATTGCTGTACCTGGGCAAAGGGGATGAATTACATCAATTCGAGACAAAAGATACTTTCCTTAAAAACTATATACTCGGGCTGTCGTCCTCTTTGTCATCTCTCAGGACCCATGGACTGTTAGCTCAGACCCCACCCTTGGAAGCCCCAATCCATCCATTCCGAGCAGGAGATTGGGTTCTGATACGAACATGGAGGGAATCAAAGCTGCAACCTGAGCGGGATGGGCCGTTCCAGGTACTCCTGACTACTGAGACAGCAGTAAGAACGGCTGAGAAAGGGTGGACTCACTACACCTGGGTGAAGGCATCAGTTGACCCTGAGACCTGGGAGACTGTTCCTATAGGAGAATCTTTAAAATTAAAAATTAGGAGGAGGTGTGAATCGTAGTTGTAAACTAACCTTTAACTTCTCCTCAGGAAAAAATAATGAATACCATGTGTAACTGGGGAAAAAGAATTGGATTATGGGAGTGCTAATATATATAATGCACACCAAACACAGCGCAAGAATCGTTCGGTAACCGGATGGCCCATCCCGAATGGCAAAGGGTGATATTGGCTATGTGATAATAGGGCCAGGAAAGTGTTGCCCCTAGGATGGAAGGGAGCTTGCACCCTGCAGGCAATAATTCTGAACATAACCGTTACTGAGGATATGCAAAATCAAAGCATAGGCCTCCTTGGTACCCACCTACGCAGAATTAAGAGGACTTCAATTAATCCTCTAGTGGAGAGAGGAACGGCATTTCACAGTTTGGCAAGGTGGTTTATCCCTTGGTTAGGGGTGAGTGAATTAGAAAAAGCTATTGTGAATATCTCAGCCATGGCTGAAGAATTAGAAAATAACACTCTAAATGTGATCCGGGCACTGCAAGAGGAGGTAACAAGTCTGTCAAAGATAGTATTCCAGAATCTAATGGTACTGAATTTATTACTGGCCTTGCAAGGAGGGTTTCACACTATAATTAATGACAGTTGCTGTATGTATGTAGACCAAACGGGGCGAATTGAGACTGATCTCAAAAGTATTTGGGAGAAAACCGAGATCTTACATGAGGTTGCCCAAGATGACACTTCCTGGGGATTTAGAGACATTTGGGAAAAATTGACCTTGTGGTTGCCTGGATGGGATTGGCTCAAGCAACTGTTTGTTAGTATTCTAGTAATAATGGCATTCGTATCTGTCATCCCCCGTGACATCCGAAGAAAAATATTGCACCCTAATGTTGGAAAAACTCAAGACTGGGGGATGTGAAGAGGTGCAAAAACAACAATAGGACTGAGAAAAGAAGAGGGGGGAATTGTGAGAATTAAAGTTGTGTTTTTGCAGTGGAAAATTCCACTAAGCTTGCATATTCAAAAGTGGTTGTGAAGGCATAACAGTTGCATAACATTGGGGAATGTGTTAGGCAGATAAGGGGAAGGTCCCACTGTCCCAAAATAAGGAGGATAGCTAAGAAAAACAGGATGAGCACTACGAAATCAGTAAAAACAAACAAAAAAAAATCACGGGCCCTCTAGTCATGAGAGAAGGAAAAAAAAGGAAAAGGAGATATTAAAGGTTGGTCAAATTAAATTGTACATATATGGTATTGTAATAAGTGTCGAGTAGGTTGTGAACCTGTAGTACTCAGCCAATGAGGAAACGGGAGGAATCAAGCGTCGGGTAATAGGGAATATAAGGTTATGATATATTTTTGCTGTGCGCTGCTGCTTGCTGGACACCCACCATTGCAATTGTGAATAAAAATGCTACTTCACCGAGATCATCGCCTTAGCTTGTGTTATTTGCTACAGATTGTTTCTCACATTTTCTGCCATGCCATAAATGAATTTTACAAGGAACATGGAGCAGCAGCCTATCACAAACAGAAAACTGATTCATCTGAAGTGCCCAACAACATTTTTCATCAACACTGCAGGATCATAAGGTAACAGAGGCATCTTCCAACTGATGGTATTAAACCTGCTGTTAGACCTAAGAGCAGGAACATATAAACCTGAGAAAACTATTCAGATAACATATTAAAATTTGACCTGAAACTTGATTGGTTATTGCAGGTCCTGCCACCTCTGTTTTTCAATGCTTTAACATTTAAGTGATTTTTTTCAGTTAAAATTAAAAGATTTGCAACTAGATGTATGTGGCCTTTTTTAATGCTGAATGGAAGTAAGAAAACAAATAATGAATACAACTTCTTCAAATACTGTATACTAAATACTAAAATTTAAAAACTATCTAAAAATATTTAAAGCTAATTCAGTAAGAATTAGGTGATAAAGATGACTAGATAAGTTATTTAGGTAGCAGTTAAAAAAGAGCCCTTGTAAGGAAGTCCATAAATGAAGTTAAAGAACTCACAAAGCATTACTGCTTGAAAGAAATCTTATTTGTACTAGAAAAACTGTGTTAAACTCTAAAAGCCCCTGTATATTAAGACTTCAGGTGACAGAAATTAGCCACTAGAGGGAGACCATATGATCTGGTGTATGGGACATCATTGTACAAAGAAATTAGATATGCAGATGAGAGATTAATAAAATAGTTGCCTATATCGAGAAACCTTTATTGTAAATTGTTTATATTCTACACAATAAAACATCCCTCCTATAGTACTTTCTTTTAGATTCCTATTTTTATTCTATTCCTATTTTTATTACTGTAAAAATGGGAATGTGAACTGCGCTGTAAAGTACTATAGCTAAAATATACTGAAATAAATTAAAATACTTTGTTATGCATTATCCTTTTAGTTCATTTTGTTCTCAAAATTCAGTATGCAGTAATTCAGAATGCAACCCACCAACCGATTCAGTATATTAGCCCACAAATAATATGGGAGGGAAAAGGCTTACACAGTCCAAAGGATTTTTAAAGAATTACTTTCAAATAGATTCAAGACTAGATTCTTAAGTAACAGTGACAGCCATAAAACATATTTCCTACTTTTTTAATATTGCAAGTCGGTATAATTTTTATACATTGAATACTTAGATTTATCGCAGAAGTCATCTCCTTATCCAGTGTAATTACTAAGTTCACTTCACAGAAAGACTTCTAGCTTTTGCTCCATGAGTTTAAATATTTTTCTATTAAGAACAGTTCTGAATTTTGGAAAAGTTGTGGGTTTGTTTGTTTGTTTGTTTGTTTGTTTGGTTTTGAATCAAGAAAAAGCAGTCCCTCCCAGACTGGATGTTTCCATTTCATTCTTAGAGGACTGATACCTCAATTTGCCTTCCAAATCTTTGTAATTGTCAAAGCTATATGATTTTATATAATAGAAGCAGAAAGTGTAATTAACATCACAAGTGGTCTGTTTCCAGTCTCCTATATTTGACATTTCATAATTTCTTGCAAAATTGTATTCTTTTGCTGCTGAATTTGCCTACGCTTTCCCTCTGCACCATGACCACTTTACAAAGTTGATATAAATACAATAATTTCACTCTGTATAGAAATTCAAGGTGAATGCATTTCCACATTAAAAACATAATCTTTCCTTAAAATATTTTGCTGTTAAAATAGTTGTAGGATTGAAGAAATGAAATTTGCCATGGCAAAAGCTTTTATTTGGCCTCAAAGAAATACAAATGGGATTTGATAAACTCTATAAAGCAGCAAATAAGTATATGGTGTGTGCAACTTCTTCCACTAAATTCAAAAGTGAAGTGTTACTTTTCTTATCGTTACTATGTAGCAAAAAAACCACAATAATACAGTAGATGACCTGAAGTGCATAGTGCTCTAGGATACATTAGCAATGGTCTTTGTATTCCAGGGAGTCAGCATCCAATGCAAGACAGATCCCTAACCATGATACCTCAGCAATAGCTAGCCAAAGAGGTCTGAATACTGAATTTTCACCTGTAAAGACAGGTAAAAATTTTCACCCGTAAAGACAGTCCTGACTTCAGTCCAACTGAACATAAATCTACTGAATTTCATACTTTTTCTTTCTTACTCTTTATTGAAAAAATTGCAAAATATACAGGAAACATTCAACAGTTCTTCCATATACAGTCTTACCTCAGCCCAATCAGGTGTCAGCATTAGCAGATCACAGAGTGAATATGAAACAATGTTATATTAAAAACACCTAACAGAGGCATCGTAAGATATTTAGTAAACAGATTTAACAATTCAATATAAATGCTCAAATCTACTCTGTCATGTACATCCTTGTTCTGAAACAAAACTTTGTGCTTTTGTACTAGAAGGCAGAGATGCTAGCCAGGACTCCCAACACTCAAAGAAAAATGATACTACCAAATACCTGTACTCACACAACTAGTAACCACGTACTCACACCCAAATATTGAAGCAAACTCCATATTTTTCCCATAACGTTAGATTCACAGTACTGTGAGATTGTCTTTTTATGCCTGTCCAGGAAAGTCTTATACACTACACCCAAAAAGCAGTACTTTCAGGAAGTACTGTTCAATTTGCTACTTAGTAAAGAAACAATCTACATATGATCTATTAAAATGCATAATTTTGTAAGATGACCAAATAAATCAATGGAACTGTTTCAACAGCTCTATAAGCAGCTTTACAGACATCTGTTCCGAATATATCCATCAATTTATATTAATTAAAGTATGGAAATATTTATGCAGAAGCATATAGCACAGGTAAGTTTGTGCAGGGAATTTAGGTTTCTTGACAAATTTCACTGACGTACCAAGGAACAGTATAGTTTAAGAGCTTCCTTAAAGGTCTACACAGAGGGACTCAGAGTTATAAATTGCTATGCTTTATGAACACAAGTCCTACACATATATAATACATTGTGTTGTTGAATTTCTATGAATAATTTAATATCAAAGCTAATGAATTCCAAAAATTTTGAAATTGTAAGTACATTACAACTATAACACATTAACAAATAGGGCTTGACCTTTTATAGGAGTGGAAATCTACAGTTTTTAAAATTAACATTTCCTACTCTGTTATTCTTAATCTCTTACTGGGTCTTTCCTTGCCAGTTCCTTTTGACTCGGCAAATTTCTGTATTAAACTTTCAACTGTAGTATTTGTCATGTTATTAATAAACTCTTCGTGTACCTTCAAAAAAAATTACCACACACAAAGGGAATTTAAAAAACAGTAATTAACAGAATATAATTGACTTTAAGAAGTGTTTACTTTTAACTCTAGAGCTACTGTTCAAAAATACTTCCTTCAAAAATATATTTAAAGGGTTTCCAGAAATCAGTAGACATTTTATCAAGGAAATCCCTTCATTGCTTTAGTATTAGCCAGTGTGTGTATAATACAGATAGAAATGAGTGATGAAAGAATACAGCTTGATGAGTGGTCTGGGATTTACTTCAATTTCTTCCATCTAAACCACTTTCGTATACATCATTTTCTGAAATTGTCAACATGTCCCACTACAATGTCAGGAAGACACTCTGCCTCTTAAGCCAACACCAGTTAAGGGTGTGAATAGTTCCCACTGTATTATCACAGTTCCCACCTGTTTGAATAAAAGCACTACTGTTGTAATGTTTTTGGTCTCACAAAGGAACAACCACATGTTTTTCCAACAAGGAAGTATGTATATGCTTTAGAAATAAATAGCACGACCCTTGTGACCATCATTCATTAGCAGAAAACCTCAAAACTAAGGAAAAGTGACTCAAATTAAGCGCACGCAAATAAAACTACATTTCAACACATCAAAAATTAAGGAATACTTATAAGAGTTGCATCTAAAAAACAACTTGAATCTAAATAAAAGATACTATAAAAGCTTCTTTTAACACTGTTACTAAAGGCCTTTTGCTCATAAAAACTGAAGTGTATCAAAAATTTGGAAGCTTTTCAGACTGATAATTTCAAGTTTTAGTTAAAATAAAATTACAAGTATCCCATTATGTGTAAAATTAGTGCTAATTTAATATCTAAAGAACAGAACTTTGAAATACACTAATAATTCTTCAAATTGTCAAAATATTTTCTGTTAACACAAAATGTAATCATTATTCAGCCTTATTCTGTAAAATTTGTGATATTGAATGTATAAATGCACCAAGAAGCAGTAAAATTTCTGGTTTATATTGAATTTAGATATTAAAAAGATTTGTAATACAATGAACAAAATTAGAGGATGATCTACTCAATAAAAATTTTTAGAGAGGCTTGAATAAGGGAACATATATATACAAACATCACAAAAAGTCAAAATGACAATTTAATAAGCATTCAAATCTCCTTCAAACATCTGATAAAAAAGTTCAGTACCTGTATAACGTTTGATATTTGTGGTAAAAAGAACCAAATCTGCTTGAAAATCTTTTGAATCTTATGGATCATTTCTATTTATCTCCTCTTTCTCATTCCAGTTTTAAAAGTTACTGTCATTTGAAAGATGTGATCTTGTAATTACCACAAACACAGTAAGAAATGCTTCATTT
Organism: Anser cygnoides; assembly: GCF_040182565.1. Taxonomy (NCBI): domain Eukaryota; kingdom Metazoa; phylum Chordata; class Aves; order Anseriformes; family Anatidae; genus Anser; species Anser cygnoides. Next base: position 676,952 of record NW_027103074.1, on the reverse strand, counting down.
AGTATGGACCATAATCCAAATTAAAAAAAAAAATTAAAAAATGATAATATAAAAATTATTTCTCCTATTTGTGAATGAATTTCTTTTATGATGTTTGAGAATGATTCTATAATCTCTTTCATATGAAGATGCGTTTCTTCAATATCTTGAAATTTCTGTAAACCAATATAAGCAATTATAATGAAAATAATTCTTAAACTACTAAATCTTAATTTTTAATACTTAAATATGCTAAACAGAAAAAAAAATATTTTTCAGACATTTATCAGCGATTACACTGTTTAAGAAAGGAAGTTGCATAATTCACAGTTACAAAATAATGTACTTTAAAATGACATCCTGATCTCCAAATTGGAGAGAGATGGATTTGAAGGATGGACCATTCGGTGGATAAAGAATTGGCTTGAAGGCCTCACCCAGAAAGTGGTGGTCAATGGCTCTATGTCCGGGTGGAGGCCGGTGACGGGTGGTGTCCCTTGGGGGTCTGTCCTGGGTCTGGTACTGTTTAATATCTTTATCGCCAACATAGACAATGGGATCGAGTGCACCCTCAGCAAATTTGCAGATGACACCAAGCTGAGAGGTGCAGTTCATACAACAGAAGGATGGGATGCCATCCAAAGGGACCTGGACAAGCTTGAGGTTCAAGTGTGCCCATGTGAACTTAATGAGGTTCAACAAGTCCAAGTGCAAGGTGCTGCACCTGGGTCAGGGCAATCCCGGACATGAGTACAGGCATGGAGAAGAACTCATTGAGACCAGCCCTGCAGAGAAGGACTTGGGGGTTCTGGTGGACGAAAAGCTTGACATGAGCCAGCAGTGCATGCTTGCAGCCCAGAAGGCCAACTGCATCTTGGGCTGCATTAAAAGAGGAATGGCCAGCAGGTCGAGGGAGGTGATTGTCCCCCCTCTACTCTGCTCTTGTGAGGCCCCACTTGGGAGTACTGCATCCAGGTCTGGGGCCCCCAGTACAAGAAGGCTGTTGATCTGTTAGAGCGGGTCCAGAGGAGGGCCACAAAGTTGATCAGAGGGCTGGAGCACCTCTCCAATGAAGAGGGGCTGAGAGAGCTGGGGATGTTCAGCCTACAGAAGGGTAGGCTCTAGGGTGACCTCATTGCGGCTTTTCAATACTTAAAGGGGGCTTATAAGAAAGATGGAGAGCAACTTTTTGCTCGGGCAGATAATTACAGGACAAGAAGGAATGGTTTAAAAGAGGGGAGATTTAGACTAGAGGTTAGGAGGAAATTCTTCACTCAGAGGGTGGTCAAGCACTGGAACAGGTTGGCCAGAGAGGTTGTGGATGCCCCTTCCCTGGAGGTGTTCAAGACCAGATTGGACGAGGCCCTGGGCACCCTGTTCTAGTGGGTGGCATCCCTGCCCATGGCAGGGGGATTGGAACTAGATGATCTTTAAGGTCCCTCCCAACCCAAGCTGTTCTATGAATCTATGAAAATTTAATAGATCCTTCTAGAACCGTTATTCAACTTCTGAGTTTTTTAAACTTTCACCTATAATTGTTTTTCAAAACATTTGACCTATTTCTACCAAGTGAAAATAAGGTTAGAGAGTATTTAAAAAGTCTCCTTTCTGCATTAGTGAATAGTCTCATCTCCTTTTTCATCTAATCCCAGAAACCCTATTTCTGTATCTGTTTTGCATCGGCACCCTCTCTTCCTGCTTACAATATACACATGCTTTCTCTTTCTCAAGTTAAATCTATTTCCTTTGCTTCTTTACGTATCACATGCCCCCGTACTCTGATTCACAAACACAAGTACAACTCCATACAGACAAATCAAATCTCTCTGTCTTCTAAACTCTCAGTCTTTACTTTGCCATACTTATATGCCTCTCTAGCCACGAATCAAGCAGATTAAAATAGGATTTTTCCTCCAGCAGCCTTCCTTCTTGATTAAAGAGGATACAGTCATCCTCTGCAGCTTATTTATAATATTACTACTTTTAGTGATTGCTTGATTTTATATATACAGTTTATATACTGTATTATTTTGCTTTGAAAGCTATCTATGGTCCATGTCTATAATATCTGCTCTTAATCACTATCGTGGCCACATATTATTCTCCTTTAAACTCTTCTCTATAATGCGTATCAAAACAGATGGCCAAATCTTTTTATTATATCAGTGGATAGTGCACCCACCCCCCACCCATTCCACTTCAATATTTCTTGCTTATTGTTTTATACTTAGTATTTAAAATGTTTGAAGTAGTAAATTTTTTATAGTACATAAAACAAAGGTTCTGATCAAAGACTAAAGCAATCTAGGCACTATAATACACACCACAGATATAATCATTAACCAAATAGTTTATTTGCACTTTTAAAAGATCAGTCTATTTTGAAAAGATGTACTGAAACAATTCTGTAATGTTAATGACCCAAGTACAAGCCATTTTTTTTTATTCTTATTGTAGCATAGAACACGAAGATCTTTGTCAGTATCTTTAGCTGTTCAATTCATACACAGCATACACAGTTTAAGCATCATTCCTTTTTATAAACGTTTTCCTTTCAATTTAAAAATGTAAAGAATTATTCCTCATTCTTGAACTTTATATGCAGATTGCTCAACACCAAAGTCATCCAAACAGTCAACTGTACTCAATTCTAGTTAAGACAGGTTTTCCAAGAACTGACTGGGAGTGTCACAAGCAGTGTTTGCAAGCAGGGACAGAGAGGGCGTGACAGTTTGTGCAGAAGGGCAGCACATTCTGACAGTAGGAGGGCTGCTGCCTGCTCTGCTCACCAGCAGGCTTGGGCTGCAGCCCTGATGGCCTCCTCAACCAACAGCAACGTATTAAACAACATTCTGTCAGGTGTGTGGCAGCAAGGAGGCACAGACATGGTGACCACTTGACAGAAAGCCACACCCTCTGCTTCTGTTCCTCTGCCACCTGGTAGAACTAACGCAACCACCCTGACAGAGCTCCAGGCAGTTCATGCAACCACCCACCTCTCAGGCTGTAGGGTGTGCCTGAGGCTACTCCCTGAGGTGGAGGACAACAGCAAGCACACCTGTGGGAGTTGTAAGTCATAAGAGGATCCCCTGTCCATCCACTCAGCTTCCATTACTGAATAGATATGAGGCTCTGGTATGGTAGATGAGGGATGTGAGAAGACGGAAGAAGAGGCATCAAAACCAGTGCCGTGAAGAAACAGTGGCAAGTTGTAGTCATAGGTGACTCCCCTTCTGAAGGGAACAAAGGCTCCCATCTGCAGACCAAACCCTCTTCCCAGAGAAATTTGCTGCGTCCCCAGGGCTCAGATCAGGGATGTTACCAGGAAGCTTTCAAGCATAATACAGCCTCCAGACTATTACCCACTTGTACTGGGTCTGGCTGGGATGGAGTTAACTTTCCCTGCAGCAGCCCATACAGTGCTGTGCTCTGCACTTGTAGCTAAAACAGCAGTGGTATCACACCAGTGTTGTGTCTGCTGCTGAGCAGTGCTGGCACAGCATCAGGACTCCCTCTAACCCCCCAAGAGCCAGCAGGCTGGGGGTGGGCAAGAGGTGGGGAGGGAACATCACCAGGGTAGCTGACCTAAACAAACCAAAGGGATATTCCACACCATATGACATCACACTCAGCAACAAAAGGTGGAAAGAGGAAGGAGAGGGGAGGGGTGGGCTCTCATTGTGAAAATGTCTGTCTTCCCGAACAACATCTACGCGCGTTGAGGCCCTGCTTCAAGGACGTGGTCAAGCATCGCTCGTTGGTGGGAAGTAGAGAGTAATTTCTTTCCTCTGCACTTCCACATGGCCTTTGCTTGTGTTTTTTTTTCTTTTTTTTTTCCCTTTCCCCCTTTTCCTTTTAGTTACATTTTTTCATTAATAATAATTTTCCCTTAATAATTATTTTTCCTTTAATTAAATTATCCTTAGCTCAACCTGTGAGTTGTTTTTTTCCTTTTCTTCTTCCCCTCCTCTTCTGAGGAGGGGAGTGAGAGAGCGGCTGTGATGGAGTTCAGCTGCCTAGCAAGGTAAAACCACCATACCACCCCTCCTCTATCAAGTGGGTACCAATGATGTAGTTACAGGAAGCCCAAAGTCAATGAAAACACATTTCAGGGCCCTGGGAAGATGGTTGAAGGACTCAGGAGCACAGTGTTTTCCTCAATCCTCCCAGTAATGGGGAGAGAAAAGGAAAGAAACAAGCAAGCTCAGGTCATCAATGCCTGTCTCCAAGACTGGTGCCTCTGACAGAATTCTGGGTTTTATAATCATGGAAGAATCTTCAAGATGTCTCAATGGGGGAAATGTTTCATAGCCTGTAACCTGTCAAGACTGACTGAGAGGGCTTTAAACTAGGATCGATGGGAGAAGGGGGAATACCATTAGGAACACTGAGGTTAAGCCAAGGGATGGTACAGCACCTTCTGAGGGTGGCAAGGCTAATGGGAGCATCTAAGCTGCTCCAGGGAGCACTGCAAGTTCAGGAGCACAACTGAAATACTTGTATACCAATGCACACAGCATGAGGAACAAACAGGATGAACTCGAAGCTTTGGTCCTTTCCCAGAGTTACGATATCATTGGTATTAGTGAGACTCAGTAGAATGAGTGGCACAAGTGGAGTGCTGGGATGGAGGGATGGAGGGGTATTGGCTGTTCAGGAAGGATAGGCAGAGCAGGCGAGGTAGAGGTGTTGTACTGTATGTAGGGGAAAGATTAGACTGTACAGCCCTTGCCATTAGGGATGATGTGGTAGAGAGCCTCTGGGTGAGGATTTAAGGGAATGGATAGCAAAGCAAATGTTGCCATGGGTGTCTACTATCAAACGCCCACGCAGGACGATAGCATGGATGAGCTATTCTATAGGCAATTACAGGAAATCTCAGGATTGGTTGCCCTTGTCCTTATGGGAGACCAACTTCAACCTTAACTGGGAATACCATACTGCTGTGAAAAGCAAGTCTGGGAAATTCCTAGAGCATGTTGAAGATTATTTGAGACTGGAAGTTCTGAGAGAAAAATAGGAAAGAAGCCCTCCTAGACCTGTTTGAGAATAGGGAAGGCCTTGTGGGAGAGGTGATGGGAGGTGGCTGTCTTGGCCACAGTGATCATGAAATAGTTGAGTTCAAAATTTTTGGTGTAAGGAGAAAAAAGGTCAGCAGAGTTGCCACCCTGGACTTTAAGAGAGCAGACTTTAAGCTTCTCAGGGAGCTAGTTAGAAGTCTCCCCTGAGAATCAGCTCTAGAGGGTTTTGGGGTCCATGAGCTGGTCGCTTTTCAAGAACCGCCTCTTAAAAGCTCAGGAGCAGGCAATCCCACTGTGCTGTAAGTCAAGCGAATGGGGCAGAAGACCAGCCTGGCTGAACAGGGCAGAAAAAGAAGATATGTGACCTCTGGAAGCAAGGTCTGGCTTCACAAGGAGAGTACAGATCTGCAATTCGCATCTGCAGGGAGAAAAAAAGAAAAGCTAAACCTCAACTTGAGTTGACGCTCGCCACTGTGGCGTCAGACAACAAAAAAGACTTTTTCAAGTATGTTAACAGCAAGAGGAGGTCAAAGGAAAACACTGGACTCATACAGAAAAAAAAAAGGCAGCAAACTTTAACAAGGTGGAATAACTGGCAAATAATGTTTTCTTAGCAACTGCATATAATACAACTATAGTTTTACTCAATCTTTCAACATGAGCAATTTCTGTCAAATCCAATTTCTAAACAGCAAAGTAAACTATATTTTCATACTTTAATCACAATAAAATCTTCCATGTTTATTGCAGCAAAAACTAACTTGTAATTCAAGATTATGAAAATCATGTTTCAAAATTCAGTCTATCAAAATCATGCATCACAAGTCACTTTGATAATGCAGGTAAGATAGTAAATGACAAATACATAAAAAAAAATACATAAAACCTGTACCACATCAGTTCAAGATGCTAGTGTTCTTTATTTGAACAGTCCAAGAAAGATTTAAGTTAAGCCAACTGATTTTGCACTGAAACAGCTGAGAATGTTCACACATTTAATTTCTTTTCAGAACTAGTATATTTAATGTGAAATATACTACAAATTAAGATCATCTAGGGTATATGTGATTTAGTAAGGGACTTTCACATATTTATACATTTTGTTATTTTTCCTATCCCATCATATGTAAAGGAGCTGTCCTGCAACCAAACTGTAGATGCAGCAACACCATTCTATTTAAATAAAATTGAACAGATCGGACTTATACTGGCAGAATTCCAATTTTCACTTCCAATATATAGCTGTGGAAGGTAGTAAGAATTTTACGTTGACCATTATCATAAGTGAAAATTTAAATTTAGAGTAAAAGGGTTGTTACAGTTGAAGAACTAAGGACATTTAGACAAGTATGGTTTGTAATGAGATATAAATTTGTACTATTTGTGCACTGGAGAAGAAAAAAAAGAAAAAAGCCCAGAAGTATGGTCAGGCTTTCCCAGATGTAATATCTGGTATAGTAAAAATATTTTTTCCTCTCTCCAGATACCTCAATCAGGTTGAAATACCCAATATCTACCAATACCTACCTATTAACACAAATAAGGAGGAAAAAAAAAAGCATCTTCATATTCTGTTACTAGATAAGAATTGATCCTTTTCTTCTTTTGTTGTAGTGGATTGTTTAAATGGCTTTTTTTTTTTTTAAGCACATTATGAAAAGCCCAGATAGTTTGCTTGCTGAAAGCCCTACGTTTTCCTTCACCTACTCTTATTTGTGGAACATTTCCAGGAGTAATGTTACACTTCAGTGGCAAAGATTCTTTTATTACTATTATACTTGTTTCCAAGAACTGATTTTAAAATACAAGTTTAAAGAAGTTGTCCAGTCCCGAAATTCACAAGTGATTGTAATCACACATGCAAATGTCAATCCCAATCAAACTGCCTAGGGATGAACCACAAATATTCTAGTTACAGAGAGACACAATCCTAAAGCAACAGATGCAAATCTATAAGGTGGACACACATTCAGTTAAATCCAGATCAGCATCTCACACACTTTAAGCTGGCTTAAAGACCCAAGTCTCTACCCTTTGTACCACATTGCCTCTTCCTTTGTGCCAACACAAATGCTCGCGTGATCTCATAACAAAGATGACCCCAGACCTCTTCTGGGTTAAAGCCAACCTTCATCAATACATTAGCTTTTGTCTGGATTAGTTCCACAAGAAAGATCCTCACACAAACGCACAACAAAGGAAGAAGCATGGAAAGAGGACAACTGCTGCTTTTGACAGCAATGCTAACTTAAAATATATATTGAAAACAGCTTCACACATCAGAGATGAGAGAGAAGGACAACAGGCCTTATAACCTAGACCATGAATTTTCTTGGTGAATTTTTTATTTTTTAACGCAAGTGGTTTTTATACCACTGAATAACTGCAGTCATCACCCAGTCTTACACTAAAAAACAACAACAAAAAAATGCACTTAAGAGTCACATTTTTAAAGAGAGAAAAATAACATACTTGAGCAAATTTAACTCCAACTGGTAAGACAAGCATAGGGGGTTATAGTTCCTCCAACCAGAACCTAGTCAAGATACTGGGAAAAAAAAAAAAAAAAAGACAACACCACACTACAACACTATGATAGATCCCAGTATTATAACTCCTATGAATGAATTCTGGCTCACCAACAATTCACAGGATTTTCCGCACAATCACAAGGCTTCCAGAATATATAATACTTAATAATTATAATTTATATAATATATATAATATATAATACTTCCAGAAGTTCATTTTTTGTTTTCTTCCTAAAAATTTCTTCAGAAAGTCTTTCTAGAGTGCTAGTATTCCAACGTGTCATTCAAGAACACTTTCATCACAGGTCGAGAGCCTGCCTTTCAAACCTATTATTTTTGACAGTATATTTTTATATAAATTCGAAAGGAGATCATTCTATCTCGGAGCAATTTTTCAAAAGCTTCAGATATCTTCAGAAAGATAAAATAGAACATATTAACCTATACTGAGTTACCTTTTAAAATAACACTCCCCTGTGCAGTTTCTGTCATTTTCTGTTCAAAATCAGATTTAACCACAGCATATTTCTCCACATATAGTTTATAGGTATTTGTAGCTTTTTTCAATTTAACTGCTGCCTACAGATCAGTACAAAAAAAGCGTCAAATGGTCAAGCATCCAATCTGATCCAAGGATTTTAAAGTCACTATTAAGAGAAAGCCTAGGATGACCTATAAAAATATTCAGAGGCATATCAAAACAGTAAAGTGTCATAACAAAATTTTACCACCAAATAACTTTAACAAGCCAACAGAGATTTCTGTTTAAAGCTAAACATAAACCACATAAAAAGGTAACAAAGTAATTATGTCATTTAAATCCCTTCCCCTTATCAAGGATGACTAACTTGTAATATATGTTCTGAAATCAATATTTGAAAGCACGCATTGCTGAAGTTAACTAATTAGCTGATATGTAAAATATTCAGATCAGCAACAGAAAAGCATGAAGACAGCAGGGTTGGAATTCAGAACAAACAGCTATTAGTGCAATTCTAAAAGAGTCAAGGGTGAAAAACAAAAACAAAAACAAAAACAGAAACAAAAACAAGAAGGCACAGCTCTATTTGAAGTGAAATAAGAAAAATAAGGAAAAACACATTCAAAAGTACAGGTGCTACATCAACATAAATGTTAAGATTAAGAGAAGATATTTGAAAGTGAAGTTAATGCAGAACATACTGAGGGCCAGATTCATGCAGATTAGACTTGTTTATAATAGTCCTTTTTGGCTTTATAACAAAAAAAATTATTTGTTGTTAATAAACCAAAATTTTCTTTTTGTGGGCTTGATATTCCTGGAAGACAAAGAAATGCAGGAGAATCCCAATACTGACTGAACTTTCTTTTTGTTTCCAACTGGACAAGAGATTGCAATGTTATATCTTAAAAGCAAGCCTTGCATCAAGTCTTCTCCTACTGAAAAGTTTAAATCTATTTACAAGAGATCACAAAAAATATTTTGAACGGGCTGACATCTGCCATCCCACACATTTCTGATTCATGTCTAGAAACCAGTAGTGATTGTCATCTGAGACAGAAACCAGGAAAAAAAAAAAAAAGGATTTGTATTAAAGATAAAACAATCAGAACATGGTCAACAGGATCACTTTTGTCATCAGTGACAAGACAATAACCAACTATCTTCTCCACTAAGACAGAATGGTCTTATTGCTTTTCTTCTAACAAGAACAGTCCTACACAGATCAGATAAATGAAATGGAAATATGCAGAGGTATCAACATTTAAAAAAGATAATACAGGGAAACATAACCACTTTCCTCTACTATTACTTTGTTTCCTGAAAACCAGAAAAAGTTTCAGTGTTGCTAGCAGGTTGACAGGTGATCCTTCCCCTCTACTCAGCACTGGTGAAGCCACATCTGGAACAGTGTCCAGTTCTGGGCCCCCCAGTACGAGACACATATGGAATTCCTGGAAAGAGTCCAACAAAGGGCCACAAAGATGATTAAGGAACTGAAGCATCTCTCCTATGAGGAAAGACTGAGAGAGCTGGGACTCTTCAGCCTAGAGAAGAAAAGACTTGGGGGGAATCTCATCAATATATATAAATACCTGAAAGGAGGGCATGAAGAGGACAAAACCAGAGCCAGGCTCTTTTCAGTGGTGCCCAGCAAAAGGACAAGAGACAATGTGCACAAATGGAAACATAGGAGGTTCTGTCTGAACCCTTAAAAAAAAAAGTCCTATTAAAGCCCTACGAGAATTAAATTAAAGCCCTACGAGAATTAAATTTGGCCAAGGACATCAAGGGCAACAAGAAAGGCTTGCATAGGCATGCCAGTAAAAAAAAAAAAAAAAAGAAGACTAGGGAAATTGTGGGCCCTCTCCAGAAGGAAACAGGAGACCTGGTTACCCAGGATACAGAAGAGAAGGCTGAGGTAGTTAATGACTTCTTTGCCTCACTCTCCACCATCAAGAGCTCTAGCCACATAGCCCAAGTCCCAGAAGGCAAAGGCAGGGACGAGGGGCCCCTCCCCTGGAAGAGGAGAAACATAACCCCCATTTTTAAAAAGGGAAAAAAGGATGACCCGAGGAACTACAGGCCAGTCAGTCTCACCTCTGTGCCCAGCAAAATCGTGGAGCAGATCCTCCTGGAAACTATGCTAAGGCACATGGAAAATTAGGAGGTAATTGTTAACAGTCAGGATGGCTTCACTAAGGGCAGATGGTTCCCAACAAATGTGTTGGCCTTCTATGACGGGGTTACAGCATTGGTGGATAGGGAAAGAGCAAGTGACATCATCTACTTGGACTTGTGCAAAGCATTTGACACTGTCCCCCATGATAATCCTTGTCTCAAAGTTGGAGGGACATGGATTTGATGGGTGGACCATTCGGTGGATAAGGAATTGGCTGGATGGTCACATTCAACCAGTTGCAATCAACAGCTCAAGGTCATGCATCTGGGCTGGGGCAATCCCAAGCATAAATACAGATTGGGTGGAGAATGGATTGAGAACAGCTCTGAGGAGAAGGACCTGGGGGCGTTGGTTGACGAGAAGCTCGACATGAGCCAGCAATGTGTGCTTGCAGCCCAGAAAGCAAACTGTATCCTGGGCTGCATCAAAAGAAGCATGTCCAGCAGGTCGAGGGAGGTGATTCTCCTCTCATGAGACCCCACTTGGAGTATTGCATCCAGCTCTGGGGCCCCCAGCACAAGAAGGATGTGGATCTGCTAGAACGTGTCCAGAAGAGGGCCAGGTTGGATGGGGCTTTGAGCCCTGATCTAGTGTAAGGTGTCTCTGCCCATGGCAGGGGGGCTGGAATTAGATGATCTTTAAGGTCCCTTCCAGTCCAAACCATTCTATGATTCTATGAACATCAGGAAACTTAAAACAAAAAACAACAGGTTGCCCAGAGAGGTTGTGGAGTCTCCCTCCAGGTTCTGGGCAGCCCTGCTTGAGCAGGGGGTTGGACAAGATGACCTCCAGAGGTCCCTTCCAACCTCAACCGTTCTGTAAATGAATCAAACTCTCCCATGACCCAAGGATAGTACTAAATACATCATCAATACTCATCCCTTGAGTTTTTGGTCCAAGTAATTGTGATGTCTTAAATTAGTATCGAAAGTAGCATTAACTTGTTTTTCTTCTCAATGGAACAGATTTCTAATAGTCCTATAATTAGCTATTTTGTCTCAGTTGAAGTGACAGCACAAGACTTCCTACTCCTTAATTTAAAAAAACAAGGGCACTGAGTGTTTATTTACCTAAGAAAATTTATCCAAAATCATAATAGATGCTGAATCAATTATACATAATTTCTGTAAAAGCCACTAAACAAAATTATCATATGATGTAGGTAATTACAAAATAAATAATTAGAACTGCAGTGCAGTTAGAGAGTACAGATGAAGCGTAAACAAAATATAACTAGGTATTCAAAGTACGTACGTTATAAAATAACCACTATTTACCTACTTTTAGTCCTTTTAGAGCATTTCAATTACTAATACAAGGTGAACGCATTACAGATTGACAACACAATGAATTTAACGTGTCACAGAACTACCTTATTGACTTCCCTCTGTGTTGCTCCTTCTTTTTTCAAACGTACTTGTTCAATACACTTTGCATTGTAGTTTTCCTTTGACTTCTGTAAGGCCTGAGTGATACTTTGAATGTTTTGCACTGCTTCTAATGTTCCAGAATCATCTTCTTTATTCTGCCAAATATAACATCGTTGTCAAAACCAAATCATTTTAATTTTCATGTTAAGAAGTCATTGGACACGCATACAATAAAAAATAACCTTTTTATAAGCTTTCATTTGTTCATCTCCATACTTGTGAACTTCTTTTATTAGTTCTTGTAATCTCCGCACAAGATCCAAGTGGCAGCTTGCTAGTTTTTCTGTTGAGGTTTTGAAAACATCCCACACTGGTGCAAATGTCCTGGATTGAGAGGAAAAAAAATATTTAATGCTCATCTGGATTTTTTCCTTTCAGTCAACTATGTTTTTTTTTTTTTTTTTTTTTTTACATAGTGCTAAATCATAACTGATATGCTTACAGAAGTTCCACTGTGTTCCTAATACTGAAACAAACAAGAAACCCACCAACTGCTATAAATGATGTTCTTATTAAATACATTTCAAATGTGCTTGGAATCCTAACTTTTCAGTGTGTGCATTTTTCTTCTCATTTCTCTATCAGCAACACATAAGAATGATAAGTGATATTCCTAAAGATGATGCAAGAGCAACTCAAGAAATTTAACATGTATAAATATTTTATGTGCATACTTGAATAGCACAAAGAAAAGACTTAGCTAATCAAGTTTCCAGTTGTCTTACATCATTATAGCTGCAAGATGCGGGGAAAAATATTGGCAAAGATGGTCTGCCACTAGAAGAGATTTACTGATTAACAGAGATTAACCATATGGTAAAGGAAAGCAGGTGATGGGTCATTCCTCAAACTTAGATTTCTATACTGAATGGATTTATTCAGCTGTTCTAAAGGTACACTCTTACCTCAGTTTCCTAATCAATGGTGCTGAAAAAAATTAATACCACGTCTAAGCTTTAAAGCACTGATGTTCGCACTAACATGCAGATACAGAACCTTTCAAGAGCAGCAACAACTGGTTATCGAAATATCCACTTATGAAAGCTCTCCACATTTATAGCTGCAATTACTATAAATAAACCTTTAGCCTCATCTAGCAAGTCTGAGCTGCTGGCATAATCTTTCTAATGAAAAAGCATCCATTAATCACTCAATTTTTAAAAACTTAGATCATGTATAAAATTTTAATGAAAGTATAGACTAAATCTATTGAAAAGTATCATTCTTAACATCTCTGAGGACAGAGATAACACCTGAGAAAATAGAAATAACAGAAATAAATTTACTGCCATGTTTGTAGACCACACGTTCCTTCCTCAGAATAAATACTATAGGCTTGAAAGCACAATAAAGAATGTAACTTTCTATTATGTATACCTGTGGTGGTCTTACCCAGCTGAGCAGCTGAGCTCCACCACAACTACTCTCTCACTCCCCCTCTGTAGTGGGTTTACGTGGCAAGGTTTTGGTAGCAGGGGGCCATAGGGCTGGCTTCTGTGAGAAGAATCTAGAAGCTGCCCCATGTTTGGTAAGGGCCCCACTGCTGACCAGAGCCGAGCCAATAAGTGATGTTCTTCGCGCCTCTGTGAGAGCATATTTAAGACAGAGGGAAAAAAAAAATGCTGCTACACAGCAGCTGGGAGAGTGAGAGGAGTGAGGAACAGCCTTGCAGGAGCCAAGGTCAGTGAAGAAGGAGGGGGAGAGGTGCTCCAGGCGCCAGAGCAGAAGTTCCCCTGCGGCCTGTGGTGAGGACGATATTGAAGCAGGCTATCCCCCTGCAGCCCATGGAGTACCACGGTGGAGCAGGGTTCCACCCTGCAGTCCGTGGAGGAGACCATGGTGGAACAGGTGGACCTGCACCGACAGAGGCTGCGGCCTGTGGAGGACCCCTGGCGGAGCAGATCCTGGGCCAGACCTGTAGCCCGTGGAGGGGAGACCACGCAGGAGCAGGTGATCTGGCAGGAGCTGCTGCCCGTGGGGGATCCAGGTTGGAGCAGTTCGCTCCTGAGGGATGGACCCCGTGGTACGGACCCATATGTGGAGCAGTTCTCGAAGAGCTGCTGCCTGTGGGAAGCCCATGCATGATCAGTTCAGCAAGGACTGCATCCCGTGGGAGGGACCCCACAGCACAGGGGACGAGAGTGACCGAGAAGGAGCGGTGGAGACAGATTCACACAGATTCACAGATTTCTCTAGGTTGGAAGAGACCTCAAGATCATCGAGTCCAACCTCCGACCTAACACTAAGTACTCCACTAAACCATATCCCTAAGCTCTACATCTAAACGTCTTTTAAAGACCTCCAGGGATGGTGACTCCACCACCTCCCTGGGCAGCCCGTTCCAATGCTTAATAACCCTTTCGGTAAAGAAGTACTTCCTAACATCCAACCTAAAACTCCCCTGTCGCAACTTTAGCCCATTCCCCCTCGTCCTGTCACCAGGCACGTGGGAGAATAGACCAACCCCCACCTCTCTACAGCCTCCTTTCAGGTAACTGTAGAGAGCGATGAGGTCGCCCCTGAGCCTCCTCTTCTCCAGGCTGAACAAGCCCAGCTCCCTCAGCCGCTCCTCGTAAGACTTGTTCTCCAGACCCCTCACAAGCTTGGTCGCCCTTCTCTGGACTCGCTCGAGCACGTCCATGTCCTTCCTGTAGCGAGGGGCCCAGAACTGAACACAGTACTCGAGGTGCGGCCTCACCAGAGCCGAGTACAGGGGCACAATCACTTCCCTCGACCTGCTGGCCACACTGCTTCTTATACAGGCCAGGATGCCGTTGGCCTTCTTGGCCACCTGAGCACACTGCTGGCTCATATTCAGCCGACTATCCACCAATACTCCCAGGTCCTTCTCGGCCAGGCAGCTTTCCAGCCACTCATCTCCCAGCCTGTAGCTCTGCTTGGGGTTGTTGCAGCCCAGGTGCAGGACCCGGCACTTGGCCTTGTTGAACTTCATGCAGTTGACCTCAGCCCATCGCTCCAGCCTATCCAGATCCTCCTGCAGAGCCTTCCTGCCCTCGAGCAGATCGACACACGCACTTAGCTTGGTGTCGTCTGCAAACTTACTGAGGGTGCACTGGACGCCCTCATCCAGATCATCAATAAAGATATTAAAGAGGACCGGCCCCAGTACCGAGCCCTGGGGGACTCCACTAGTGACCGGCCTCCAACCAGATTTGACTCCATTCACCACAACTCTCTGGGCCCGGCCATCCAGCCAGTTTCTAACCCAGCGAAGCGTACGCCAGTCCAAGCCCCGAGCAGCCAGTTTCTCGAGGAGAATGTTGTGGGGAACGGTGTCAAAAGCCTTAAAACGAAGCACTATAGACTTAAAGACGAAGCACTATAGACTGACCACAACCCCCATTCCCCCGTTCCCCTGTGCCGCTCGGGGGGAGGAGGTGGAAGAGGGTGGATGGGGGGAAGGCATTTTTGGTTTCTTTCCTTTGTTTCTCACTTGCTTGTTAGTAATAGGCAATAAATCTTACTATCTCCCTATGCTGAGTCTGTTTTGCCCGTCACTATAATTGTTAAGTGATCTCCCTGTCCTTATCTCAACCCTTGAGCCCTTTTCATCGTATTTTCTCCCCCTTCCTCTTTGAGGAGGGGGAGTGAGAGAGCGGCTGTGGTGTAACTCGGCTGCCCACCCGAGTAAAACCACCACTCTCCTCAAAGGGAAAAGGGAAGAAAATACAAGGAAAAGGGCTCAAGGGTTGAGATCAGGACAGGGAGATCACTCAGCAATTATCATCACGGGAAAAACGGACTCGGCATAGGGAGATTAATAAAATTTATTACATTTTACTAACAAGCTAGAGCAGTGAGAAACAAACAAAAAAACTAAAAACACCTTTCCCCCCCATCCATCCTCTTCCAACTCCTCCCCCTGAGCAGCGCAGGGGAATGGGGGAATGGGGGCTGTGGTCAGTCCGTAACACTTGGTCTTCGCTGCTCCTTCACGGTCATTCTCTTCCCCTGCTCCAACGTGGGGGTCCCTCCCGTGGGATACAGTCCTTTCAGAACTGATCCTGCGTCAAACTGGCCAAAGGGGTATTCCATACCATCTGACGTCATGCTGCACAATTATATGGCGGGGCTGGCTGTGGTGGGGGGACCGGCTGCTCGGGGATAGGCTGGGCATCGGTCAGTGGGTGGTGAGCAATTACATCACAATTACATCACAAGTGCATCACTTGTTTTGTACACATTATTATTAGTAGCACTATTATTTTTTTTCTTGTCTTTTCTGTCCTAATAAACTGTCTTTATCTCAACCAACAGGCTTCATTTTCCTGATTCTCTCCCCCGTCCCAGAGAGGGAGGGCGTGGGTGAGCGAATGGTGTGTGCAGCTTAGCTGCCAGCTGGGTTAAACCACAACAGTCCTTTTTGGCGCCCAACGTGGGGCATGAAGTGTTGAGATAATGACAGATCTGACTAGAGCGTGTTAAAACAAAATCCTTATAAGCATTATATCAGTTTAATAGTTTCTAATCACAATGCCGATTTTTGTGATCTCAAGTCTGCTGTGCCTGCTTTCCGAGCTGAGTTATATAACGCATTACTATATTTGTACTCAGCATTGCCATCAACTCCGTACTTTGGAAATCCTACCTCAGAAACTAATAATAATTACACATTTCATGCTTTTTCTTCAGGGAGCCAGTCTATGGAGGTGTCAGGGGAAGTTGTTTTTTCCCAATTGTTCCCTCCCCCTTTCTTCTCCTCCAGGCAAGTTATGGTAGCTTGACAAAACTTTGAATATCCTTGGGATGTTCAGACCAGCCTGCTCTTGTTGTTAGGTCTCCTGAATGCACTTCAGGTTTTGTCTAAGGTTAAACAAATACTTAAGAATGTCATCCAGAGATCTGTCCTGAGGCAGGATAGTTATGAGTGGCAGGGAGAGTGGGAGGATATGGGAAGGCATCTAGAGCAGTGGGCACCTCCAGTGCTTTGGAAATTCACCCCTGAACAAATGCAAAATCCTAAAAAATTGGTAGAGTGCTTGAAAAAGGTGTGTCATCACTCTGGCAACACCAGACATACACAAATCACTGCAACGTGCTGGGGCTTGGCCTATCCTTACCGAGCTGCATTCAATGCCAGTATAACCCCAGTGACAGACCCTGCGGCCACTTCAACCCCTGAGACAGGCCCAGTGGCCACTCTAAGCCCTACAACGGGCCCCAAGGCTGAGCCAGGGAAACAAACTGTACCAGTGTCAGTTGCACCCGTAACCAAGATGAAAACATGGTTTAGAGACTCAGATCGTTTAGAACGCAGAGAAACTCCTGCTAAGACTAGGTATGGAGAAGACAAGGCCGGGCCATCAGAGGAACAGGAGGATGAAGATGAAGATGTCGCAAAACAACAATAACTACCCGGAACCTATACGTAGCGTGAGCTACGAGAAGTGCAAAAAGATTTCAGTCGTTATCTAGGTGAGCACCTTGTCACCTGGCCGCTCCAGTGCTGGGACACTGGAGCCAATTGTCTGGAATTAGAGGGCAGGGAAGCCAGGTGGCTGGGATCCCTTGCTAGAGATGCAGGCATTGACAAAGCAATTGGGAAAGGAGCACCAGGCTTCAGCCTCTGGAGGTGTCTCCTGTCAGCTGTGAAGGAAAGGTATCCCTTCAAGGAAGAACTTGTATGTCTACCAGGCAAGTGGACCACTATGGAGAAGGGAATCCAGTACCTGAGGGAATTAGCCGTACGGGAGGTGATTTATGATGACCTAGACAACGAACAAATATCCACAGATCCAGATGAAGTCAAGTGTACAAGACCCATGTGGCAGAAGTTTGTATGGAGTGCACCATCATTATATGCCAGCTCATTGGCAGGAATGACCTGGAAGGACCATGAGGAACCCCCAGTGGATGAATTGGCTAAACAACTCTGGCAGTATGAAGAAAGTCTCTCCTCTTCCCTAATGGCCTGTGTCTCGGCTGTGGAGAAACTTTCTAAAGAGGTCCACCAACTTAAAGAGAATTTATCTTCCTCCCCACCTATAAAAAACAGTGTCTCAGCTAACAGGGGCAATCGTCCTTCTGTCCAAGGAAGAAGATATAGGGGGTACACACCCCATGACACCCTGTGGTTTTACCTACATGACCATGGCGAGGACATGAGAAAATGGGATGGGAAATCTACCTCGACCCTAGAGGCACGGGTACGTGAGTTGCAAGGAAAAACAATCGGAAAAAAGGGGTTCTCTGAGAAACTTGCTGCTCCAGCTTCCAGCGAGCAGTCCTCCAGACACAGTAATGAAGATTCTGACCAGGCTTAGAGGGGCCCTGCCTCCAGCCAAGGGGAGGAAAGGGACAATCGAGTTTATTGGACTGTGTAGATTCGATGGTCTGGCATTTCAGACGCACAGAAGTATAAGGCTTTAGTAGACACCGGTGCACAGTGTACTCTAATGCCATCAAGCTATAAAGGGCCAGAACCCATCTGTATTTATGGTGTGATGGGGGGATCCCAGCAGTTAACTGTATTGGAGGCTGAAGTGAGTCTAACTGGGAATGAGTGGCAAAAGCACCCTATTGTGACTGGCCCAGAAGCTCCATGCATCCTTGGCATAGACTACCTCAGGAGAGGATATTTCAAGGACCCAAAAGGGTTCCGCTGGGCTTTTGGCATAGCTGCCTTAGAGACAGAGGCCATTAAACAGTTGTCTACCTTGCCCGGTCTCTCAGAGGACCCTTCTGTTATGGGGTTGCTGAGTGTCGAAGAACAGCAGGTGCCAATCGCTACCACAACTGTGCACCGGCGGCAATATCGCACCAACCGAGACTCCCTGATTCCCATCCATAAGCTAATTCGTCAACTGGAGAGCCAAGGAGTGATCAGCAAGACTCACTCACCCTTTAATAGTCCCATATGGCCAGTGCGAAAGTCTAATGGTGAGTGGAGACTAACAGTGGACTATCGTGGCCTGAACAAAGTCACGCCACCGCTGAGTGCTGCAGTGCTGGACATGCTAGAACTCCAGTATGAACTGGAATCAAAGGGAGCCAAGTGGTATGCCACAACTGACATTGCTACTGCATTTTTCTCCATCCGTTTAAAAGCAGAGTGTAGGCCACAGTTTGCTTTTACTTGGAGGGGTATCCAATACACCTGGAATTGACTTCCCCAAGGGTGGGAACACAGCCTTACCATTTGCCATGGACCGATCCAGTCTACACTGGAACAGGGGGAATCTACTGAACACCTGCAGTACATCGATGACATCATTGTGTGGGGTGACACAGCAGATGTTTATAAGAAAGGGAAGATGTGGGGAAGGAATTCGCAGGTGGCTTTGCGCTGTTTCACACGTCCCTGAACTAGAGATAATGAGGAAATAAGCGGTAGAAACAAAAACTTGAGCAAGGTAGAGATAAATAACTTGGCTGCAGTGATAAAGATAGACTTTGGGCAGTGGCCAATTGCTGGTTGGCTTGGGGTGCGTTCTGAGGGTTTCTAACCAACTGTATGACTGATTCGGGTACGTGGACAGCGCATGGGGTTACGGGGAAAGTATATGTAGTGGAGAAAAACGGCAATAAAGGTCTCCTGTTCAAGAGCCATCAGGAGTCCATGTCTTTCATCCCTTCAAATGGTGACCCCGATGTGATCAGGAAGAGAGCAACGCTGAGAGAAGCGTCTGAAGGGACCCCAGCCAAACGACTCAAGCTGGCGGCAGGACCGCGGCTTTAATCCTGGGACATCACCTCAAGAAGCAGGTGAGCGGCTGGGGCATTAACTATGGGAGCTAATTTATCGGCCGAAGAGGAGGTGATAGCTAAGCTACTGAATCAACTCCTGGTAAAAAGGGGAGTGAAATATGACCCGCATAAAGTGAAACGATTGCTAAAGTTCTTACGAAAGAACGGGGCCCCGATAACAGCTCCGGCAGCGTTTGATGTAAAAACTTGGGAGAACGCGGGGACAACTATATAGGACGCTGTCTCGCGGGGAGATACAACAGCTGCTGAGGTGATAACGACCTGGCACTTAGTAACTGAGACACTGAGATCATGGCAAGCGGAAAAAAGGGAGCGGACAGCGGCCGCTCAGGCTACGCAGGTGGGTGAAAAAAAAAAAGCGGTGACTGCGTACCGCCAGAGGAAGTAAACCTGACAGACTTGGGAACAGAGTCGGAGACAATGTCTCAGCGGCCGTCAGCACCGCCGCTGCCACCGCCCACAAGGCCAGCGGATCCGCCCGCGGGGAATCCTTTTGACCCCCCAGATCGTTGTAAACAACTTCAGAGAGAAGCAATGGGGGGGGGGGGGGGGGGGGGGGGTAGGGCTCGTTTTTCTAGCCCAAGTTCAGGATCGTGGGCAAAATGACTGGAACCCCTTCCAGTGGGACCTTATTAAAGAACTGCGTAAGACGGTGACCACTTATGGGTTATCGGCCCCGTTTACGCAGTTCCTGCTGGAGAACGTCATGACGGGTCAGCTTTTAACCCCCTTCGACATACGACAAATGGCAGCGATTATATTAACTCCGACACAAAAATTATTATGGGAACAGAAATGGAAAGAGTTGTGCGAACATGCAGCACTCCAAAATTTAGAAAGGCAGCCGGGGGATCCGCTTTTCGGAGCCGGTATACCTCAACTGATGGGTACGGACCCGATAGCAGATCCGCGCCTTCAGGCGCGTCTAGATCCAGGCATCCTCCGGCTGACTGCGACCCTAGCCCTCCAGGCAATGTTAAGAATTCCAGAGACCGGGAAGCCCGCGCAGCCCTTTACAAAGGTCCAGCAAGGGGTGTCTGAACCATACATGCAGTTTATTGATCGGCTTCGCGATGCATTAGATAAGCAGATCGACAATCAGGAAGCAAAAGACGCCTTGCTACAAAGGCTAGCGGTAGAAAACGCAAATACCAACTGTAAAAAGGTGCTACAGGCTCTGCCCGTGAATGCAACAATAGTTCAGATGACAGAGGCGTGTAACCGAGGGGTTCTATCGAACATCATACCGAATCGCTGGCGTCCGCTTTTGCAACAGCACTAACCATCAGCCAGGACCCCAAGGGTCAGAAAAAATGCTATCGGTGTGGAGACCCGAGCCACCTAGTCTTCGCATGCCCCCGGCGTAGGCGGGGGGGCGGCCCGCGGGCAGTTCCGCCCACTTTGTGTCCCAGATGTGGAAGGGGACGCCACTGGGCGAGCCAATGACGCTCTAAATACAACGCGGAAGGGCAGCCTTTGCCACCGCGGCAGGGAAAGGGGAGGAGGAGCGCGGGGCGGGGCCGCCCGACGACACAAGCACCCCCGCCTCCCGGTCAAAGGAGGAACCTCCCACAAGGGAGGGCTCTAAATGTAAGGCTAACGCAGGGTCCAGCGCCACCTGCAGCCCCGCTGTCACCTCCGGGCACCCCCCCGGCCGCCCCGCCCCGCCGCCGGCTGCTGCGTTTCTCAGGTTTAAGCGCCCGCCTGCACGCACCGGGCGCTGCCACGTTCCGCCTGCTGCTGCGTCCGGGCCCGCCGCCCCGCGGGCCCCCGCTCGCCGCCGCCCGCCGCCGCCGCTGCTGCCCCCCGCCACCCCCCACCCCCGGGCCGGCCTCCCCTCAGCCCGCCGGCCCCTCTGCTGGCGCTGCGGGCCGCCGCCGGCAGTTCGGCCAAGGATGTGGGTGGATCCCCTGAACAGGCAGCCACAGATCTCAGCAGGGAAAACAAGAAACTCAATAAATCCCAGCAGCTGAAAAAAGTTTTCAAAGAATATGGTGCTGTAGGGGTTTCATTCCACGCTGGAATTTCATTAGTATCTCTAGGAATCTTCTACCTGGCTGTATCAAGTGGTGTGGATATGACTGCAGTTCTCTTCAAACTTGGTTTCAGTGAATCATCGCTGCAATCTAAAAGGGCTGCTGGTACAGGCACATTTGTGTTGGCATATGCTATTCACAAATTGTTTGCTCCAGTACAAATCAGCATTACTATAGTTTCTGTGCCATTTATTGTCCGATACTGCCGGAAGATTGGTTTCTTCAAACCTCCTACCCCAAATCCGTGATAACTTCTTATTGTTTTTTACTCACCCAACATGGGGCTCAAGGAATTTGAGATAAGGATGATAGTTGAGAGAAGTAACGGGCAAAACATGGACTGGATGTTTTTTTTTATGAATGTAATAGTTGTGAAGAATTTAAGAAAGCAGCAATTGTGAGGAATATGTTTCATATTAGTGTGGTAAGGGACGAGGGGTGGTGTGTGTGTAAATTGTCCACCTCGTCGGTGTTGTGATGCTGTTATGTTTATTTTGGTGTGGGGAATTCTTTTTCTTTTTGATGTAAGTGAAGTTTGTGAAGCTTGTGATGACTGTAAAGTAAGAGTATATTGTGATTATTCTTAAATATGCTTTTCACAGAGGCGAGGGGTGGAATGTAGTGGGTTTACGTGGCAAGGTTTTGGTAGCAGGGGGCCATAGGGGTGGCTTCTGTGAGAAGAATCTAGAAGCTGCCCCATGTTAGGTAAGGGCCCCACTGCTGACCAGAGCCGAGCCAATAAGTGATGTTGGTTGCGCCTCTGTGAGAGCATATTTAAGACAGGGGGGAAAACAAAACAAAACAAAACAAAACAAAAAAAACCACAAACCACACTGCGCTTCACAGCAGCTGGGAGAGTGGGAGGAGTGAGGAACAGCCTTGCAGGTGCCAAGGTCAGTGAAGGAGGGGGAGAGGTGCTCCAGGCGCCGGAGCAGAAGTCCCCTGCATCCCGTGGTGAGGACCATGGTGAAGCAGGCTGTCCCCCTGCAGCCCATGGAGTACCACAGTGGAGCAGGGTTCCGCGCTACAGCCCAGCTGCCATGGTTACCACTGTGGACACCTTCTCAGGAAGAACCAGAGGGAGTGCCGGAGTGGATGTCTCCACAGTAACAGACGCCACCTTGTGGGGTACTCACGTTCATAAAATTCCATTGAACGTCAAAGGACCAATTGGGAATGACTGTAGTGCATTGCTGCTAGGACGATCAAGTGCAACTTTGACCGGATTGTTTGTTTTGCTGGGAATAATTGATGCCAACTATAATGGAGAAATCCAAGCTATGGCTTGGATACCGTCTCCACCACTGTCAATAACAAAGGGAATGAGAATTGCTCAATTGATTCTTTTCGGAGCAGTAGTCTGCAGGAGTTGGTTCAAGAACAAATCCAACAAGGACATATTGTTCCGACAAACAGCCCATAGAATTCACCAGTGTTTGTCATCAAGAAGAAGTGTGGGAAATGGAGATTATTGCATGATTTGCGCCAAATCAGTGCAGTGATCGAGGGCATGGGCTCCTTGCAGACAGAAAACAAAACGAAACAAAAAAAAAAGAGAAAAAAAGGAAAAAAAAAAAGAAAAAAAACAGTACCTTTGAATATTGTATTGGACTTGCAGTATGCTGTAGGCATTGCTCAGCGCATTGAGAGGGCACTTTTGAGACATATCCCAAAGGAAAACTTGTTTCTAAAATTTAAAGAGCTGTTATTTTTGGTAGAGCAGTGAGTGCACCTGTATTGTGTTATTCACATGCGGAGCCACACCATGTTACCCGGTATTTTTGCAGAGGGTAACACACACGCTGACCAGCTAACTAATATGACCCTGACTGCCCTGGTGCCTAAGGTGCTGGAACAAGCACAGTTATCCCATGCCTTTTTCCATCAATCCGCCAAAGTCTTGGCGAAACAATTTGCTATATCGATCACTGATGCCAAATTGATTATCCAAATGTGTCTTAGTTGTCAACAACGTTTCGACCGCGTCTTTAATGGTAAACCATAGAGGTCTACGGTCCCTACAGTTATGGCAGACCGGCGTAACGCATATTCCAGAATTTGGTCGCTTGAAAAATGTTCACTTATCGGTAGATACTTTCTCTCATGCTATTTGGGTGACAGCTGCGGTGGGTGAAACTAGCCGCCACGTCCAGGCTCACTTCCGTGTCGCTTTCGCAGCGCTAGGCATCCCAAAGGAAATAAAAACCGACAGTGGCCCCGCCTATACTAGTCACTCCCTTCAAACCTTTTTTCAAACTTGGGATATCCGACACATCACAGGCATTCCTCATTCCCCCATGGGCCAAGCCATTGTTGAGCGCACACATCGCACCTTGAAAACACTGCCAAATAAACAAAAAGGGGGAGACACCCAGGAAACACCACAGAACAGGTTGGGAAAGGCACTTCACGTAATGAATCACCTATCATTACCCTTTCCTTACAAAGAGGTACCGCCCATAGTAAAACATTACAAAAGTATGAATTCCGCGCTGTCACAGGTGCCACAATCAGAGCAGGCCTTAGTAATGGTAAAAAAATTTAAATACAGGTCTTTGGGAGGGACCCCACCCTCTAATAACTTGGGGTCGAGGGTATGCTTGTGTCTCCAGAGGTCACGGACCAAGATGGGTACCAGCAAGGGGGGTAAGGCCATGGTTGGCCTCCTCCTCACAATCGCCGCTGTCATTGGTTATTGCCAGCCCTGGGTCTCCATCCAACCACGCCGCAACATCTGGGTCACCCTCGCCAACATGACAGGACAAGAAGCACTGTGCCTGTCCCTGGCTAGTGCTAATGACCCATTTACGATATGTCTGGTGGGGATCCCGGCAGATAACAAAGACTGGACTGTCTACTTATGGCAAGCGCCCCTAGAGCCACAGGAATTAGATATCCTGGGAAGTGTAACAGCAACAGCATGTGTAAGGTTCAATTACACGGGCAAAAAACAAACCATGAAACAAATCGTCAACACCACTCTTGCTCTTTATTGCAATGCATCTCTTTGGTGTAGTTATACAAAACTATAATAGTATCATTCCTTGCGCCAGGAGCCACTCTGCTCGGCTGCAGGATCGACTGTGGAGCAGATGCCCCTAGGTGCACCCCGAGCATTTTCCTCGGAGGGGTCTCCACTCTCAGCCGCTCACCGCGGGAGTAGACAAGGACCTCTTGAAGCCGCGGACAAATTATTTTAAGTGATGTTTTCTTGTGGTATGAATGAGAAGTGCAAGAGGCCTCTTTGCGTGATTGTGTGATTGTGCTGTGCGAGTGAGAAGCAGCATCGCTGCGAAGCAACATCCCTAGCGCTTAGTGGCTTGTTGACTGATGTAGATTCTAGTAGGCATGCTACTTTACAATCGTAATTCTGCTTGTGATTTTCACCCTGTTGCTTATTGTACCTTGCTTATTGCAATGTCTGCGGTGATTGATAGAAAAATCTATAGAAAGCGTTTGGTTGGTTGAAAATAAAAAAGGGGGAATTATGGGAAAGGAATTTGCAGGTGGCTTCGCGCTGTTTCACACATCCCTGAATTAGAGATAATGAGGAAACAAGAGGAAACAAAAACTTGAGCAAGGTTGAGATAAAGTAAATTGGCTACAGTGTTAAAGATGAGCTTTATGCAGTGGCCAGTTGCTGGCTGGCTTGAGGTGCATGTCTGAGGGTCTCTAACCAGTTGTATGACAAATTCGGGCGCGTGGACAGCATATGGTATAGTATAAGTAGTGGAGAAAAAAGGGCAATTAAGGTCTCCCGTTCAAGAGCCGTCAGGAGTCCATGTTTTTCATCCCTTCAGGGATCTTATCTATGTTTACAAATATCTTAAGTGTGGGAGACAGTGGGATTTGGCCAACCTCTTTTCAGTGGTTTGTTGGGATAGGACAAGGGGCAATGGCCAAAAAATGGAGCACAGGAAGTTCCGCACCAACATGCAAAAGAACTTCTTCACAGTGAGGGTGACGGAGCACTGGAACAGGCTGCCCAGGGAGGTTGTGGAGTCTCCTTCTCTGGAGATATTCAAGGCCCGTCTGGACGCCTACCTGGGCAACCTGCTTTAGGGAACCTGCTTTGGCAGGGTGGTTGGACCCGATGATCTCGTGAATTCCCTTCCAACCCCTACAATTCTCATAGTCTGTGATCATTTTTTAAAAGAAATGATTCTTAATTAGACAAACAAAGTTCTGAGTTGTTCCTGTGGGCAATCAGTTGCTTCTATCTTCTTCATATATCCACAGCTCCCTTTTAAACACTGACATTTTATGGACTGATAAAGCAGTCATTCAGCTGAGTGAATGCTTGCAACAAGTGAGAGGTAGCTTCCATCTATTTTTGGCCCAAGTAAGACAATTTTTGGTGTAAAGCCTTCGGAATTAAGAAAGATGGGGATAAAGAAAACTAAAGTTAGCTACATCTTGCTATGGAAGAGTACTGGAGAAAGTGATGCAACTATCTTACTCTCCTATGCTAAGGTATATAAATAAGAAAACGGCCACTTGAATTCTTATTTTGTCATGCCATTCATCTGTTCTTTCTAGTATTTCCAACACTAGAAGGAAAAGATGCATGTAGTTACAGGCCTGGGATTATTTTGGACATGGCTCCAAAATGTTTATTTGAGCAACCACATTTCAGAATGAAAAACTATATATGCAAACCAATGACTACACATATGTAAAATGACTGAAATTTCTTTTCAAATATTATAAAGTTAAAGAAAGGCAATGAAACATGCCCTGTGTCAAGATGCAGTTCTGGGAATAAAAGCACCTCCTTTTTATTTATTTAAATCAAAGTCTTTTTTTTTTTTTTCATCTTTTTTTTCTTTTTATGCTCTCATTCATTATGTTTGAGTATTCAGACTATGGAACCTTTTCAATTCACACACCTCTACGTGTGACATTCCTTGACAATCATTTCAAAGTAAAAGGACCAACAAATTACATTGCTTCTCATTCTGTACAATACTTTATAAGAGAAATGTAAATGCCACATATAATTTTGTTAAGCATTGGGGGAGCAAAGAAAAATAATGAACAAATTAAAATATTGATATTAGTGATAGTAACTTTGTAAAAAGTTATGCATCCAAATTAAACTGTATGCTGTAAACACAGGGGAAGACTAAGTATGCTTAACAGAGAAAATTCATGACTATCCATTTTGCCAAGGGGTAAAAGGAAAAATAGGTAAGAAAATTATCAGTGTAATATCTTGACATGTTTTATTTCGATATTTTAAATGCAAAATTAGATTTCACAAAAATTTGGACAGGTATACTCTTTGCTGGATTAAAAACTGGCTGGATGTCTGGGCCCAGAGAGTGGTGTTGAACAGAGTGAAATCCAGCTGGCGACCAGTCATGAGTGGTGTTCCCCAGGGGTCGGTGTTGGGGCCCATCCTCTTTAATATCTTTATTGATGATTTGGACTAGGGAATTGAGTGCACCCTCAGGAAGTTTGCAGATGACACCATGCTGGGGAGGGGGGGGAAGTGTCAGTCTGCTGGAGGGTAGGAAGGCCCTGCAGAGGGACATGGGCAAGTTGGATCAAAGGGCAGAGGCCAGTGGGATGAGGTTCAACATGGCTAAGTGCCGGGTCCTGAACTTAGGTCACAACAACCCCATGCAACGCTACAGGCTCGGGGCAGAGTGGCTGGAAAGCTGTGCAGAGGAAAAGGATCTGGGGGTGTTGGTCAGTGCTTGCCTGAACATGAGCCAGCAGTGTGCCCAGGTGGCCAAGAAGGCCAACGACATCCTAGCTTGTATCAGGAATAGTGTAACCAGCAGGACCAGGGAGGCGATCTCCCTGTACTCTGCTCTGGTGAGGCCGCCCCTCGAGTACTGTGTTCACTTTTGGGCCCCTCACTTCAAGAAAGACATTGAGGCCCTGGACCATGTCCAGAGAAGGGCTATGAAGTTGGTGAAGGGTCTGGAACACACGTCTTATGTGGAGTGGCTGAGGGAGCTGGGGTTGTTTAGTCTGGAGAAGAGGAGGCTCACGGAAGACCTTATTTGCTCTCTACAACTACCTGAAAGGAAGGAAGCTGGGAGTCAGCCTCTTCTCGCAGATAAACAGTGACAGGACTAGAGGGAATGGCCTCAGGTTGCACCAGGGGAGGTTGAGGTTGGAAATTAGGAGACATTTCTTCTCAGAAAGAGTAGTTAGGCAGTGGAAGGGGTTCCCCAGGGAGGTGGTAGAGTCACTGTCCCCAGGTGTGTTTAAGGAAAGGTTGGACGTGGTACTTAGGGACATAGTTTAGTGGGTGACAGTGGTGGTAGGGGGATGATTGAACCAGATGATCTTGGAGGTCTTTTCCAACCTTAATGATTCTATGAAAAAACTTCATATCTGAAATTGGAAAATAGAGTACCTCAACTTTCACTTTTATAGTTTAAATTGGCAAAACAAACAAAAAAAAAAAACCAACTGAGGTAAAAAAAATTGAAAACCTGAATGATTCAAAAGTAATTCCTTATTAAAGCATGTGTGTGTAAGTGATGGCATAAAGATGTGCATCATAATTCCACCTCTTTTCCTTAAAGTGGACAGATCATTGGAGAAAAAAATATTTCAAGTCTGCCATTATTCAGATTAGTACTTGGGTATCTTTTTAGAGGTTTCAATGGTATATATTGTTCATTTTATGCAAAACAATGGTAAACGCCTCTGAAAGAAATGCACTTTCCCTTAATACTTTTGCTGTGTTTTAAGGCGGTAGGCAGCTAAGCACCAAACAGCCATTTGCTCACCATTATCACCCTCCTACAGTGGGATGTAGTAAAAGCTTGGGGGCTGAGATAGAGTTTAATGGGACAGAAAAAATATGATAAAATAATAATAACAGAACGTACACAAAGCAAGCGATACAGAATGCAATTGCTCACCACCCCACCACCCACTTGACCCCCCCCCCCCCCCCCCCCGCCCACATCAGCCCACCACTCCATATTAGCTGTTCAGCATGACGTCAGATGGTATGGAATATCCCTTTGGCTAGTTCGAGTCAGCTGTCCTGGCTCTGTCCCCTCCCAGCTTCTTGTACACCCCCAGCCTCCTCGCTGGCAGGGTGGTATGAGAAGCTGAAAAATCCTCGACTTAGTGTAAGCAGTGCTCTGCAACAACTAAAACATCAGCGTGTTATCAGCATTAATCTCATCCTAAATCCAAAACACAGCACCATACCAGATACTAAGAGGAAAATTAACTCTATCCTAGCCAAACCCAGGACAACTTTATATAAGCAGTATGTTTCATTGAGTCATTCTGAGATAACAAAAGCTACTAACATTTATTTTTTTGAACGTTTAACATGTAAGAAATTATTTTATGTACAAAATATTCCTATTGAAATGCTTTATTTTTATTCAAGTCCATGTTTATATTAAAAGCAAAAGTAATACATATATATTTTAAAAGGAATAGCATGACATATGTTGTAAAGACAATCCTTTGCCCCATTGCAATCTGACTATGAACTTATTTATAACACTCATTTCACTTATTCAAGATGTTAATACTTACTCTACTCATCTCATTTGTGTAAACAAATAGTAATTAACCTCAGACTCAAAATTAGATGCCACAGCTAAAGAGCAAAGCACTTACCAGTCATTACCCAACAGACATTAATTTCAGTTCAGGTAAACCTCCCACGTCTACACTGATCTGCCCCCAAGCAGCATGAAGCATCTAAACTGAACTGACCGTAACATATCCAAAGATCATTTTCTTTCAGATAAAATGAAATTCTTCCTTATTCAAGGATGGACTCCAGAACTTCCATGTGTGAAACAGAAGAGTGCACTACTGAGTCAGACAAAACAAACTGAACATGAAATTTTCATCTTTCATTAAAAACTGGAATGCAACATCTATATTTAAACAACTTTATTAACATATTCAAGCAGTGATTAACATTCATATTGTGTCACATCATACAAATGTAAACACAAAATTACTACAGTACAATATATATATATAGTCTGCATGATCCAAAATTTGGTGGCCCCAAAAACTCTTTAAAATTCAGCACCTTATCAAAAATTAAAACCATATTCTATTTAAAATGAAGTTCTGTTAGCACATAGGCAGACTTCAAGACATATCACTCAATTTAGTGGTTTGAGATGTTGCAGGAGGATATGTTTGAAGTAAATATTCCAACAGTGTGGCAGATACAGAAACACCAGATTTAAAGCTTTCAAGCAAAACTTATATAACCTAAGTTGCCAGCAGAAAGATCCAGTCATTTTTCATTTAGAACTATTTTATATACTGCATCTGATTTAAAATTTTTAGAAGCGTTTAGTATAAGTCAGACAATGTACAATATATCTACCTATCTCTTCCCATTTAAAAAACAAACAAAAAAATACAAACCTTACTATTATACTGGAGATTTCAACAGCCAAATAAATCTGCTTATACCAATCTATTTTTTCTAATCACTGTCCCCACAAAAGTCACCCAGACCTTCTCAATTTTGTTGCTTATCCGAAGTAAATAGATACCTATGGCTGGAGTAGCACAATAGAACCAGCTTATAAAAAGTGACAGTATACTGTAACACCACACAGGGATACATTTTTATAGAGCCATTTTAACTTCCCTTACAAATATATTCAAGTGAGTAAATATCCTTATTATTTTAGCAGAATATAATCTATAAGGCAAGCAACAAGAGTACTCACCTCAGATTTTCCCATTTAAATTAATCTAAAACTGGCTTAGTCCAACCATTAAGTTAAAAGAGCATCAGTGGCAGACAAAAAGCATCAGTGGCAGACAAAAAATTTCTATTGGAGAATACTTCTGATAGACCGATGGATGCAAGTAATTCTGGAGAACACATAGGTGAGTGAAATACACAGCTACTGATTGAGCTTTATTTACTCAAGACAAAGTTACTCGATATACTTATGTAATATATAACATACATATACAAACATCAATGTTTGAGATAACTGCAGGATGTTTTATAATGTACAGGAGTCACTTCATTGTAGAGCTTAACCTTTAAGATAAAAGGTTATTCTTTAGACCCTATATAGAAGCTTTATGCATCTATCATCCACATGAAAGAGCATCGAGGAAATTAGCATTGTTGCAACTTCTTTCCTTGACAAAATCTGAAATAAAAGATTTCCAATACAGTGTTGCATTTAAAGCATTTTTTCCAGAAATATTTCAGTTGTTTGAATACGGATGCATTCTCTTCAAGGGAAGAATGTTTTTGCACCTTTATCTGTTAATACATTCAATATGAATAAAATGGGTGAAGCACAAGTCATTATTGTCCCACATTAGAAGGTTAATTTAGAGTAAGATTATGTATTTCATATTAGGCACTGTCTTAAACTGATAATAATTAAGACATTTTTATAAGTATTTATTCTGAACAAAAAAGGTACAAGAGTATTCACCTGAGATAAAGTTAGTATTTGAATATTTCTAAGTAGCAATGAGTTTCACTGGAGGAAATCCACTTCAAGTTTTAGAATATACATTTTACTATTATACAATATATGCAGTTTAAGTAATACCGATTGATGCTAACATAAAAACCCTAATAAAAATAAAATAAAAGTGTATCAGTATTGTTAGTTACAAAATTAATGCTACTTGATAACATTTAAAAATTAAAATGATTAAATTTTAAACCCATCCTTCTAAAGTGATATTTTAAGTACAAGCTTTGAGGAGCAATAAACTAAAGCATAAGAATTACCTTATATTTCAAAAATATACATATTCACTGATTTAGAAAATAAGCTTTGGAAAAAAATACAAAACTGATTTTTTTGCTTGCAGTGGTTAAAATAGCGAACTATTCTAATTTTGTTTTCCTAAATGAAAAGAGCTGTTTCCTGAACGTGTAATGAAAACAAAGAAATAGGATTGTACTTCACCTAACACTAATTGAACAGCAATTTAAAACCGCCAAAGAGATACATTTATACTGATTTTAAATACATTTTCTGTTACCAACTTAGGTTCAGCAGCTGATCAGCAGCTTTTGTGTGCTCTCAGAATCCTTCAGAAAGGGAAACTCAAAACGGGAAAAAGGCATATATAAAAAAACTGTAACACTAGTAAACACCGACCTCCTGAGGTTCCTACAACAAAAATATTTAAGTAGCAAATCTACATCATTTACTTAGCAGTAGCTATTTCTGTAGTTTAGCACACTAACAGAACTTTATTCAGTGCCTAAGTAGCAAATGAAGTAAGCAGTGCTTTTAGCATGCTGAGAGGCAGAAACACTAGAATGTAACAAAACCTCACAGTTCTACCAATATAAATATTCAATCAACATTCAAGAATTGTCAAGACTATACCACAAGAATTAAGATGCTCTTTAATATATCCCATGAGGCAATATTTTAATTATAATTGTTAATGCTGATTCAGAACTTCTCTTACCTCACATTATACCCTAAATGCTTCTGCGAATTTCTGCACTATATTATGCACTAGGAATATGGTTTATTTGCTTTAAGATATACCATGAGAGGACTTACTGATACAAAAGACTACTTTTTGTCAGTACTGTTTATTTTTGCCTTATTTTAATTACTTTCCTTGTTGTTATACCAAATCAGTTCACATCTCTACAAATACCAATTAAAATATATATGTACAAAAGTTACATCCTAAACTAATTTGACATGAGGTGGAGTGGTCTTATTTGATTAACAGGGCTTTCTGAAATTTAAAAAGTTTAGTTAAACTCAGATTCTAGCTGTAATGCTAGTGTTAATTAGGCAGGTTTTCTAATCTACGATTATTGCATTTTAAATGTCATTTCTCTGAAACTCTTTTCTAATACTTAAACATACTCAAAATTAAAGCAAGTTGGGGGCTAAAATAATATCACACTTTGCTAAATCTTAAAACTTTTTTTTTCCTTCTTTCAGAATTTGATTTAGAGGTGACTAAAACCATTACCAATTTACTTCAGAGTTATTAGCAAATACAAAATTCCTTCTGAACTAGCAATGTAATTTGAAAGCAAGTTATCACATGCCATTGCTATTGTCAATGTTATGCACATTGACCAAATTGAGTAAAAACTATGTACAAGTATTAGGGAATATACTTCATTCAGTACGTCTGAACTACTCTCTATTCAATCTTGCAAAGTCAACAAAAAGGGGGAGGGAAGCATGTAAAACACATGCTATCATGCATTTAAAAAATTAAAAAAACCTCTTTAAACAGCATATGTTCACACTCACAGCTCAAACTTCAGTGCAATGACTAAGTCATTTAACACTCAAAGAACAGAACCATGCAAAGAAGAGCAAGTTCTTAAAAACAAACAAACAAACAAAAAATCACACACAAAAAAACTTATTCAGTATCCATTCTGCAATGTAAAGGTAAGAAACTAAATCTATAAAAAGGCTGTTATGGATTAATTTTGTTTTGCAGATTAATTATGCAGCACTTGAAAAATGGAAAGGTGCGGCTTCACCTCTGACCAGCAGAGGCTAGAGAGTTAAAAAATCTCTCCATTTTCCTTTATCATCATGGGATATTCTTTATGCTCTAAGTTAATAAAGACTTGAGATGGACACAAGATCAAGTGTACCAGTTAGGATTTCACATTCACAGTACATAAGAAAATACACATTGAAGGAAAAGTAAAGGGTTAACTTAACAAGGATTTATTTACAGGAATACATGTAAGTAGAGAAAAAAAAAACAAAAAAAGAAAAACCTACAAAAAAAGCTAAACAAATGAAATGAAGAGGATCCAAACCAATTTCACTCTGTAGTTTTAAACTTGCACACTTGTGCATTTAACTATATCACAAAAGGCCACCAACATGCATCAGTCAATACAGTGTAGATACCCTGCATTACATACATAAACATCTCTAAAATCATGCTTTGAACAAAAGGAAAGCATAGAAGGTAATATGTTAAGAGGAAATAAACACAAATAGAGCAGTCGTCATCAACTTCACAATTTTCTTCATGTGCCAACCAACATTTATGCAGCCTTTAACGGTTCTTACCATGTAACTTATTTTTAGAGATTCTGATAAAAATCACTATATAACCATGAAGAAAGCACATCACATTGACAGCAGAGGCAAGTATTTTGCACAGCTATTTCAGCTTTCCATATTGTGCAGGTTACACACAATACAATCTTATTGTTAACAGCTCCTAAAGATATTTCAAGGCCTAATTGTTAGCTACAGTACTTTATGTTCTCAATAAAAATAAAATCCACAGAATTTTAGAAAAGGAATTTTAAATGCAGGGCTATATTGAATTGGTAAACCACAACACAGAACTGGTGCAAAAATAGGTAAATGTATAACAATTTTACTTCATGCAATGCAAAAGCATGCTACTTCCCCCACTAATTTAAATTACTTCTGATCACTATGAGCCAGAATGCATGCCTGAACCTTAAACTGCATGCTAAGAATAATGCCTTACTTTAGAAATTAAACCTAAATAAGTACAATAATCAAATCTACTCATATCATAATCATATCTACTACTTTAAATTTAAAAAAGAACGTAGAAACGAAAGGGGTGACTCATTTGGCAGCTTGCAGGGTGCTTCATTTTGTCCAAATTAACCTTTATTAGTTTACAATGGAGTTTCTATATTGTACACTGCAAGTGCCTGTTCCTAATACAGACACAAGCTGTATTTTAACTGTACTAGGTTCATTTGTGTAGTTCTTCATTAACATGCAGATACCTAGGAATCCCATCAAGCAGGATGAAATAATGTAGGAAAACCTTACTTTAAAAAAAAATTAAAAGAAAAAAAGAAAGCCTTGTACTGTTTGTGATCCCCCATTCTTAGGTTTCCTTTATTGTGTGCAAAATAGTTTTCCTCTTTACATATCCCTATAGTTCAATTATGTGTTTCTTGTTTTGGTACAATTCCCCACAATATTCCAGGAAGTGCTGTTTTGTGAATATTTTTTTCCTTCTTCTTCATGTCCATTGCAGAGTTGTAATAGGAGATAGATTTCAACTTACAAAGGCTCCAGATGTTTAAATATTTCCCAACATTGACTTAATACAGTGACAGCAACTTCCCTCCCGCCCCTCCCAGTACGGTTGGGATTGTACTGTATTCCCTACTGGTTTACCCTTCCCCCCCGGTAAAGGGTAATATTTCCCTGGGTGCAGAGACTCCCTCATAGACTCCCAGACTGAAGGACCTGTAAAAAGAAGAGATAGAGGTATAGTTAAATCTTACTTCGCATCTTAACTGACAGACCTGTGCATAAACAAAGAGTTTTTTTGCCTTTTTTTAAAGCAGTAGGTACCAACCTTCAAAGGGAAAATCTAGGCAAAAATTTGTTTTTAAGTTTGTATTTATACCAGGTAAGATTATTATCCATGAAATAACAATGCATGCTTTAAAGCTATACCTTCAGTCCCACTGCTGTGGCTAAGCTTAAGATTTAAGCAGTCCTATATATTTTAACAAGCTTTTGCCCATTTAGTACAAAATTATGTGGTAGTTATGACATTGAAAAAGAATATTAAACATACCTTCTATTAACCTAATGATTTGATCTTTAGGTGGATTAAAAACAAACAAACAAACAAACAAACAAACAACACCACAAGGCATCTCCCTCAATACAAACTGAGAATTTTATCATTTTGCATTCTTCCTCATTAGGAGGAAAAACAAACAAACAAACCTTATGTCAAAACTACAATGCCCTCATAGATAAACACATAAATGTTTGAAGTTGTTTTATTTTTAATGTGTTGTTCAGATCAAAGATGTAATTAAAACAGTATTTCTTATATTGCTAACTCCAAAAAATTTTAGGCTGACTTTAAAACAGTTGTCCATTCAATAATAAAGCAGAATTGCATGATTCACTCCAATAATTTCAGTACAAAAATTCTACATCAAATATTAAAATTATATAACAATTAAATGAATAAACTTAATTTTCCCTCTTTTTTGGGTAGTATAATAACCTCCTCACAGTATCAGACTACTTTCAACATGAGAACTTTGCTTTATACAGTGTGCACAGAGAACATACAAAGCACGGTGGCATAATAATAACTATTCTAGAATGGACAATCACTGTTCTTTGTTGAAGTATTCCCTGTGACAGAACTGTATGCACCAATTCAGAATTGCTGAAGTGGAACACTGCAATAACGAACACATCAACCTAACCAAAACATAAAGCTCTACAGTCAGAAGAGTTACAGATTAGCATAACATCCTTTATTCAGTGCAAAGATCATCTAATGTGCGATAAGGAATGTATTGGATTTCTCATGGCTAACATGTCTTAACGAAGTTGCTTTCCTATCCTAGAAAAAATATTCCTGCTTAGACCACATCTGCCATCTACTTATTCATAACACACACAGGGAGTCTGTGTCTTTAGTATGATGACTTGAGGATCATATTAATTACTTTGCTTACTAAACCTGATCAAGCACTTTTTTACAGAAGGAAAGATGGAAAGAGTGAGTGTATAATATGCATGGTAGCGTAGCAAGATAAGATTGGTAATGTAGATGTAACAGAGTCAGACAACTGCTTTTGCTACAGCTATGCTACCAACATTTAGGCACACTATCTTCCCCCTGCCCCTTCTTATAGGAAGGGAAGATATTTGCCCCAGTGCATCTGAAAAATTGTAATCTAGCCAATTATGTTTCATATAATGCCAATATAGGGAGGAAGTCTGTTATACAGCTCTGTTTAGCAAGGAAGATTTGTGTGCCTACCTTTAATTATGGGACTGCAGCTACAGTGCACGGAGGTTAAACTCCATAGTAAGCTGCAAGGCGCTCTTTTAAGGGAAGAGGAAATTGGTCAGAGAAATGCCTCCAATTCTCATCCCCAACTTGATTTTTAAATCCATGAAGAATCTACAAATGGGGGGAAGGTAAAGAATTACTAAACAGTAGATACATGATCATTATTTTCTAGCAATGTATGCAGTAGGCCACAGATCCTGGATTGTGCATCTGTCAAATATTTAATTGGAGAATTCAAATGAAGTGTTAAACAAAGGAAATTTAGTAATGCCTTTCTTAAAAGAAAAAAATATTTCAGTTAAGCATGGCATGTAGAATAATATAGCTATCCACACAGATTAATAGTAATATATATATATATTGCATGGAGAAAAGCACAAGATTATACACTGTAAAAAGCAAGTATGTCCTTATGCCAAGTGACCATAAAACATTGCATCTAGCTTGAATGCATTAGATCTCATATGAATATGTTGGAAAGAATATGAAAAGAAAAAAAAGCTGAATTATTGAAGCAAGCATTCAGTGCTGAAGAACTAGTACAAAAACATGCACTGAAACTGCTTTGGATAATCACCACAGAGAGCATCATGGACTTTCTTTTAATCTTGTAAGTATTTGTTGTTTCCTTCTGCCGACACTAGAATACTTAACTGTGCATTTCCTGAACCTAATGTTCTTTTCAAAGCCTCTTAGCCTGTCTCCTAACTAGTACAGTGAGATTTCTTTCCTCCTCAAGATGGGATTCAAAATTTCTAGCTTCTGTCCTGATGTTCACACTTGGCATTACTTAAAGTGCCAATGCTGACCCATAATCCATGTAAGAAATATACCGTATTTTAGCTTTAAAAGAAGTATCATTAACTTTTCACATACACCCTTCCTAAAAAGAGATATCTCACTTTACAACATATGAAGAAAGCCATACTACTGAACAGTAACAGCATTTGTTCATGAAACTAAAATAAGGATGTTTTAGGTTAAAAAGACACTAATGCCAAGACATAGTCTATCACTTCCTAGTTTTTTTTTTTTGGTTGTTTGTTTTTTTCCTGCTTATTTTACACAAGGTAAATAACTCTTTGGCTTAAACTTGATTGACACTTTGTCTATGGATGTATTCTTGGGTATCAATGTACATTAGTTTCTTGAAGATTTGTTCATCTAAGAAGGCTTCAGCAAAAGCAAGATTAACAGATCACGATAACATTGAAATATTTTTATTTGCAATTTTCTAGATATTTCTCAAAAATAACATAGACATCTTCGTGGCCAAAAAAAAAAAAAAAAAGTCTTGAACCATATAGATCTCATTTTCTAAAAAAAAAACCAAAGTCTTTATGTGGTATGAAAAAAAAAAAAATAAATCTTCCAAATACAGTCAAAACATAGCAGGCTGGCATTGTGAAAAGCTCTTTGAAGATGATTATACTTTCAAATAAAATCCCAAATGAACTTTTCAACACTATTAAAAAAGAAGAAAATAAGTTTGGAATAATTGGGTTGCATCATAAGAAGCATGGCCAGTAGGTTGAGGGAGGTGATTCTCCCCCTC
The DNA here is from genome assembly GCF_040182565.1 of Anser cygnoides. Classification (NCBI taxonomy): domain Eukaryota; kingdom Metazoa; phylum Chordata; class Aves; order Anseriformes; family Anatidae; genus Anser; species Anser cygnoides. The sequence continues at coordinate 639,222 of NW_027103074.1, read as the reverse complement.
TACTCTGCTCTCCTAAGACCCCACCTGGATTGCTGTGTTCAGCTCTGGGGCCCCCAATACAAGAAGGATACGAAAGTATTAGAACAAGTCCAGACGAGGGCCATGAAGATGATCGAGGGGCTGGAAGCACCTCTCCTATGAAGACTGGCTGAGGGAGTTGAGGTTGTTCAGCCTGAAGAAGAGAAAGCTCTGGGGGGAGACCTTATTGTACCCTTCCAGTACCTAAAGGGGGCCTACAAGAAAGCTAAAGAAGAACTTTTGTCAGAGAGTGTAGTGATAAGACAAGGAGTAATGGCTTTAGACTAAAAGAAGGTAGATTTAAATTACATATAAGGAAGAAATTCTTTACTATGAGGGTGGTGAGGCACTGGAAGAGGTTGCCCAGAGATGTTGTGGATGCCCCATCCCTGGAAGTGTTCAAGGCCAGGTGGGATGAGGCTTTGAACAACCTGGTCTAGTGGAAGATGTCTCTGCTCATGGCAGGGTGGTTGGAACTAGATGATCCTTAAGGGTCCCTTTCAACCCAAACCATTCTATGATTCTATAAATACAGAATAATGCATAAGTGAAATGTACAGAAAAATTCAAAAAAAGATAGAGGCTCAATTCTTGTGTTTCAGGGAGAAGGATTCCAGGCAAAGGAGAGAGAAATTCACCTTAATTTTCCTCTCACAAAATATTACATTGGTGTAGCTTTATTTCAGAGCCGTGGAGACTGAAGAGCAAAGTCATATTCTATTCTAGACATTTAACATTTTAAAAATGTCTTCCTTGTCATGCTGACTATTTAAGTAATGTATCCAAAGCTGAAACAGAATCTTCCCTAGCCAAGTTTTAAAAATGAAGGGGTGGTTATTATTATTATTGTTTGTTTTTGTTTTGTTTGTTTTTGAAAAGCCTGGAATGCCTCTGAAAAACAGATCCTCAACACAAAAAAACAACCCTGACAAATGCCAAAATTATTTTATTTTAAATAAAGTTATTTTAAAGAGTTATTTTAAATAAAGTTTATTATTTACATATTCATATTTTACATTATTTACATATTCACTGCAAGTGAAAGACAAAAGTTGACTGTAACACTACTACTCATCTCCTCCTTCCCATATGTGATAATTACTGAAGAAGGATTCCTGAACTATCATGATACGTATCATCGCAATATAAACATTTTGGTCTCCTTGACCTCAAAATAAAGCTACATCAGGTACTACAGGGAATCAACATTGAGCTAAAAATTTTAATATTTCATATATAGCTTTTACTACAGAAGAGAGAAAAGATCTATTCATGCATCTTACTTGGACTACTCCACTGGGGTTGACTGAAATCACTGTACATATCCCACGGAATGCTGAATCCTTTTCCTCGTTGTCCCTTATGTTTCGCAGAGATGTACACCTAATAAATTGGAAAGCAAATCTTAGCTAATTCTACTACTAATTCTACTACTTTTTCATTCAGTCAGGACAGAATTAGATTACAGTATTTGATGGAGTAAGTCACACTAAGATGACATTATTTTGAACACTTAGAAAAACACTTGTTGCACAGTGTTTACTACTATATTCCCATTATGCATCACCTCTAGAATCTGGTTCTCCTGTTGCACTACATATAATTAGGAAGTGTGACCTGTATTCCATTAAATACAAAAGAAACATGCATCCAAAATATTACAGGAACTATCATCATTAGAAGTGGAACATATATTATCACAGTATGAATTATGTTAGATACGACTTACAGAACATTTGTTTAACTTTTACAGCAGCAAGCAAGCTATTTTATACATAAAAAGTCTATAACATTCCTTACAGCAATTCAAGTCTCAGACTGAATTTTAAGTAATGCACGGTTTAAATTTTACAGTATTTACATGCATTCTGGTGGATTTTAAAATGCTCTTTCATAGTCAAGCTTTAACACAACAAGCATGTGACAATCTTATCCCATGCATAAATTGGTTGTTAGCCACAACATAAAGAATACATGGTGGTGCTACTGAAAACTCACAAACCTGATAGGACAAGATTAGTCACATGGTTGGCAATGATTAAGGATTGAGATTTTGAAACCAACTGAAAATATATCTAAAAGTGAGATAGAGAGAAGGAAAGAGTGAAGAAACATGAATTTTAAGAAAAGAAGATTGAATAATACACACCAGGGTCTTATAAACTGCTGTAGCACGGGGGCCACCTCTTGAGGACAAACGTAACCAAGATGACCAATTGTTATTGCTAAGGTAACGCAGTCACGGTTATACACCACCAAACGCCAACCAAGACATGAGCAAATGAAGGGGAGGAGGAAAAAAATAAAGAAAAAACAACAAATAACTAAGAAACAGAAATCAACAGAATCTGTGCATGATAAACATAAGATTTCACCAGTGCATTATCACCACCCCCTAAATAAGGGGCAGCAACATATATGGTATACTCTCCAGGGTAAAAGAAAAATTAAATTATTAAATGAGAGAACACCAAAATCACAATTTAAAATCCAAAGTTTTTCTTTCTGATTTAAGCAGTCATTTTGCCCTCCTCAGACTTCTCTACTACATAAAAGTGTATGTAGGTAAATTTAAAAAGTTTTTATTCAGATGTACTATTACGGATACTCTTGATAAAAAGGAATTATCCATTTTAAGTTTTAGCATTAAGTACTCTAATTTTTTTCCTATATTTAGAATTCAAGATTTTAATAGGTCTACTATTTATCAGTAAAAATACATTTAGAAATAAGTTTACATTGAATATATCACTGCAACTAACTGCAGAAAATTAATTCTTTAATCCCAATTTCTCCTGTTCACAACAGGCTTCCTCATAAAAGTCATGTGAGAATATAACTTCTGATACAGAGGCATAAGAATACATGAAAAGCAAAATCACATCTTGAGATGATTCGGCAATTTGGTTATTTGTTCTGAGGGCCCAACTGAAGAAGATATCATCATGTAAGTGTGTTTTAACGGTGTTTGCTCAACTCACAATGATTAATCTTTAGAGAAAGGTGGGGAATTAAGTATCAGGATTACTTGAAGCAAAATACATTAATACTAAAATCCAGCAGAATTATATGAAGCAGAAAAAAAAAACAACTATGTTTAAGGGACATACTATGCAACAGTAATTAACAGGCATTTGTGAACAGTTTTTATGAAACATGCAATAAAGCAGATGATGCATTCTCCAATAAAAGTTTGGTGTAGGACATACTAGCAGTTTGAAACATACTCATTCAACGAAAGCTGCAGCTCAATGGTAATGTACTGTTTTACCTGACATTAACTCAATTTCAATATGCAGCATCTAAAATTTTCAGCAGATCTAACTTATAAAATTATATAGTGCTGAAGTACTACTTTCAAATGAAAATGTACTCTTAAGTTTTATCTGCAATTTCTTACAGCTACAGTCTCTACAAGGGATAGTAATAGAAGTTTTTGACGTACTCATTTGCTATGCAACTACTTTTACTTAACGTGGTCTCATATGTTTCCATAGAAGTGTTTACATAGCTCATTACATAGCAAGCTAAATCGACAACAAAATAATATTCTTGCACATACCAGTGACACACAGAACAATATCCCACAAAAAAACCTTTATAATAAGAACATCACACAACATTTATTTGCAGTTATGCATCCACATTTAAAGTAACTATTAAGCGAATAAAGAAAATGTCAGTATTTGGATGCTTCCAGAAATTCTCTAACAGTAAAGGAAGCAAAATTTTAAGTACTAGATGCTTCAAAATTATCTTTTCAAAAAGCAGTACCTATAATATGCTAGACAACTAAGGTAATTTTTCCTTCAAGTTCACCTTCCATACTAAATTGGGGGTGGGTAAAAGAGGGTAGAGAAAGTGCAGCTTTTATGTTTAGAGAATACTGGAAGAAAAATATGCACTGAAAAAAAATCTCTCTCCAATTTACCTCATGCTTAGCATCAACTGTAGCACTGAACTTGTATCATTTTCAATCATGTCAGGTAATAATGACTAAACTATCATTTTCTTACAGGATTAGTTTTCAAGGAAAAAAAAAAGATTCTCAATGAGTAAAACAGTAAAACAGAAACCTGACAAATTATTAATAAAGCTTTGCTAAAGTATAGAAGGTGCTCTTCATAGCAGAACATGCCTTCTATAAATGCAAAATAAACAAGCCTCAGAAATTCAGATTCAATAAGGCATTTGGGGACTGTTCCTAATTTGGAAGGCAAAGCTGTTGGCCAGAACATAAAATATGCATTGCGCTGCTATGACTTTATAACAAATTTCCAAAAACAAGTTTCAGGTAATAGAAGTTATACATAATTTTTGTTATGCTGTGGTAAAACTGCTATCACAGATCTAGGTTTTTGTGCATGATACCACAAATTAATATTAAAGTGTATTTTCTTTGTAAATTTAAAGAGTTATTTGTTTTATATATGCCAATTGATTTTGTTTCAAACACTATATATCCACACACACGTAAGGACATGCACATAATAAAATCAGCATAAATTAAAGCCACCAAGTGTTTAAGTGTTATTGCATATATTTATCATATCGAATTGTCCTGGTTCCAGTTAGGACAGAGTTAATTTTCCCTCCTAGTAGCTGGTAGGGTGCTATGTTTTGGATTAGGATGAGAAGAGCGCTGATAACATGCTGATGTTTTAATTGTTGCAGAGCAGTGTTTACACCAGGCCAAGGACTTTTCAGCTTCTCGCTCTGTCCTGCCAGCGAGCAGGCTGGGGGTGCAGCAGGAGCTGGGAGGGGACAGACCCAGGACAGCTGACCCAAACTGGCCAAAGGGGTATTCCATACCATCTGACGTCATGCTAAACAATATATAGGGGTGGCTGGCCGGGGTGGGGGGGCCGGCTGCTCGGGGATAGGCTGGGCATCGGTCAGCGGGTGGTGAGCAATTGCATTGTGCATCACTTGTTTTCTTACACATTATTATTATTAATACTATTATCATTATCACTATTATTATTATTATTGTTATTATTATATTCCTGTCTTAATAAACTGTCTTTATCTCAACTCACCGGCTTCACTTTCCCGTTTCTCTCCCCCATCCCAGAGAGGGAGGGGGGAGGGTGAGCGAACGGCTGTGTGGTGTTTAGCTGCCAGCCGGGTTAAACCACAACACGAATACATAAATAAAATTGGAAGAATGCTTAAAAATTAAATAGATGACAAATATAATAAGTCTTATAAAGGTGAGAAAGCAACAACTTTAAGAATCTAGATATATGATAGATGGTTTGCTGCAAGACAGATTTTAGGAGCTACTGCAAAACAGAGTTGGTTTTCTTATAAAAGCCAAATACATAGCAATAAAATCAGTTCTGGTGTGGTAACCCAATGCAATAAAAAAAATATATTTACATATCTATAATTCCCTTCAAATGAATGGTTCAGTTTTTAGGTACCTGTGTTCTCTAACAATGTCTTTGGTGTGCTGGGTCTGTTAATTATTTCTACAAGCTGGTGCAACACCATTGGAATATAAGGCTGCATCTCTATACCTGAAACAGCCAAAAATGAAGATGCAGAAGAAAATCACAATTAATATATATAATCTAAGTAGATTTGGCACATTGAACATATCAAGGACAAGAATCTCAATTTAAATCTCAACATGAAAGTATCATGCACACACACACACAAAAATACAAACCATGCTAAATGTGCAAAGATTCAAAGAAAAAAAAATCTTACCCATCTGGATGGAGATTTATCCAATTGCCCAGGTGGCATTGTTACCCACAGAAATGAATTCAGGATTTAGGTTGGTTCCCAAAATGGGCATGAAGTCAGCTAGAAAGAACAACATTTCAAAAAAATCTCATTACACAATAAAATCACTTTGCCCAGTACTCTAACATCACATACAAATAAGTGTTTTGTTTTTTTAAGTCATGTAAACCTATTAAATGCTCAGAATGTGTTATACCCGAGTTAACAAGAGCTATATTTCTGCTATATATCAAATTAACTTGGATTTTAGAACCTAAGCAGATCAGTGCAAATATTTTCAAACTATCATTTTAAAAATGTTTCTAATAGGTTTTGTGTAACTCTAAAAACCTTTATTTCTCCCCTTCTGGGGGGCACTATGTATTCAAGAACTTATCAAAGAAAGCAATTGTTTTAATTAAAGTTTAAGTACATCTGTTTTTCTGTATTACAGCACAACAGGCAACTTGTTACATTATAAAAATCAGGCAGCAAAATGAGCTTTTGCACTGTCTACAAAAGAATGTGTCTTTTAAACACAGTTTGAAGAAGGAAAGACTACAGGCCCTTGCTGATAAAGGAAAACAAAAACTTACATCATGACAACGCAAGCCACAGAGAAGGGAGATTAACAATGGCTAAAACAGCCTCTTATCAGTTTGTAAAAAAAGTTAATTGCTTAACACATGAAAGAAACATACCAATGCAAGGCTTAACATGCTGAAAACATGCCTTTGTCAGATCACCTAACAATGCAAAAGAACTCTGCCGTACCTCAGGCATTTTATCCTAAAGAAAAGGAGAAAGAAGACGACAATTCTAGAAGTGTTTTCGATTCTCTTAAGAAAGAAAATCCTTGGATCAAACAGGTTACTCATCTCACCTGCATGCATTGGTACATTAGTGTCAGGATATTGCTGCAAGCCACTAACTGTTCAATGTTGCCTCTAAGTCCTTCAGCTAAACCACTGAGTAAATCAAGAGCCACAATCATGAAGTCTTTATCTGGAGCCTCATATTGGTCTGGCTGAGCATTGTGCAACTGCAACAAATAAATATGCATTTTCTGAATAAGTATTAGATACTCTCAGGGGTATGCATAAAAGTTAGAACAATTAGTTTCAGAACTGCAGCTTCATTTAGACGCTTAATAGTTATAGTGCAAATCTCCCTGCAAACACGTAATTTTACATAGTTAATACATTGGTTTAAGGAGATATTCTGAAAACCTTGGAATAGCAATAGAAAAATACCACAGCTTGTGCAAGGGTCTTCTGCACCAGATTTACACAACGCTGGTACACAGGTTCACAATATGGAAGAAAGCCAGATTGCAAGGCAGTAGCAACTGATGACAGGCACTGGAAAAGAGAGAGAGATGACCAACTTTCCTCACCTCCCCCAAGTGCTTTTTACTTGGGAGAGGTAAATTAAAAGACTGGCATTTTCAGTATAGCAACATGTAACTGATTAAGTAAACGTAACCTAGAAAAGCAGTACCAATTAGCTGATCCAAGGCAACTGTCAACTATTTGTTCCTCTCTCTTAAATATGCCAGTTGAGAAAATTTCTCAGAAGCAGTATCTTATTTCTTGGCCACCTCTAAGTGCATGCAAAGACAGCTACTGTAATTCAGTCAACACTTGATCATGTACAAGCCCTAACATTACCTAAAAGTTATGAAACTATTTTTCTAGAAGTGTTTTCCTGCTTCACATTCAGAAAGTATAGAGAATAGACTAAACAGTCTGGTTCATACCTTCAATTTGTCCAACAGTTCTTTTAATGGAAGGATAAGAGGAGAGCGAGAAGAGAACGGAACTTTGGGATATTTTTTTTTTTTGAAATTAAAAGAAAAAAAAGATGACATTCAAGAATGGCAGAAATGTCATTAGATTTAGCAGAAATCTTTTAGGTTTTTCAGTCATAAGTTTTTCTCACTACAATCAGAACATTTTCTCCATAATAGGAAATACCTAAACACTGTTAACTTTCATAGTTACACTTCCTAGTAGGAAAGTATAATTCCTAAAATAAGTTGATAAATGATATCCAAATTTTAATATTTACCTCTAGCAAAGCGAAGAGATCTTTATTTTCATCCTTCAACATATTCCACTTCTGGATTAACGGAGGCATTAGCATCTGAATATATTCCTGTTTAGGATGAAAATGCATCAGCTGCTGAAACTTCATTGCATACTAGTTTACTTTAAAGCTACAAAATTGATTTATTAAGAACTGCTTCTATTTTTTCAGCAAAAGAAAACTGGTGCATTGTAATCCAATCGTTGCAATAGGCAGAAGTAGTTTAATATTACAGTTTGTAACTTACGTTTTAAGATTTTTTTGCTGAGGCACATAAGTACCAGGTTTGATTTCAGTCTAGCAACTTTTAATAGCTGCTTGAGTTGTTACAAAGTTATGGGATTGCCTCAGGGCCTATGGAAAATGTTTTTACCAGCAACACAGTCTGCCTCCTGCTTTTCTCAACCACTTCCCATTATTCTGAAGCTACAACCCCCCCCCATGTTCCTGAAGCTTCTTCCTCAAACAACTAACCATTCATGAAGAAAGTAATTTTTCTGTCCCTCCAGAAGGATGCACTTACTCATTCTGTATCAAGTTGTTGAATCTTACCTGCCACTGCTCTGTCATAAGGATGTTGAGCAAGGCATCCCTATAGTACTGTTGCTCTCAGAAGGTATCAAAAGAGCCAACAGATGTTGTCAGCTAATGCTATGTTCAAAGACACACTATTCTAAGTGACTGAAGAAAGTCCCACCATCACCAGGATCTTGCATGTAGCTTCCTTCCTTCAGGTGCTGTCAAATGTTAAGCTGGCCAGGGCCAGAGAGAGATTGAGAAAAAGGTCCTTTGATAGTATGGGATCTTGGACAGCAAGTAAAATACCATGGCAACAACCCAAATTGTTTTATTCTAGCGCACCTGTGCCATGTGATGCACTACATAGAAATAAAACAAATTTCAATAGCTGTCATAAGAAGATGCACACAACACATATGCATATGCTATTAACAAACAAATGTATGCTACAAAACAAAAAAAGACAAAAAATATGTTTTTTGCCTATGTTGTGTGTTATCTGTGCTTTGTCCAAAGGATTCTGTGTTTATACATAAATTTGCATGTCTATTGTACTCTCTGATAAAGCAATTTCTACCGATGATGTGCTCCACTACACTGGAAAAGGGACACACAGAACAGCTTAGCTATACTGAAAGTGGTTACCCCCCCCCCCCCCCCAAAAAAAAAAACAACCACCACTCCTTAGAAATTAGCACACATTGCACCAATTTCTATGAAGTCCTATTTAACATTTATATTGATATACGTATCTCCTCTGAGCTGAAAAATTCTGAGAACAGGAAAAAAAATCATGATGAAAAGCACATTTCACAAGCCACCACATACACAGACATTTATTAAAAATGGAGAGTATTTGTATAATAGTAGAATAATTTTGTATAATTTGTATAATAGTAGAATAATTGTGTAATAGGCAAGGCAGTCTATGTATTTTACATGTATATATTTAGTATTTAGAAATCTACACAGAAAGATCAGCATTTCTCTTTTGTAATGTGTAAAGCACATTGCAATAACCACTGAGCCAGTTTTTCAGTATATGACAAGTGCTTTTACAGAACATAAGGTATACTCACTGGTTTATTTAGATGATGTCCTACAGAATCTGCTAGAGTTCCTATAGCATCATAAAGAATCAGCAGATTTTTATGCTGGTATTTACTAAATGCGAAGACCAAAGTATCAAGTATATATGCAAGATAAGGAACAAGCTCTGTACAAGCCTCTTCTTCTAGAGTAGCAAAGGCACTTAGGGACCAAAACAAACAAACAAACAAAACAAACAAACAAAACCCACAAAAACACAAGTCAGTCAGTACCTTGAAAAACAACACCACCCCACACTACCCATTTCTGTTTAAACATAAAATTGTATTTAGTCCTCAAATTCATCCAAGGTATGTTTTTAAAATGGTATTACTGAGGTAATCTCAATCTATTTTGAACAAACACATAAGGATTCGGCTCTTAAACTGTGATCAAGAAAATTCAAAAATATTCCTGTTATGTGTACACAGGAAGCCTCCCCCAATGCCCCCCCCCCCCCCCCCCCGCATTACTATACACAAGTTACAATGTATTAATTGAAATAGTAGGAACCATAACAATAAATGTTTATTTCAGCTAAAAACAGCTCACTATATTTAATGTCTGCTGCTGTAGCTGCATCTAGAAGCCCCAGTGCTGTTGTGCCAGTACTGCACCAATATCAGACTGTATTCTCAGTAGTTAACTACATAGAAAAACAGACACAAAGACATGGAAAACTAGAAGCAAAGACAGGTGATAAACAATTTTAGCCAGCCTTGGTTAATGCACATATCATGACATCATGGAAACTTTACAGCTCCTCTGTCAAGTGTTAAACAAGCATTAAACAAAACAAAACAAAAAACAAAGCAAACAAAAATCCCCAATACATGCCACTTCAGAGAAACAATAAAAGGAAAAAATATGAGCTGTTGAAGATATACTGGCCTAGCTTGTGTAAACAAGATTATTATTAGTGTCCCAATACAAAAAAACTGCATGCATCACCATATGAGATGAACAAGCTCCTACTTAGCCCTCTACCAGGTACACAAATGCCTTTTTCTTAACAATGCAACTGTGAATGCTTTGAGTGACTAGCATTATTTTATTTATTCTTTTATTATATTATTTTGAAGTATTCTTTCAGAAAGGCATAGAACATGAGCAGGAAAACATGTTTCAATATCTTTTTGGGTATCCCCAACTAAAGGAGCAGTTTCTCAGTAGCACAGAAATGAAAGTTAGGCATCTGAGATGATACAGAAGATAGTGATGAAAACATATAGTATCCTACAACCAATTTTCAATATAGTAGACTAATGCTTCGTGCAGCTATTCACTGTAAGGATGCAGGTTGTTTTTGCTCCTTTCCAAGAAGTATTGATAAATTGTATTGCTATTTATAAAGCTAGTGTGTTTTGACTTGACATTTTGCAGCCACTCACCGAGGTGATCGGCTCCGGGGCAGATGCATTCTGCAGTGGAGCAGGGGATCAAGGTGGGCAGGGCTGTTTTTCCTGCATCAAGGCCACTCGAGGCAGCTGAGGGAGCCGCCAGGACCCTTGACGTATTACAACTCAAGAGTAATTTGTGACTACTCAAGAAACAGCTGAACCTACTCAAGTTTAAAAAAAAAAAAAAAAAAAAAAACCTAAACACTAGAAATGAAGTCATGCATTCATTGATAAAGGCATTAAAATAGCTTTCCATAAAAAAGCAGTGTCATGAACAGTACTTTTTGGTTTTGAAGCTTCGGCTTACCTGCAGGCAGCTTCTTGTACTCTCTTGTTGCTATCCAGGATACGCTTTAGCAACTCAGTCATTAATGGCTTCAAGTATGTGTCTGGGGGTTGACTAACTACCCAGTGTGCATAGCGACTAAGAGTCCAGCATGTAATGGAGTGCACGAGAGCCTTTTTGTTGGAAAGGCACTGAATAAGGTGAGGGATCAGCTCAGGAAGATATGTAATCATACCCTGCATGCAGCCTATAAGGAAAAAAATATAGTTATTGCAGTACCAGAACCAACAGCATTTTTTTTTAATTTCCTAGAAGGGACATATTTTCATTCTTTATCATGTAGCAATACATTTTAACAATATACAAAGCAAGCCTAAGTCCTAAAAAGAAACCTTACCATAAACAATAAATAAAATCTACAATCAAATTTATATTAACTTCAACCATATTTCTAATTCAGTGTTTTGCCAATCTCTAGAAATTCTGTTTTATTAAATGGAGTACAACACGTACATCTAAGTAAAATGAGTTTATAAAACTTGCATGTCCTACATCAGTCAACTCAGTGACTAAAACAAGTAGAGAAAAATTTGACCTTTATAACAAATAATCACATCATTTAAAAGGATTCATTGAGAAATCTAATTTTCTTGTCTTCTCCTAGCATCACACAAATACTGAGCAGCAATAAAAGCTACACCTTTCAAGTCAACAAGGGCAGTAATACACTTGCTAGAAGAACTTTTACCTTGCTTGTCTTGAAATCAAAATCAACAAAAGTTTTCTAGCAACAAAGAAAAAGGCACTGTGAAAAAGAAAGATAATCCAGGAATGAACCCAAATGTATTCCTTCATTTTGCAAAATGGACATAGATGCTGGAAATACAGACAAAAGGCCAAGCTTGTGAGTAAGAACAAAGAAATAGAAGTTATCATAGAATGGCTCGGGTTGGAAGGGACCTCATAGATCATCTAGTTCCAACTCCCCTGCCATAGGCAGGGATGCCACCCACTAGATCAGGGTGCCCAGGGCCTCATCCAACCTGGTCTTGGACACCTCCAGGGATGGGGCATCCACACCCTCTCTGGGCAACCTGTTCCAGTGCTTTACCACCCTCTGAGCGAAGAATTTCCTCCTAACCTCTAATCTAAATCTCCCCTCTTTTAGTTTAAAACCATTCCCCCTTGTCCTGTCATTTTCTGCCCGAGCAAAGAGTGGCTCTCCATTTTTTTTATAAGCCCCCTTTATGTACTGAAAGGTTGCAATGAGGTCTCCCCGGAGCCTTCTCTTCTTTAGGTTGAACAGCCCCAGCTCTGTCAGTTTTTCTTCATAGGAGAGGTGCTCCAGCCCCTTGATCATCTTTGTGGCCCTACTCTGGACCCGCTCTAACAGATCAACAGCCTTCTTGTGCTGGGGGCTCCAGACCTGGATGCAGCACTCCAGGTGAGGCCTCACAAGGGCAGAGTAGAGAGGGACAATCACCTCCTTTGACCTGCTGGCCACTCCTCTGTTGATGCAGCCCAGGATGCAGTTGGCCTTCTGGGCTGCAGGCGCACACTGCTGGCTCATGTCAAGCTTTTCGTCCACCAGAACCCCCAAGTCCTTCTCTACAGGGCTGCTCTCACCACTCGTAACTGGCCTCCACTTGGACATAGAGCCCTTGACTACCACTCTCTGGGTGTGACCTTCAAGCCAAGTCCTTATCCACTGAATGGTCCACCCATCAAATCCATATCTCTCCAATTTGGAGATCAGGATGTCATGTGGAACCGTGTCAAAGGACTTGCAGAAGTCCTGGTAGATGACATTGATCGGTCTTCCTTTGTCAACTGATACAGTCACTCCATCATAGAAGGCCACCAGATTGGTCAGGCACGATTTGCCCTTGGTGAAGCCATGCTGGCTGTCTTGGTTCACCTCTTTGTCTTGCATGTACCTCAACATTGCTTCCAGGAGGATCTTTTCCATGACCTTGCCAGGCACAGAGGTGAGGCTCACCTATCTGTAGTTCCCCAGATCCTCCTTTCTACCCTTTTAAAAATGGGAGTGGTGCTTCCCTTTTTCCAGTCACCAGGGACTTTGCCTGACTGCCAGGACTTTTCAAATATGATGGAGAGAGGCTTGGCAATTACATCAGCCAATTTTTGACACTTATATTATGACACTTAAATCAGAGAATTGCCCACAAGAAGCAGCTCAGGGCACTGAAGTTCAAAGACTGGTCTTTTCTATTTCTAAAAACAGTGAATGAAATGTAAATCTCAAATTTATTAAATATTCTTCTTGTATCAAGTCAATGTAGTACTCCATGAGTGACCAATAAATACATACTGCAGAGTTAAGAAAGGGAGGAATAAAAGAAAATATTTAAGTTTTTTAGCCCCTCAAACATGCATAGCTTTGAAAATGAAAAATTAAATAACTGTAATCACCAACTAATAGAGATTAATCACCAAAACCAAATCAGCTAAGGACATATACTTCTTTACACAAGTAAATGCACCTAGAATGAATCACAGAGCTACTTTAGAGCCAATTAAAAATTCAGCAATCTGATACGCACTGTTGCCTTACCTTCAGCAATTGCTCCAAGGACAAGAATACCAGATTCTTTAACTACCCATTCGGGATGGAAGAGCAGTTCCTTCAAAAGAGGCAAGATGTATGGCAGAAGTTCATCATGAAATACATTGGCCAGGACATCTAAAGCAGCAGCAGAACATTTCCCTGAGGGGAATCAACAGCATCAATCTCTGCTTATTATACAACCAGTTGTAGTTAGTATAATTCTTATTTTAACTTTGAGCCGCCAGTGAAGTCTCAGGGCATTAGAAAGAAGGATACTTCAATTTCATTACAATACACAGTGATCTACTGTGTGCTGATGCAAAGCTACAGCTACCAGTTTTGCAGCATTTAGAATAACCACTAAAAAGACGTATACACTGGGGAAGTTGAAACACTCACTTACAGGAACCACACAATCATATTGCAACATTATATACACTACATAATTTCAGGATGGTGTAACACTAAGGAAGAGGTAAGGTCTGTGACATGAATGTAACATACTGGAGAAACTAAGGAGCAATGACCTAAAAAAAATTAGCATTTGATTCAAACAAAAACGTTCAAACACGATCCATGTCTCAAAATAAAGTAAAAATAAATTAATATAAATAATAATAATAAAAATCAATCTCTACAGACTGAAAGGAATCCATCAACCTCTGTTCTGAGCTCTTATACATTATTGCTTTTTTCTGATGCACCAGTACAAAGAACACCTCAAAATTAATTTGAAAACTTTTAATCTTGTGTTTTTACCAAATAAAAACACATAAAAGAAAAATCAGTAACAACTTCAAAATATGATTAAGAAATCCTTACTATTTTTCTGCTGTGATGTTGTCATGTCTAGAAAAACAAAACTAAGATTGTTTTGTAAAGAAACTTTGTATTACAGAATTTATACTGCATTTTTTGGTTATTAAGATCTCAGCTCCTTATTAATCTCTTAGAAAGAATCCAACTGGAACAAAATTACATACAAGACAGGTATCAGGCAAAACATACGCAGCATATGTAACATGCAGAAATCCTAAACTGGACCCGAACAGCTAGTAGACCCAAATATGACACAGGTAAGTTTCAGCCAGGAGGTAGGAATTATTAGAATAGATAATAAATATAAACCTTTCTGCTCTGCTCCTAGATGCAGTCCAACAGGTTTGCATGAAACAAAACATAAGCCCTCAACTCAGAGCACATCTCAACTACAAAATAATAAACATCACCAACTCTCAACAAAGACCAATAGGTGCTGTTATCAGCTAAGGCTGTTTCAGCTTTCTACTAGAGGCAAAAAATGGAGGGCTCCCGTAATTAATTACCAGGTGTCATTAGTAAACAATGCTGTTAACTGTTAGGCTGCACTGATGTTTCCTCTGTTCAAATTGGAAAGCAAATATACAACAGAGGATAAGAAATAAGGCACAAAATTCTGAATTTCAGATAATCCAAAATCTCTCAAGTCCAGATGACATATTTCAATACTGATTTCCCCAACTGTTCTGCTCTTTCTCTTTCAGGCTACCACTCACGGTCAGCTTTAGCTTCCTCACCATCTTAATCAAAACTCTGGACCACAGGGCATTCTCTGTCAATTTCAACTATGATTTTCAGGAAATATGTATTTACTTCTGCAATCTCTACACACAACAGTGACAAAAACAGTGTTATGAATCTAAAAACTAACTAATAAGAGACTTCATAAAAATAAGCATATTTATGCCCATATTTTCTTCAAAAATAATAATGTATTGTTCTTGCATGGCAAGGGTTTGGTAGCAGGGGGCTGTAGAGATGGCCTCTGTGAGAAACAGCCCTGCAGACACCAAGGTCATAGAAGAAGGAGGGGGAGGAGGTGCTCCAGGTGCCAGAGCAGAAGTTCCACTGCGGCCTGTGGAGAGGACCATGGTGGAGCAGGCTGTCCTCCTGCAGCCCATGGTGTACCACGGTGGAGCAGATTTCCACACTGCAGCCCATGGAGGAGCCCATGGTGGAGCAGGTGGATCTGACCTGAAGGACGCAGCAGCCCATGGTGAGCCCCTGATGGAGCAGACTCCGGGCCAGACCTCTAGCCCATGGAGGGGAGCCCACACATGAGCAGGTGACCTGGCAGGAGCTGCTGCCTGTGGGGGACCCAGGTTGGAGCAGCGTGCTCCTGATGGATGGACCCCATGGTACGGATCCATATTTGGAGCAGTTCTTGAAGAGCTGCTGCCTGTGGGAAGCCCAGGCAGGATCAGTTTGGGAAGGACTGCATCCCGTGGGATTAACCCCACGTTGGAGCAAGGGAAGAGAGTGACCGTGAAGGAGTGGCAGAGACGAAGTGCTATAGACTGACCGCAACCCCCATTCCCCTGTGCTGCTCAGGGGGAGGAGGTCAAAGAGGGTGGAGGGGGGAGGGAAGGTGTTTTTAGTTTCTCACTGTTCTAGTCTGCTAGTGACAGGTAATAAATTATATTAATCTTCCTACGCTGAGTCTGTTTTGCCTGTGACAATAATTGGTGAGTGATCTCCCTGTCCCTATCTCAACCTTTGAGCCCTTTCCATCATATTTTCTCCCCTGTTTTCTTTTAGGAGGGGGAGCAAGAGAGCAGTTGTGGTGGAGCTCAACTGCCCAGCAGGGTAAAACCACCACAAATAATTTAAAAATTCAGATATGTGTCAAAATTGTTTGAACCATAAACTTCAAGGTACATTCATCTGTTGTGAAAACTCAAGGCTCTGTAAGAAAAAATAAAAATTATGTGGATGAATAATCTAAATTTCAAAACTGAAAAAAGGGTTCTTCAGGGAAGAAACTTTTCTGTAATATGTATTTCATTATACAGTGAGAAGAAAAAAACAATAGTGCAAGGACAAGTTGAAGTACAAGGGTTGAGAACCTTCTGAACCAGAACTGAGGCAGCCACCAAGATCAGGCATTTCATTTCTATGGCTTCTCAGGGGCTGAATGAAGTAGTTCAAAATCACATTATTAAGTTGTCAAAAACCCCCTACAGTATGATTTCCTATTTATATAAGTAAATCTAATTATAGACTTTATAGATTCAAAAAGAATACATATTTTCTCAAGTTAATCCACATCAAACACAAATTTCTAATGGTCCCAAGCAGTCATACTTCCTCACTTTATCTAAAGGATCATAACTGAGAAGTCAGCTCTTGGACTGGAAATAACCCTTCAGAAACAATATGAAGTTTAACAAGAGCAAGTGCCATATTCTGCACCTGGGAAGGCACAACCCTGGTTATACATACAGACTGGGGGACGAGATGCTGGAGAGCAGCCCTGCAGAAAGGGATCTGGGGGTTCTGGTTGACAGCAAGCTGAACATGAGCCAGCAGTGTGCCTTGGCGGCCAAGAGGGCCAACCCTATCCTGGGGTGCATCAAGAACGACATTGCTAGCCGGTCAAGGGAAGTGATTGTCCTGCTCTACTCTGCACTGGCGCAGACTCACCTTGAGGACTGTGTGCAGTTTTGGGCACCACAGTATAAGAAAGACATGAAGTTGTTAGAGAGTGTCCAGAGGAGGGCTACAAAGATGGTGAAAGGTCTAGAGGGGAAGACGTACGAGGAGCAGCTGAGGTCACTTGGTTTGTTCAGCCTAGATAAATAAGAGAAGACTGAGGGGAGACCTCATTATAGTCTACAGCTTCCTCATGAGGGGGAGCAGAGGGGCAGATGCTGATCTCTTCTCTGGTGACCAGTGACAGGACCTGAGGGAATGGCTTGAAGCTGTGACAGGAGCGGTTCAGGCTGGATATCGGGAAAAAGTTCTTCACTGAGAGGGTGGTCAGGCATTAGAACAGGCTCCCCAGGGAAGTGGTCACGGCACCAAGCATGCCGGAATTTAAGAAGCATTTGGACAGTGCTCTCAGACACATGGTCTGATATTTTGGGTGGTCCTTTGGGGACCCAGGAGTTGGACTCGATGATCCTTGTGGGTCCCTTCCAACTTGGGATATTCTATGATAACCCACTTGAGAACCTGTTCTACCTTTTGAGGTGGTCAGCACCAGAACCAACAAAAAAGACAGTGTGACAGCTACAGATGTATCTCATGTGGAAGCAGATAGTCAGAAGACAAATCCTTGCCTGTTCCAGAATGAGGCTGCTTGCAAAGTATATTTAAATCAGATTTGCCAAAATTCTGCTTGCTGTCTTCTATCACTGAACTTAAAATAATAATAATAATAAAAAAAAAAATCCTGAAGATCCTATGACACATACACAGACCATCAAAACTGTGGTTTCCTCACAGCTATCTCCAACTCTTCATAACTGAGGTACTATTTTCTGGTTAGAAGCAAATTTCTCATCAGTAGCCAGTTTCAGAGTGTAGACTGAAGTAAAAGAAAGCATTATTTAAGCTTCCCCCAGCTATGAACAATGTGTAAGAACTTTTTTTTTAAAGGTAAAGCTAAACAGGTGATCTATGATTTGTATTATCTTGTAGAATTAAAATTCTAAGTCCAAAGCATCTGTTAAATTACATCCAGTATGTTTGCAGCTCCATCTGCCATATTCACAATAAGAAATAAGCTTACAGATAGCAAGCTTTTCTCAATGCAGTTATATAGTTCAAATATCATCTGAAAGAACACCCCCCCCAAACCACCAATTATATCAGGAGATGATTCTTTTTCTGTTTTTCTGTTCAAAAGCAAAGTTTCTGTATTCCTATACAAAGTCCCATTTTTACTGTGGGATTTTTTTTAGTTCTATTTTAAAACATTTTACATATTACTTTGACATACTTAAATTCCAGTCAGAAATAGTATCATCATCATCAAGTTCATCATCATCGTCATCATCTTCAATACCATCTTCTTCATTTTGCTGAGCCATTGTCCGTGAACGATGAAAACGAGGTCTTATGTCCTGTTCACTATCTGGAATAGCTTCATCTTCTTCAATATCCCCCTGTCATCAAAATATTTCATCAGTGTAACTATATTGCTTAAGGAAGTTAAGAATGCAGTATAAATTTCAGTTCAAAATTTCATAACCACATGAAAAATTCACCTCCCACTTGTGCTGCCCAGCTAACTAAAAATGTTATTATTCCTGCATTCTGCTACAGTATTTACCAGAAAATAACAGGAAAAAAAAAAAGCAAGAGAGGTAAGCTCACATAAAAGCACAAAGTATCTGTCTTGTTAAGAAATCACTCTTGATGTGAATGAATTGGAAAGAAGTGATAGAGAAATTCTGGTACAGAGGCATATCCTAAAACACTGTGATGGAAAAAGTGTAGTTCAGTCTAGAAGGGCATTAGAACTAATTCTGAACATTTTTTTTAGGCTGCATTGTTACAATAGTTCTTGGGTAAAAGTATCCCAGCTCTGCCTAAGTTGGGTGAGAGAGGGTCGGGGCAAAGCAGGAAAGGCCATAGATTATTTTCCAACAAGCATGGTAGCAGTTAGCATTCAGTAGTTGGAACAGCACACCTTGCCCCACAAAGATAATTCTCCATGGAACAGATCGAAGACCAGGTCTGGCCTACCAGCTGAATCATTCTGATTTACAGGTGTGTTCATTTGACTGGGATCAAGTTATTTTTCTTCATAGAGGCTTGTATGGTGTTAAGTTTTGGATTTGTGATGAAAATAGTGCTGATACACACCAATGTTTTAGTTGTTTCTGAGCAGTGCTTACATAGAGTCAAGGACTCTTCTGCTTATGCTACCCTGCCAGCAAGGAGGCTGGAGGTACACAAGAAGCTGGGAGGAGACACAACCAGGACAGCTGATCTAAACTGTCTAAAGGGCTATTCCTTACCATACGATATCATGCTCAACAATAAAACTGGAGGGAATTAGCCGGGGTGTTACCATTGTTTGGGGCCTGGCTGGTCATTGGTGAGCTGGTGGTGAGCAAATGCATTGTGCATTACTTGTTTTGTTTTTCCCTTTGGTTGGGGGGGTTATTGTTTTTTTGCCCTCCCCCCCCAACTGTCTTTATCTCAACCCCACAAGTTTTCTCACTTTTGCCTTTCTGATTCTCTTCCCCGCGTCCAGCTAGCATGAGCAAGAGGCTGTGTGGTGCTTAGCTGCCTGCTGGGTTTAAACCACAACAACAGGTCAGAAGCTAAGCAGATATTCCCACAGAGTAAAAGAAATCAATGCTCACCTTCAGCAAAATAATATCTATCTCTGAATATCTCATACCATTTACCAGCACAGGTATCAGCCTGCAAAGAAATATTGATACATGTCAAAATAATACATAAATAAGGCAAGCTAATTTTCAGTTATCTGGGCCATAATTTTGATTGTAATCATCTCCCTCCCCCCAATTAAAAAAACAAAACACACAAACCACAAACTAAAAA
Organism: Anser cygnoides; assembly: GCF_040182565.1. NCBI lineage: Eukaryota > Metazoa > Chordata > Aves > Anseriformes > Anatidae > Anser > Anser cygnoides. The sequence goes on along the minus strand of NW_027103074.1, from coordinate 619,181 downwards.
ACACAACAAAAGAAAAGAAAAACCCACAACTTCACCCTGATAACAAAAGCTAGTACCTAAACTAAGTTTCACTTCATGAAGTTCATCAATACTTTGTAATCTGCAGAAGTGTTAATTTCAAGTTACAAGCTTTCTAACTAGAGGCAGACAGGTGGCACAACTGAGTTTTACACTTTAAAAACAGGATATTTTTCCATAAGATGAAACTTATTCTGAAACACCTTTCAGATATTGTCTAAAGCTTTTCAGTAAGAATTCAAACTCTCATAATATTCTTGATAAATAAGTTGGTTCTCTCCAATAGTACTTGTCACTTTATTTTTGGCTGAGGACCCTATCTCACTACTGAAAGATGGAAGTTTTCACCTTCTGTGATTACTTTGAAGTATCACTCCTTAAGGCAAGTCCCCAACATAGAGATCTTGACTAATCTATATGAGAACTTCACTTAGTTATTGAACTGTTAATAGCTATGAGACTCCAACTGTAAAAAACTGAAAAAGTACTAGGGGGAAAAAAGTCAAATAGTTTACATGAAAAATACATTCACCACAACAAAATCTATAAAAATAAAAATTATGTATTACAAATCAAATCAATCTAATAAAATCACCATGGACTGACCCAGCACCTGTGACAGACTCAATCCCTGTACATTCTGAAACTAAGGAGTAATCAGGCCAGCAATAACATTCACACATTTCAATGGTATGTTACTTTCTGAACTTTTAATGAAAGAATAGTAAGTATTCAGATTAATACCAATTCGCTGGCATTTCTGCAACATACTTCATGAAGTACGCAGAAGCTATGTATTTTGTAAGAAAGCCTACAGGAGCAAAATGGAACAAGAGATTAGATACCACATAAACAGGTTTTTAGAAGATCTTGTCCCACCCTTAATTTAATATAAAATTTTTTGAGGTTGTCATCAAGTATTGACAGACTTGCAGAGCGCCCTATTCAAACTGGACTCATCAACAAACAAGTTGCTTGCAACAAACATAACATCGAAAGATCATGAGAGAAATGTAACATTACTAATCTGTTTTCCTAGAAATTTAAAAGCTTCTTTAAAAAAAAAATCAACCATAAAGCTCTTGCAATGTCAATGCTTATACAGGTCAGAAGAGGTTAAAATTTCATACTATTCACCTTCTCAGTGTAAATATGATGTGTAGTGGGAAGGGGGGTGAGTAGAATCAAGAATTATACTATCATTCTTTTGTCTTTTGAGCTACAGGAGTAGGAATTAAGTAAAATCATTTTAAAACTTTAAAATCATTTCTCATAACATTATTTTCCATTTTCAACCCCTACTTTCAGTGCTAAAAATATGTTTTAATCTCAATTCTCTACTTTCTGATTGCTTATAAAAACTGAAATTTTGTCGATTTTTAAAATTGATTCTCATCTAAAATTCTCATTTCTGTCAAAAAGAAAGTATCTTTACTCTCAACATCTTGAGAGTAAGAACAGAATCATAGACAGAACTGCCCTAGTATTTTCAAAAAACTTCCATGCATACATAAAAAAACAGTCTCCATTTACTGGGAACATTGAAGAATCCATTAATTATTACAAAAGACTTTAGTCTGAAACAAGCTACAAACACTGCTGCAGACATGCAGATGTTTAAATCTCAAACATGGATATTCATTCCCATTCAATCTAGGATCTACATTTTGAGGCTTATAATAACTTTTTAGAACTTACAAAACACTATAGGCAATCTGGTCTGAAGAAGTATAAAGGAACACATTATACATGCTTTGTTCAAGTCTAAATTGCAGTGACAATTAATACAAAATTGATTCCTAGATCAAAGTGATCTTATATCATTTTGTTATGTTCTTTATAAAGATGGGCATGACTATGCACCCAGAAGCATTGCACAGGGATCCCCAAAATGGCAGTCATCAAGATGACATGTTCATGTGTACTGTGTTATGCCAGATATTATAGGCAACGTCACGTGGAGATGTTTGAGCTTAAACACACATTATATCTTTGTATCCATTTGATGCTTAACAGGCTGTTAAGCCTGAGGTAAAGCACCACAGTGACAGTTAGGTTGCTTCTGGAGCTAGCTGGGTAGGAAATTCTCAAAAGTCTTTTCAATGAACTGTGCTACAACCATTTTTACTATGTAGAACTAGCTACAGGAAATTTCTTCTAAACATGCTGCAAGCTAGATACAATCTTTATAAGAGTAACTAGGAACAAGTCAATTGAAGTTTAAAGATGACTATTTCAAAAAAATAACTAAGAGTTGTAATTACTAATACTTACTTAGTAAGATGCCGACATAATACATCTTTACAAATGGGCTGTTCAGCCAAAGTAAGCCAAAACTCACAAGCCTCCAAAGTAACATTTTCATCTTGGTCCTGGGTCCTTTGAAGCATGTACTACACAATATAGAAAGAAATTACTTGTATAAGATAGAAGTTTTAAGTACCCAGAAGCTACCAACATTGCAAACTGTGTTTGCAAAAACAGAGTATGCCACCATAATAATTTTTTTTCTTTGGGGAAAGGGGAAGAAAGAGACTTAAGAGACTACTTAAGGCTATGGTGAGAATAAGCTAAGAGACTTCTTTCTTAATCCTAGATGATTCAGATTCTAAAGTCCTTCACTGTTTAAGTGAGAACATTATTACCAAGAAACTATGGACAGAGACCCAAGATAAACAAACAGCAGTTTCCTGTGCATAAGTTTTTGTTTTGTTTTTAAAACCACTCGCCTACCTTTTCACTTTGGAATAAAAGGTGCAACTATACAATTAAGATGGAAATACTTTATATTTCCAGTACCATAAAAAAGCTTCCAAATCAATTAAGTAGAACCTATAACGTGTGGGAGGAAGCAGTCTCACATTTTTCTAGCATGAATGGTAATTCAGAGATTCAGTATAAAATCTTTAAGCTTGCTATTAAAATTGAATCCCCCTTAAACCAAAAATAATCAAATACCTGCATAAACAGAAAGTCTAAGTATACCATTGCAACATCACTTTCTTACACACAACTACCAGAACAATTTAGGGAAGATGCTTGCAACAACCAAAATAGTAATTTCTACATTCTTCCATGCTGGCCCTTATTTCTGAAAGAGTTGGTGGTTCTACTCAGTATAGAAGCCTTATGGAAGTCCATGCAGCTACCTTTCCTCATATATGGATTTAAAACAACAAAAGAAAACCTTCTTCAGTTGCTTCAGAATACTATTTTTCTCTTAAAACTAAATAGAATGGGGTGACCTTTTTTATCCTTATGTATTTCAGGGATGCAGGATTTTCCATGAACACACCCCTTCCTACAGAATTACACTAAATTGCAAGCTTTTCCTAAAGGTTTGCTATTGTGATTAAGAACACACAGTAACAGAAATACTGTTCTAGTCTGAGTTGTTAGCAGATTACAGCTTGGAAAATTGAAAAATGCTCTAATGACCTTCCAATTGCAAACGAGACTTCATTAATGCAACTGAAATTAAGAGATTTGGCATTTTCCCTGAGAGGGCTTAAAAAATCACTATTTTCTTGTATCCAGTTATTTGTCAGGAAGACAAAAACAGAGTAACAAAAAGTAATTTCTGAAGGCACTCCTCACTGTTGTTATTTCCTCTTTAATTATGCATTATATGTATTAATAGCATATGCTCCATGAAGTTAGATATTAATAGATTAAAAAGGTTACTTAAACCCAGTGGTATAAGATAACCATATGCACAGCCTGGAAATCATAGAAAGAACAGTGTACATAGTAACAAAGCAAAATGTGGGAAGGGTATTTAAAGGTTTTTTTTTAATATTATCATGCCAAATTTTAATAAGTACTTCCAATGGTAAGCTATAAAGTTCTACTGACTTCAGGCAATGGAAATAGTTGCTTTGTAACCATAAATTACAAAATAGTATAGGAAGATTATTCAGTACAGTTTTGTATACTCTATAACAAACAGTGTTGCGTTAGTCTTATTAAGTCAAAAAATCAGGAAAAGAATGGCAAGATACACAAAGCATTAAATCAAATACTTTATGGAATAACAGACATCTTTATCTGAAGAAAGCAACAGGATGCACACAATCTTATGACTTCAGCAACAAGCTGAGTTTCTGTTATAACTTCATATCATCAATACACCATTCATTACAAGAAATCTCATTATGCATCGTATAATAAAAAGACAGGATTTCTACTGATAAAGACCTTAGGAGCCATGCATTTAGATAAATGTTGTCTGTGAACATACAAGTACAATCTAATAATTGAAATCTGTTAGATCTACTCCTGACATATCCTATTATCATGTTTTCAGACAAAAAACAAACAACAACAAAAACAACTAAACACCCATCTGCTTCTGCCCACCTGGAAGTGATGAACAAGGAGCTCTTGACCAAATTTAAACAGAAAAAGACAGCCTACAGAGAGTGGAAGCAAGGACAGATAGCCTGGGAGGGATACAGAGACATTGTCCGAGCAGCCTGACATCAGGTTAAGAAAGCCAAAGCCGTTTCTTTTAGAATTAAATTTGGCCAGGGACATCAACGGCAATAAGAAAGGCTTCTATAGGTACATTGGTGATAAAAGGAATACCAGGGAAATTGTGGGCCCTCTCCGGAAGGAAACAGGAGACCTGGTCATGCAGGATATGGAGAAGGCTGAGGTACTTAATGACTATTTTGCCTTGGTCTTCACTGACAAGGGCTCCAGCCACATAGCCCAGACCCCAGAACACAAAGGCAGGGACTGGGAGAACTGCCCAGTGTAGGAGAAGATCAAGTTCAAGACCATCTAAGGAACCTGAAGGTGTGCAAGGCCATGGTTCCTAAGGAAACTGGTGGATGAAGTTGCTAAGCCACTATCCATCATATCTAAGAAGTTGTGTCTGGTGAAGTTCGCACTGACTAAAAGAGGGGAAACATAACCCCCATTTTTAAAACGGGAAAAAAGGAAGACCCGGGGAACTACAGGCCAGTCAGTCTCACCTCCGTGCCTGGCAAGATCATGGAGCAGATCCTCCTGGAAGCTGTGTTAAGTCACATGAAAAAAAAAAGTGATTGGTGACAGCCAACATGGCTTCACTCAGGGCAGATTGTGTCTGACAAATCTGGTGGCCTTCTACAACAGGGTTATAGTATTGGTGGATAGGGATAGTATTGGTGGATAGTGGAAGAGCAACTGACAATCATCTACCTGGAATTATGCAAAGCATGTGACACTGTCTCCCATGATATCCTCATCTATAAATTGGAGAGACATGGATTTGATGGATGGACCACTTGGTGGGTAAGGAATTGGCTGGATGATTGCACTCAAAGAGTTGCAATCAACAGCTCAGTGTTCTGGTGGAGATCAGTGACAAGTGGTGTTCTTCATGGGTTGGTATTGGGACCAGTGCTGTTTAACTTCTTTGTTGGTGACATGGACAGAGAAATTGAGTGCGCCCTCAGTAAGCTTTCTAACGACACCAAGCTGTGTGGTACAGTCGACACGCTGGAGGGAAGGCATGCCATCCAGAGGGGCCTTGACAGGCCTGAGAGGTGGGCCTGTGCGAACCTCATGAGGTTCAACAAGTCCAAGTGAAAGGTGCTGCACCTGGGTTAGGGCAATCCCAAGCTCAAATACAGGCTGGGCAGAGAATGGATTGAGAGCAGCCCTAATAAGAAGGACCTAGGGGTGTTGGCTGACGAGAAGCTCAACATGAGCTGGCGATGTGTGCTTGCAGCCCAGAAAGCCAACTGTATCCTGGGCTGCATCAAAAAACGTGGCCAGCAGGTCGAGGGAGGTGATTGTCCCCCTTTACTCTGCACTCGTGAGACCCCAACGAACTACTGTGCTCAGCTCTGGGACCCCCAGCACAAGAAGGACATGGAAGTATTAGAACAAGTCCAGACGAGGGCCATGAAGATGATCACAGGGCTTGAGCACCTCTCCTACGAAGACAGATTGAAGGAGTTGAGGTTGTTCAGCCTGGAGAAGAGAAGGCTCCAGGAAGACCTTATAGTGGCCTTCCAGTACCTAAAGGGGGCCTACAGGAAAGCTCGAGAGGGACTCTTTATCAGGGAGTGTAGTGATAGGATGAGGGATAATGGCTTTAGACTAAAAGAGAGTAGATTTAGATTATAGATTATATATAGGTCCAGGTCTGGAGCCCCCAGCACAAGAAGGATGTGGATCTGTTAGAGCGGGTCCAGAGAAGGACCACAAAGATGATCAAGGGGCTGGAGCACCTCTCCTATGAAGAAAGAATATGAGGGCTGGGGCTGTTCAGCCTAAAGAAGAAAAGGCTCCAGGGAGACCTCGTTGCAGCTTTTCAGTACTTAAAGGGGACTTTTAAAAAAGATGGAGAGCCACTCTTTGCTCAATCAGATAATGACAGGACAAGAGGGAATGGTTTTAAACTAAAGAGGGGAGATTTAGATTAGAGGTTAGGAGGAAATTCTTCACTTGGAGGGTGGTGAGGCACTGGAACAGGTTGCCCAGAGAGGGTGTGGATGCCCCATCCCTGGAGGTGTCCAAGACCAGGTTAGATGAGGCCCCAGGCAACCTGATCTAGCGGGTGGTGTCTCTGCCTATGGCAGGGGGGTTGGAGTTAGATGATCTTTAAGGTCCCTTCCAACCCAAACCATTCTATGATTCTAAGTGCATGCTCAAAAAGCCCACTGAAAACTTAGCCATTCCTGTCTGCTCCAGGAACTTGGCATGAAAGTTAATGCTAAATCTTTTTGCTTCAAAAGCATTATACTCTAAGACCTTCTGTCTTAGAATCTCTACTGGATCATTTATACTCTTAATTCCTTTTAAAAGTGATTCTCTATAAGCATAGGGAACATCATGTGAATACAAGTTTCTCTCTTGTTAAGACTTCCTTCACTTATTCAGAGCAGCCAACATCTGCAGCCATTCAAGCTTCCAAGTGGCAAAAAACTGACTCATTTAAATGCTGAACAATAGTCCCAGTTCTGAGGTATTACATTTGCACATGCAAGTGCAGCACCCAGCACTTAGCCTTGTTGAACTTCATACAATTGGCCTTGGCCCATCAGTCCAACCTATCTAGATCCCTCTGCAGAGCCTTCCTAGCCTTGAGCAAATCAACACTTGCACCTAACTTGGTGTCATCTGCGAACTTACTGAGTGTGCACTCAATCCCCTTGTCCCGATCATTGATAAAGATACTGAAGAGAAGTGTTGCCAATACTGAGCCTTGGGGGACACCACTAGTGACTGGCCTCCAACTGGATTTAACTCCATTCACCAGGACTCTTTGGGCCCGGCCACCCAGCCAGTTCTTAATCCAATGAAGCGTACACCCGTCCAGGCCTTGAGCAGCCAGTTTCTTCAGGAGAATGCTGTGGGAAACAGTGTCAGAAGCCTTACTGAAGTCTAGGTAGACCACATCTACAGCCTTTCCCTCGCCAATGAGCGTGTCACCTTGTTGTGGAAGATCAGGTTCGTCAAGCAGGACCTGCCTTTCATAAACCCATACTAACTGGTCCTGATCACCTGGTTGTCCTGTAAGTGCCACGTAATGGTGCTCAAGATAATCGGCTCCATGAATTTCCCCAGCACCGAGGTCAGACTGACAGACCTGTAGTTTCCTGGATCCTCCTTCCAGCCCTTCTTGTAGATGGGCATCACATCTATTAGCCACCAGTCGACTGGGACCTCCCCTGATAGCCAGGACTGCTGATAAATGATGGAAAGCATCTTGGTGAGTACTCCTGCCAGCTTCCTCAGTACCCTCAGGTGGATCCCTTCTGGCCCCATAGACTTGTGCACATCTAAGTGGTTTAGCAGCTCGCTAACCATTTCCCCTTGGATTATAAGGGCTTCATTCAGCTCCCCATCCCTATCTACCAGCTCAACAGGCTGGCTACCCAGAGAACATCTGGTATTTCTAGTAAAGACTAAGGCAAAGAAGGCCTTAAGTACCTCAGCCTTTTCCTCATCTCTTGCCACTATGTTTCCCCCCACATCCAATAAAGGATAGAGATTCTACTTAGCCACCCCTTTTCTTGTTTATGTATTTATAAAAAAAACCTAAAAATTAATTGTCTTCAACAGCAATAGCCAGATTGAGCTCCAGTTGGGCTTTGGCCCTTCTAATTTTGTCCCTGCACAGCCTCACAACACAGCCTCTTTGTATAGTCTTCTTGAGTGGCCCGTCCCTTCTTTCAAAGCTCATAAACCCTCTTTTTCTTACTGAGCTCTAGCCACAGCTCTCTGTTCAGCCAGGCCATTCTTCTTCCATGCTGTCTCGTCTTCTGGCACATGGGGATGGCCTGCTCCTGCACCTTTAGGATTTCCTTCTTAAAGAGTGTCCAGCCTTCTTGGACACCTCTGCCCTTCAGGACTGCCTTCTAAGGGACTCTGCCAACCAGTCTCTTTAACAGGCCAAAGTTTGCCCCCTGGAAGCCCAGGGTGGCAGTTCTGCTAACCCCCCTCCTTACTTTTCCAAGAATCAAAAACTCTATTAATTCATGATCATTATTCCCAGACAGCCTCCAACCTTCACATCACCAAGTCCTTCTCTAAGCTTTTGCTTCTCCGAGGAAAAGGTCCAGAAGGGCACCGTCCCTAATTGGCTCACTCACCATCTGTGTCAGGAAGTTATCTTGCACACACTCTAGAAACCTCCTAGACTGTTTCCTCTCTGCTGTGTTGCATCTCCAGCAGACATCTAGTAATTTGAAGTCCCCCACAAGAACAAAGGCTAGTGATTCCAAGACTTGTCCCAGTTGCTTGTAGAATATTTTGTCTGCCTCTTCAGCCTGGTTAGGTGGTCTATAACAGATGCCCACCATGACATCTGCCTCACTGGCCTTCCCCCTGATTCTTACCCATAAACATTCTACCCTGTCATTGCCATTATTAATCTAAAGACAATCCAAACACTCCCTAACATACAGGGCTACTCCATGGCCTCTCCTTCCTAGCCTATCCCTTATGAAGAGTTTGTAGCCATCCACTGCAGCACTCCAAACATGCGAGCTGTCTCACCATCTTTCAGTGGGAGCAACTGTCATAGTTTTCCTGCTGCACAATGGCTTCCAGCTCCTCCTGTTTATTGCCCATACTGCGTGCATTGGTGTAGATGCATTTAGGTTGAGCTAGTGATCCTGTCACCTTTTTGGGGGGAGAAGCCTTAAAACCTGCATGACCATTTCTGGGCACTTTTGTGATTTCTAACCCATCAACGTCCCATGTGCCTTTGCTACCACATGACTCTCCATCCCCTACCTCAACAGGGGCGGCAGACCAATGGACCTTGCTACCACACTGTCCCTTAACCATTGCTATATCACCCCAAGGCTTGTCTCTGTCAAGCCTGGTTTTATCCCTTTCCCCCTTCAAATCTAGTTTAAAGCCCTTTCTATGAGCCCTGCTAAGTCCTGAGCAAAGATCCCTTTCCCCCTTAGACACAGGTGAACCCCATCCATTGTCAGCAGGCCTGGTGTCTTGTAAAATGACCCATGATCAAAAAACCCAAAGTTCTGCCAGTGACACCAGGCTCAGAGCCAGATATTGATTTGCTGCCTCTTCCTGTTCTTTGCCTCATCATTCCCTGCAACTGGAAGGATAAAGGAAAACACCACCTGTGCTCCTGATCCCTTAACTAGTTGTCCCAAGGCCATGAAGTCTCTCTTAATTGTCAACTTGCAAAGCTTCATACCTATTGTGCACAAGCACCTGGGAAGGTGGGGAACTCCCTTAGGGGATGCACCTGCCACACTGGGCAGGGACTTGTTGCCATTGCCCCTTATCCCCTAGGTCAGTGCTTTCAGCTGGGTGGAGAAAAGATAGGGAAACCCCTCTATCAAGCATCCCTTCTGCCTGCTGGGCTTGTCTCAGGGAAGGTAGGGAGCAACTCCAGTAGTCTACCTCCCTCTCAGACACCCTGATACTCCTCAGCCTATTCACCTCTTCCTGGAGTTCTGTCACTAGGTGGAGAATTACCTCAACCTGGGCATACTTCCTACAGATGTGCTCACTCCTGCCATCTTGAACAGGCATAAGAGTAGGGCACATTCTGCAGCCTGACACCTGAGTAGCAGCATGTTCCCCCTGGAGCTCTGTCTGTGAGGCTGCATCACTTGTGGGGGGTGCTAAGCTCCTAGAGGCCTTGTGCCAGGTGGATCCTATTTGCTCCCTGATAAAGCTGGCCAAGCTTCTGGGTTCTCTCACACAAACTGCCGTACCATCCCCTGACTGCCTGTCCTGGTCATTGTGCTTCCTAGGGGCTGCCTTTGTACGGGGCAGGTGGGGGGGGGGGGGGGGGGGGGGGGGGAGGGTGTGCTCCTGACTCCGCCCAAGCCTCATCAGCTGCTCTCTAGAGGGTTGGCAGCTCCCTCAAAATGCCTCGATGCAGGAAACCCCTTGCACTCCATGATCCCCCACTCAGCTGCAGAATGTGTCTGCCCTGGAAAGTGACTGTTAAAGAGTTACGAGGGGTTTAAATGTCCTGCCGTTGTTCCTGGCTCTGCCCAAGCCTCATCAGCTGCTCTCGTGAGGACTGACAGTCCTGGTGGCTCCCTCTGCTGCCTCGGTGCAGGAAACCCCTTGCATGCTACGATCCCCCCCTCCGCTGCAGAACACATCTGCCCCGGAGCCCATCACCTCAAGAATGTGATCTTCTCATTTGTAGTCAGACAATACCTGTCTGCTCCATGGTATAGCTGATCGTGGCCATTTCAAGATCAATTAAATTAATTAAGAATAAACAACTGTCATATGTGTTGGTCTGTCAAACACAATGTCAAGTTGACAATTAGCTATAAAGTTTCACAATCTCAATCTTGAAAGAAAATGAAGAGTAGGCAAATGCAAGAGTAAACATACTTGTTCTGATGAATGCTTTTTATGTTATTATTTCTGCAACCACAAACAGGTTTCAATAATGGGAAAGGAGACTCACCTCAACTATACTAATCATATGAGGAAGAAGGCGATCCATTCGAACTTCCAGCAACATTACAAGAGCACGGCAAACATTTTTGCGTACTTCAGGCTCCTCATCACCAGCCAGTGCAAAAAGATTCTGTTGGAAAGTAATACCAGTTAAAAAGCCTCAATTCATCTAGTTCAATTTGTATTTAAATTGACATTACTGGCAAACTACAGTATGCAAAAATGTACTTCTGTTACCTTCCAACCCCCATACCTCAGAATACCATATTATTTCCTACAAGCATCTGGTTTAGCAAATAACACTTTCAGATTCTCAATTTGTATGGCACATGTGACCAAAAAATACTGGTTGACATTAGACACTGGCACAAGAACATTATTTCCTGGACTTCTTTTTTTCCCTAAACATAAAGGAAGTTCTGAAGCCAGAAAACTGCTTCAATACATAACAGCAACAAATCAAATACTCTAGATAATTCCAAATAACAATTTTCTAGTCCACGTTCAGTGGTAATATTCAAGACACCCATCATCCAGACAGGCTCAATAATGTAATGATCTCCATACAGAATTCTCCATCACAAAGATGGGATAGACTACTATCATTACTTGTACACCTTTATGCAACACAAGTTTCCTCTACTTATGAAAAGGAAACATCTTTTAAAATGCTATTTATTTATGCTGGGAGAGTGCATAGACTAATCAACTTGGAGTACAAGCATACACAATGAACTTCAATCCATAGGGTAGATATAAACCTAAGAACGGGAAGACAGAAATAGGGAGTCTGGGGGCAGTGGTGACTGTAAAACATTATTCAGAGCTCTTGATAAATCAAATATGCAATTTGACTTAACCCACCCCCCAACCAAGAATGCACACCCACCTCAATAAAAGAATCTATGTGCAACATAAGAGCTTGAGTTCTGCTGATGATAAATTGATTGATGCATGCAACAGCATGAGACCTAGAAATGGAAGAGTTAAAATATGCATTTTTCATGACTTAAAAATCTTTTCTGAACTATATGTGGACATCAAAAAATTAGGAAGCAAATCACATTGACAAAAAATCACCAAGAGCCAGGAGGGAACAAATCTACCCATCTAGAGTATTAACAAGGAAAACATTTTAAAGTACAGACTTATACTTTCATACATCATAATACATACATAATTATTATTATGTAAAAATAAAGTAATAGGTAAATAAAAAACAGAGCAGGATGTCAATACCTGGCACATTTGTTCTAAACAATATGTAGATATGTTCTTTCTAAGTACATTATGATTATTGATCTTCTTCAATAGTCAAAATTCCATAAAAGTCAACATGGTGAAATTTCAGTATGTCCTTCACCAGGAGCATGGTGAACAGGGTGGGCAAACAGGGCTTGGTGTGTCAGTCACCCAGGCGTGGTGTGGCAGTTTGCGCAGCAGTTCACAGAGGCAGGGCGAGCAGGGAGGTCGAGCAGGGTCAGTCATATCTGTGTTGTGGGAAGGGCCAGAAGAAATGGTGTCCACCCGCCAAATCTGCTGGTCTGCAGCTGAAACCCAGATGGGGGGGCCGCAACCTCCCTGGGCAGATGCCTCCACCCAAACAGACCTCCCGGGGATCGAAAGAGAGGCCCAGACCCCCAGTTCCAGGGAGCTCCAGTCTCTGGAAATCCCCCTAGGGCCTGAAGGCAGAGGTGGGTGTCATGGGTGCAAGTGTGCCCAGCTGGATGAGCTCTTCAAACAGGTGGCTCAGTTGCGAGAGGAGCTCACCAGGCAGCATAGCATTCAGGAATCTGAGGAGGAGATTGACAAATGGTATTATATGCTGACATGGGCCGAGCAGCAGCCCTGCCTTAAGTCCAGGCAAGGGGTAAGGAAACAAGCGTGCAGCCCAAAACAAGCACATTTGAAAAACTCACAGGACAAGGGAGAGTGGACCCTTGTCTCTGATCAGAGCTGGAGGAGGAGTCTCTCCCCTGCCCCTGAAGTGCCCCTGCACAATAGATACAAGGTTCTAAGGCAGGAGAGAGGAGACTCCGGGAGAACTGGTAAAGACCTCAGAAAGACCAACCACAGGGAACTCAGAAAGGCCGACCACACAAAGTTGGCTCAGTCTCCCAACTGCATCAAAACCAGTGCCACAAAGAAGGCACGAAGGGTGTTAGTCATTGGAGATTCCTCTCTGAGAGGCACCGAGGCTCCCATTTGCCGTCCGGACAACCTCTCCAGAGAGGTTTGCTGCCTGCCTGAGGCCCGTATTTGTGATACCATGAAGAGGCTACCAAGTCTGGTGGGTTCCAAAGACTACCACTCCTTCCTACTTTTTCAAGTAGGTTCAAATGAAGCTGTAACAAGAAAACTCTGAAATATCAAGAAGGATTTTATGTCCCTTGGAAAGATGTTGAAGGGATTGGGAGCGCAAGTAGTGTTCTCCTCTGTCCTCCCAGTTGGTGGCTGGGACCCAGGAAGAAGGAGACGAACGAGCCAAGTGAATGATTGGCTGAGAGGTTAGTGCCGTGCCCAAGGTTTTGGGTTCTATGACCCTGGACGTGCTTTTGAGGGACCGGGCATGCTGACACCGGATGGGGCGCAGCTGTCCAGGTGGGGCAAGAGTGTTCTGGGCAGTAAGCTGGCTGGGCTTATGAGGAGAGCTTTAAAGTAGGTGTGGTGGGAAAAGGGCATGCACCTCTGAGTGAAGTAACTATACCTGAGAACACTATCACTCTATGTAACAGCAGGGAAATACTTGTGAACTGTCCCAATGCAATCAGGAAGAGTTCTGGAAACGTGATACGACCGATAGCCCAGCTGAAATACCTCTATACCCATGCACGCAGCATGGGAAACAAGCAAGAGGAATTGGAAACCATGGATGGGGGACAGAATCAAAAAAAAGGGTAAAAACTCATAGATTGAGAAAAGGATGAATTAATAGGATAGAAAAGAAAGGCAGAAAATTAGAAGAATTAGAAGAGTTAGAAGAAGAATTAGAAATGTTAGAAGAGTTAGAATAATTAGAAAAAGAAGAAGAAGAGGAAGAAGAGAAGGCAGAATTAGAAGATGAATTTGAAGAACAAGAAGTATTAGAAGAAAAAAATAATTAGGAGAAAAAATAGATGTAGAAGAATTAGAAGAAGAAAAAGAATAAGAATAACAAGAATAAGAATTTGAAGAAGAATAAGAATTTGAAGAAGAATAAGAACTAGAAAAAGAATAATTAAAACAAGCAGTTTTGGGTACGACAGTATAAGAAAGACATAAAACTGTTAGAGAGTGTCCAAAGGAGGGCTACAAAGATGGTGAAAGGTCGAAGGGAAGACGTATGAGGAGTGGCTGAAGTCACTGTTTTATTCATCCCAGAGAAGAGGAGACTGAGGGGAGACCTTATCATGGTCTGTAGCTTCCTCACAAGGAGGAGCAGAGGGGCAGGTGATGATCTCTTCCCTCTGGTGACCATGGTGAGCATGAAGCTGTGCCAGGGGAGATTCAGATTGGATGTTAGGAAAAGGTTCTTCACCAAGAGGGTGGTCGAGCACTGGAACAGGCTCCCTAGGTAAGTGGTCACGGCCCAAAGCCTGACAAGAGTTCAAGAAGCATTTGAATAACACTCTCAGAGATATGGTTTGATTTTTCGGTGGTCCTGTGTGGAGCCAGGAGTTGGACTTGATGATCCTTGTGAGTCTGTTCCAACTCAGGATATTCTATCATTACATAATTCTATGATTCAAACAAACATAAGAATTAAATTCCTGGAACTCCTCTGAATCAACATGTGAAAGAACTCATGAGTTTTAAAGGTCTTGGTAGTTTTTAAGAGTTGGCTGAAGATCTTTCAGAGGTCCTAGAAGTGTTTTCAGAGACTGAAAAATAGTCCGTCTATACACACAATAATACATGCTCCTTCCAGCCGAGGAAACGGGAAATCCAACATGACTACATATCACTGAGCATTCTTATGCCAGCTGGGCTGACCTTAAGGATGAGCCAATCGCTAATGCAGACCTTGAGTATTTTACAGATGGTAGTAGTTTTCTGGAAAACAAACAGCATAAAGCAGGATATGCAGTAGTGACCCTGTGGGACAGTGTAGAAACAAAGTCACTCCCCCATAATACCTCAGCACAAAAGCTGAATTAATTGCCTTGACTAGGGCCCTGGAATTAGCAGAAGGGAAAACCCTCAATGTCTATAAGATTCTAAATAGGCCTTCAGAGTTTTGCACGTTCTGGAGCCATCTGGAGGGAAAAAGGGCTATGGACAACAGCTAGAGGACCAATTATGGTCCAGAAATTTTACAGTTGTTAGAGGCAGTGCAAAGGCCCAATGCTATAGCAATAACGCATTCTAAGGCCCACCAAAAGAGTGATCATGACATAATGAAAGCTCACTTAGCAGCCAAGGATGCAGCTAGAACAGCACCAGGAGAAAAACTAAAATGTACAAAGCAGAAAGATGGATGGTGGGAGAACCCCAAGCACTTTGCTATAGGACCAAAAATGCAAACTACAGCAAACCAAGTATTGCAAAAGTGTTCTGTGATCTGTGCAAGCAACCTCAAGATCCAACCAAAGCCACCGCCAGGTGAGACGAGGAAAGGGATTAAAGCTTGTGAGTACTGATAAGTAGACTGTTCCAAATTGACAAGACAAGGATCACATCAATATCTCCTAGTGCTGGTGGGCATGCTCACTGGATGGCCAGAGGCCTTCCCATGTCAAACTAATAAAACTAGGAGGTAGTAAACGCATTACTGAAAGAAGTAATTCATTGTTTTGGAATACCAGAGGGACTCTCCTCCGACAACAGGCCTCACTTCATATTAAAATTTGTTCAAGAAATATCAATAACCTTACCACTTACGTGGGGCTTACATACTGCATGAAGACCAAAGTTGAGAGGATAAGAAGACAGACCGAATCAAACACGGAAAAAGCAGTTAAAGTTTGCCATGAAGCACAATTAAAAAGGCCAAAGGCCTTGCCAATACCTTTGCTGAGAGTTAGGCTAGACCAGACAGCAAGGGACAAAGCCCATTTGAATTGTTATATGACTGCCGTGGTTTACCCAGCATGCAGCTAAGAACCAAACAGCCATTCACTCATGAACCCACCAACCAACACACCGGGATGGGGGACGGAATCAAAAAAAAGGGTAAAAACTCATAGATTGAGAAAAGGATGAATTAATAGGATAGAAAAGAAAGGCAGAAAATTAGAAGAATTAGAAGAGTTAGAAGAAGAATTAGAAATGTTAGAAGAGTTAGAATAATTAGAAAAAGAAGAAGAAGAGGAAGAAGAGAAGGCAGAATTAGAAGATGAATTTGAAGAACAAGAAGTATTAGAAGAAAAAAAATAATTAGGAGAAAAAATAGATGTAGAAGAATTAGAAGAAGAAAAAGAATAAGAATAACAAGAATAAGAATTTGAAGAAGAATAAGAATTTGAAGAAGAATAAGAACTAGAAAAAGAATAATTAAAACAATAATTAGAAGAAAAATAGAAGAATGAGAAGAAAAGGAAAAATTTGAAGATTAAAACAGAAAATGAATTATAATTATACTTATAATTAATTAGAGGAAGAGGAAGAGGAAGAGGAAGAGGAAGAGGAAGAGGAAGAGGAAGGAGGAGGAGGAGGAGGAGGAGGAGGAGGAGGAGGAGGAGGAGGAGGAGGAGGAGGAGGAGGAGGAGGAGGAGGAGGAAAAGGTCAAGAAAAGAGAATTCTAAGAGGCAAAAGAATTAGAACAGGAAAAAAAAGAAGAAGAATTCGAAGAATGAGAATTAGAACTAGAACTGAAACTGGAATTAGAATTAGAAGAATTAGAGGAAGAAGAAGAAGAAATAGAGGAGAAAAAGGAGAAGGAGGAAGAAGAGAAGGAAAAGGAAGAGAATCACAGAATCACAGAATCACAGAATTGTAGGGGTTGGAAGGGACCTCGAAAGATCATCAGGTCCAAGCCCCCTGCCAAAGCAGGGTCCTTAGAGCAGGCTGCCCAGGTAGGCGTCCCGACGGGCCTTGAATATCTCCAGAGAAGGAGACTCCACAACCTCCCTGGGCAGCCTGTTCCAGTGCTCCGTCACCCTCACAATGAAGAAGCTCTTTTGCATGTTGGTGCGGAACTTCCTGGGCTCCATTTTGTGGCCATTACCCCTTGTCCTGTCCCCACAAACCACTGAAAAGAGGTTGGCCAAATCCCTCTGTCTCCCACACTTCAGGTATATATACACATTGATAAGATCCCCTCTCAGTCTTCTTTTCTCCAGGCTGAACAGACCCAGGTCTCTCAGCCTTTCTTCACAGGGAAGATGCTCCAGGCCCTGTATCATCTTTGTGGCCCTCCACTGGACTCTTTCCAGGAGATCCCTGTCTTTTTTGTACCGGGGAGCCCAGAACTGGACACAGTACTCCAGGTGAGGCCTGACCAGGGCAGAGTAGAGGGGGAGGATCACCTCCCTTGACCTGCTGGCCACACTCCTTTTAATGCATGCCAGGATCCCATTGGCCCTCTTGGCCACCAGGGCACACTGCTGGCTCATGGTCAACCTGTCATCCACCAGGACCCCCAGGTCCTTCTCAGAGCTCCTCTCCAGCAGGTCGCCCCCCAGCCTGTACTGATACATGCAGTTGTTCCTTCCCAGGTGCAGGACTCTACACTTGCTCTTATTAAACCTCATTTGGTTTCTTCCTGCCCATCTCTCCAGCCGGTCCAGGTCTCGCTGAATGGCAGTACAGCCTTCTGGCGTGTCAGCCGCTCCTCCCAGCTTTGTGTCATCGGCGTACTTGCTGAGGGTGGACACTATTCCCTCATCAAGGTCGTCGATGAAGATGTTGAACAAGACCGGACCCAGCACCGACCCCTGGGGAACACCGCTAGTCACAGGTCTCCAGCCAGACTCTGCGCCGCCGATCACCACCCTCTGAGCTCGGCCAGTCAGCCAGTTCTCAACCCACCTTACTGTCCACTCATCTATCCCACACTTTCTCAGCTTTGCTAGCAGGATGTCGTGGGAGACAGTATCAAAGGCCTTGCTAAAGTCAAGGTAGATGACATCCACTGCTCTCGCCCCATCTACCCAGCTGGTGATGCCATCATAGAAGGCAACGAGGATGGTCGAGCACGACTTCCCCTTGGTGAATCCATGCTGACTACTCCTCATAACCTTCTTCTCTTCCAATTGCTTGGAGATGGCATCCAGAACGAGCTGTTCCAACACCTTGCCAGGGACAGAGGTGAGACTGACTGGCCTGTAGTTTCCCGGATCCTCCTTCTTGCCCTTCTTGAAGACCGGAGTGACACTGGCTATCCTCCAGTCTTCAGGCACCTCTCCTGTTCTCCAGGACCTTTCAAAGATGATAGAGAGTGGTTCGGCGATCACCTCTGCCAACTCCCTTAGCACACATGGATGCATCCCATCGGGACTCATGGATTTGTGTGCGCTGAGCCCACTCCTCCCAAGAGGAGAAGGAAAAGGAAGAAGAAAGGGAAGGGGAAGAGGAAGAGGAAGAGAGGAAGATGGAGAAGATGAAGACAGAGATGGAGAGTAAGACGAAGACAAAGATGATGACGATGATGATAGAGAAGGAGAACAAGAAAAAGAAGAACAACAGTGGTGCCATTAGACAAATATGACCTGATTGCTATCACAGAAACGTGATGGGATGGATCACATAACTGGAATATTGGAATAGAGGGCTACAAACTCTTCAGAAGAGATAGACAGGAAAGGAAGGGAGGGGGTGTTGCCCTCTACATTAGTGAAGGGACTGATTGCGAAGAGTTGCCTCTGAGAAACAGCCACGGACAGGTGGCTTGTGGGTGAGAGTTAAAGACCACACCAATAAAGGACAGTTTGTGGTTGGGGTCTACTACAGGACGCCTGATCAAGGGGAGCCTGTGGATGAGGCATTCCTGCTTCAACTACAAGAAGCGTCGCGCTTGCATGCTCTCAACCTGATGGGGGACTTCAACCACCCGAATGTCTGCTGGGAAAACTACACAGCAGGCTGTAAGCAATCCAGAAGATTCCTAGAGTGCGCTGAGGATAACTTCCTGGTCCAGGTATCAGACAAACCAACCAGAGGAGAAGTGTTACTTGACCTGACGCTCACCAATGCAGAAGAGCTCATTAAAGAGGTCAAGATTGGAAGCAGTCTGGGCTACAGTGACTACACCCCGTTTGAGTTTGTGATCTTGAGGAATACGGGCCTGGCAAAGAGGACCCTTTTGCCAGGCCCCTGGCCCCCTGACCCCAAAGTCAGGA